>NC_052053.1:103644341-103993091 GCF_903992535.2 Arvicola amphibius | reverse complement strand
TGAATATGGTGTGGTCTGGTCAGATTGATGAGTATGGTGGGAAAAGTGTAAAATCACGGGAACTCTATGCTCCACTACTATAATCTCTTCTGTCAGATGCTCTTGTACCTAGTGGAGTAAAGTAACCCACTTGGACTTCTGTCTCTCCTACAGTGAGGCCCTTTAAACATGGCTATGTATGTGTCCCGCTCTATGACTTGTGATTAGGTTATCAATATTGGGAATTAGGTTTAGGAGCTTCTTGAACTCTGTAAGAAGGGAATTACCTACAATGACATGAACAAAGTGTCTAAATAATGGCAGACATACCAGTAATTTATACTTTCTGTGATCCTCTATCTAATGGCAGAGTCCTGTGGTTTTTAAATATCAGAACTCAATTCCCAATTTGACTAATTTGCTTATATGGAAGTAGAGACCCAGATCATTCTTCTTGCCTCTCAAATGATCATGAACCAGCTTAGGCATGGATAGACATGGGAGCCATGACCATGGACCAGCCTAGGAATGGATAGATGTGGGAGCCATGACCATGGACCAACCTAGGGATGGATAGACATGGGAGCCAACAAGAATAATGACTTTCTTTTCTCTTCCCCAGCAGCAGAACTCAGGAAGAGAATGCCATGTATATCAGTTAAAAGAATGGCACATACTTTTTTCTTTCAGCATTCTTTATCTTTAAATAACACCTCTGTCTGGGATGTAAGTGACAACAGACACTAAAATTTCAGGGCAAAAAAAAATAAGACAGTGTTTAAAAGAAAAATTTCTTTCTAAAGTGCCAGTCTGTGGGGAAGTAAAATGGGCATCATAATTTCTTCAGCAAGAAACATCTGTTAAGTATTTACTTGTCTGTAGAAATATCAAGAAAATGATCTTATTTCATGTCTACTAAAACTGGGAAAAGTAAATTCTGTAGATTCGTTGCTGGGGAATCTATCAGTGAGATCAACAAGATGGCAAATTACATTTTCTCCATGTGAACAAAATTTAAATGGAGAATATGTAAATGGAGCTCTAGGAGCCTAAGCAATCCTTTACTGTTTACTTGTGGGTTGAGATGGCCTCTTGGGTGCAGCAACCTGCCCTATGCACACAGCCCCAGCTAGAAGCACCCGCGTGCTAGCAATACTGACAGTCAGGTTCACGAGTGTGTGGGAACTTTGATCATTTGCTTCATAAACTGACTTTTGAATTTACTATTTAGACAGAATCATCAGGCATTTAGTGTTGGGATCCTGTGGGGAAGACAGCAGTGTCCAAAGTGATGGATTTTCCTCATGGCTCTTCATTTTCGCTAAGGACGAGAAAATCATTGCAGAGGAAATAAAACTCAACATTTGCCAGATGTTCCAATCAATATTCCCCTCTCATCCTTAGTGTACATCCTCTCCTGCACCAGTGAAAAGAAAATGAACATTCTACA
This sequence comes from Arvicola amphibius, assembly GCF_903992535.2. Lineage (NCBI taxonomy): Eukaryota > Metazoa > Chordata > Mammalia > Rodentia > Cricetidae > Arvicola > Arvicola amphibius. Next base: position 103,991,662 of record NC_052053.1, on the reverse strand, counting down.
AACGTGGGGACATTCTAAGCAGTGCTCGACACCCGAGTTCTAGAATTCAACTACTGAGTGACATTGTGGAGTGCTTGTTTAGAATCCTTTAATTATCAGCTGAATATGCCTGTATTGAAAGACCATGGAATTTTCCAGAACATTTAAAATAATTCTTGTAAATGACTTGTTTATAATTAAATGTTGACATTTTGAGTTTATTATCAAGATTACTTTTATTCAGTGGTCTGTAATTACTGGAATTGACTCAGAAGTGAGAAGCATAAATTCCCTTCAGTTTATACTAATGATTTTTAATTTGTGGGTCACAACTCCTTTGGGGGGTCAAACAACCCCTTTATAGGGGTCACTTATCAGATATTTACATTACGAATCATAACAGTAGCACAATTACAGTTTTAAGGTAGCAATGAAAGTAATTTTATGGTTGGGGTCACCACCACATGAAAAACTGTATTAAAGGGTCATGGCATTAGGAAGGTTGAGAACCACTGGTTTATATGTTTGTATTATGAATATGCAGATAGGCCAGATTTTCCCCCACCACAATATCTTAAAGAGTTCTAACAACTTCAACACTGTCCCCAGCGTATGTTTGTTGTCCTCTGAGTGTTAAATATAACCTAGACCTTATAACTTTATGTAAGTCAGTATGAGATGTGCCCCCATAAGACTCTGTGTTGAAACATCCTTGCAAGTTGGTCCTGCTGTTAGATGGCATTGAGTGGTCTGACTTCACCAACCCATTGATGAGTTCATGGCTAAAGAGCTGGTATCTGAAAAAATGCAACATTGAGGTGTGACTTGGAAGAGTAACTCTCGTCCCTGGAGCCTTCCTTTCCTTTCTCTCTGCTCCCTGGCTGTTGTCAGGTGAGTAGCTTTCTCTGCCATGTGCTCTGCCAGTAACGGGCCCATAGGAACAAAGTCAGCAGACCCTGGACTGAGATCCTCCCTCTTTTAAGTTGTCTATAGTAGGTCTTCTGTGAGTTCAGTGAAAGGCTCATACCATGCAAACGAGTAATCCTAAATTCAGAGATGTGTGGTGGCTCAGCCAAAGTCAATCTGCAGATAGTCATGGGCTTCTGACTGGAATTCAGACAGGCCCCAATGCATGCCCTTGAGTCTTTCAGTTTACTGTGTTAACCCAGTCTCAGTGTCTATATAATCTGGCCAGAGAGAGCTGACCATATGGTTGATTTTTCTGAGTGAGTCCTTTTAAGAATCCCCCTATTATTATTCTGTCCAGGTGTAGCCTTCCATCCTTCTAGAAATATTTAGCATGTTCTTTGCCTTTGCCCCGTCATTTTATTCAGCCTTTTTCTCCTCAGTTCTTGTTCTTCCCAAACTCTCTGTAGTATAATTCAATCCTCTTCATTATTTTGGAAAGTTTTTACTTTGTAATCTTTTAAAAAACATCATTGTCCTCTGTCTTAGTTGGGGTTTCTATTGCTGTGAAAAGACACCATGACCATGACAACTCTTATAAAGGAAACCATTTAACTGGGGCTGGCTTACAGTTTTGAAGTCCATCATCAACATGGAGGGAAACATGGTACCTGAGAAGGAGCTGAAATTCTACATCTTGATCTGCAGACAACAGAAAGTGAACTGTGTCCCATACTGGGTGTAGCTTGAGCATAGGAGACCTCAAAGCCTACCCCATAAGGTGACACACTTCCTATAACAGGCTACACATACTCCAATGAGGTCACACCTCCTAATAGTGCCAATCCCTAAAGGGACCATTTTCTTTTAAACTACCACATTCTATCTAAATCAGGATTAAGTTTCTGAACTAAATTTAGTCTCCTGCCTATTTCCTGTTGATCAACTTTTACTGGAATATAGCCACATTTATGCAGTACCTATGTTGCTTTTGTTCTACACTAGCAAATGGTGGTTGGAAGAGAGGGTTGCAGAGTTAACAGTGCCTAAGTATTTACTATCAGGCTGTTTGTGATGGTCTGGGAATGAAATACTTCTTCTAGGCTCATATAAACATTTTGTCTGCTGCTGATGGTGCTGTTTTGGAAGGTTGTGGAACCATTAAGACTTGGGGCCACAATGGAGTAATGGGTTGTTGTAGCATGGGTCTTATGCATGGTAGCCCAGCTTGTTTCTGGCAAGTTCCCTCTGTTTCATGACTACCCATGTCATGTAACAAGCAGCTAAACAACTGTTCACATGTATATATAAGTCTTAAGCTTATGCCTTCTGTTACACTGGATCCTTCTGAATTAAAATACAACAGCAAAATACTGGAAATGGTGAAATGATAATAAAGAAATATGGATGGTAACTTTTACCTTTTTTTTTCTCTCCAAGATCTTGTCCCTCCCCTACGATTGGGTACAGAAGCATTTTTTCTTCATTGTCAAAGCAATCAACTCTCCTGCCACTCAAGCAGTGTTTGTAATTCCTACACCCAATCCTACTGCAGCTTTGCCCACTGCTACTCAGCCTCCAGGCCTTGCTGGTCAGTCTCCTTTCCATGACAGGTTTATCAGAATCTCCCTGGCTTATTCCAATCAAAACTCAGGTTTTCATTCTTGAACAGCAAGTACTGTAATGACTATACTACCTCTCTAGTACATATATATTTTTTTTTAAAAAAAGGAAAACAGGTAGTCTGGATTAAAAAGTTAACAGAGAAATATCAGAATTAAATGACATTATACACCAAATGGACCTTACAGATATCCACAGAATGTTTGATCAAACACCAAAGAATACACATTCTACTTAGCAGCATTCTACTGAAATCTTCTCTAAAATACATCACATTTTGGGACACAAAAACAAATCTTAACAAATACAGAAAGAAGATTGAAACAAGTTCATGGATTCTGTCTAATAAAGTTTAAAATCAATAGCAAACAAATCCTCAGCATGCAGAAAAAAGGAACACATTACCAAATGATGGATGGGTCAAAGCAAAAGTCAAGAAAGAAATAAAACAACCCTAGAACTAAATGAGAATAAAAGCACAGCACAATAAAATTTCAGAGGCACACTAAAACGGTCCTACAAGGGAAATTTATAGCTCTGAGTGTCTACATTTAAAAAAATGATAGAGAACACAAATAAGTGAGTGAATTAATGATGCAAGTCAAGATTTCAGAAGAGAAGAACAAAACATACTCCAATTTAGCAGATGGGAAGAAATGATAAAAGTAAGAGAATAAATTAATAAAACAGAAACAAATAAAGCAATACAAAGAATCAACAAATTTGAGAGTTGGTTCTTTGAGAAGATGAACAAAATTGACAGGTCCTTAGCTCAATTAGGCAAAAAAAGAGAACCCAAATTAACATAATCAGAAATAAACAGAGGACATTGCAGTGGACATCAAACAAGTTCAGAATATTGTAGGGGACATTTTTAAAAATTTATACTCCATTAAGTTAGCAAACATAAAAAAGGAAATGATGGCAATATTGTCTACTTCCAATATCCAGGAGGATAACTACATGTTTTTCTTTGGGATCACCTTCCTATTTAGCTTCTCTAGGATCATGAATTATAGGCTTAATGTCCTTTATTTATGGCTGGAATCCACTAATGAGTGAGTACATACCATATTCATCTTTTGGGTCTGGGTTACCTCACTCAGGATAGTGTTTTCTATTTACATCCATTTGCATGCAAAATTCAAGATGTCATTGTTTTTTTTACCACTGAGTAGTACTCTAATGCGTATATCTTTATCCATTCTTCCATTGAGGGGCATCTAGGTTGTTTCCAGGTTCTGGCTATTACAAATAATGCTGCTATGAACATAGTTGAACAAATGCTTTTGTAGTATGATAGGGCATCTCTTGGGTATATTCCCAAGAGTGGTATTGCTGGATCCTGGGGTAGGTTGATCCCGAATTTCCTGAGAAACTGCCACACTGATTTCCAAAGTTGTTGCACAAGTTTGCATTCCCACCAGCAATGGATGAGTGTTCCCCTTACTCCACATCCTCTCCAGCAAAGGTTATCATTGGTGTTTTTGATTTTAGCCATTCTGACAGGTGTAAAGGCCAACAATTTGATCCTCAACAGATCATAGAGCCTGTGGAAGAGCTTACTACTACTATTCTGCTAAATGGACATAGCATTAAACTAACTCTTAATGGTTTATTTTTGTACTCAATAGATTGGTGTATCTCTCAGCTTCCATTATAAAACTTCCATTCCACGTAGGTGGTGACTGTCAAAGAGGCTCACAATTGGTTAAGGTCTAGAGAATAACAGACTGTGGATTTTTGAGCCCTAAAGGGATGTTGATAATACCTTCCCTCCTTTTAAGGTCCTGCGGTCATTGTGGAAGAGGGGAGGGACAGAAAGAATGTAAGAGTCATAGGTGCTGGATGACATCAAAGAAACAGTGTCTCTGGATGCAGTGTGGCAGTTGCACAGAAGTACTCACAGTGGTTGTGACAGCATGCACCAGACCTGGACAAGCACAATCTAGGCAAAGTCCTAGCATGTAGAGAGGAACAGGGCCTGAGGTGCCACCCCTACTGAAGTTCCACTCCTAGCTGAGACAATGATAGTTTCTGGAAGAGGGAACATCAGTTTTCCTTAAGAAACATAGCTTCTGGTTTGTCAACCACAATCTACTACTGGAAGAGCACATATTTAAGAGAATATAGGTTATGCAAATTTGATGGATTTAACAAAATAAAAAAGAAGACACAAAGTTGTGTGCGCATGGGAATAGGGTTGAGTCTGGGAGGAGTTCAGAGAGAGGATGAATATGATTAAACTGCACGATATTCTCAACTAATAAAACATTTAAAATTTATTCATTATTTAAAAAGATCAAGAAGAAATCATTTAAAGTACAGTCCTATAAGTAATGGATGGATTTTACTATCAGCATTATATTATAGCAGAAGGGCATAACATAACTCATTGTTTGTTTGCAAGAGATATCTGAGTAGGTAAATGTTTTACAGAAGCTTATACTAACATTGTAATTGTTTGGGTTCCTCTGTATGCAGTACAAGCTAAAGCTTCTTAAATACATTTTTAACCAGAATATTTTCCTTTCCTGTGTATCTTTGAGCATGTGTGTTCAAGAGAAATAATAAGATTATTTTAAAAGTTGCTAGGACTAAAAACTTAGTAGATTGGGGGAGTGCCAACGTTAACAAGGCTCTTGGAACTTCCTGGAGGAAGCCAGGCTTGCACAAAGCTTGGAAAAACTCAGATGTTCACAGTCACACCTGCCCTCTGTGCCTCCTCCAAAGGTTAATAGCGGGATTCCCAGGACCTTCCAGAAGGAACCGTTTCCAGATTGTGTATTTACTTGAAAGATCTAGAATAAGGGAGATACTTTCTGTCAATAATGTTCTGAAACTTCCCAAAGCAGGAAGAATTGAGAGGTGAAGAGGGAACACAGAAAGAAATACAGTTACAGTGATTAGGTGGTAGGGAGCTAGAGTAAATCTGGCCCATGGCATTGTGTGGCAATCTACATAAGATACCATCTTTGCCTATCTGCCATGCATTTGAATAAGAGTTATTCTCTCTCATTATTAAACTCAAAGCAGGGCAATTAAATGAGTATTTGGTAAACCTCTAGGTGCACTTTTCTGGTAGAGCTAGCTCATCAACTTGTCCAGTATGTACATATTTAAAGGGGGAAACCCACAAAAACCATTTTGGAAGCAGGAGTGACTCCATTTGAATCGACTCACAAAAACATATCCCATGCCCCCCAACTTTCCTTTTCTCTGAAGAAGAGATTCCCATTCGGCTTCTTGTTTCCATGTTAGTGTTTTAATTCTGATCCTGATCCTACCGGGCAGGTCCTGAGTCTAAGTCTATGTTCTCCTTTGTGTCCTGAATGTGTTTGGCAGTCACTGGTCCTGTTGCTGTTGATGAGAAAGATGACGTGGATCTATCTGGACAGGGATTTTCAGCTGTTGTCTACTCTGAAACATCCAATTAATGAGCCGAGCGAGTGCGGCATGGGAGCTGGTGGGGCTGACAGATTCAATAGCTTCCAAGAAGAGCATTTGCCTACGCTGGTGAAAGAGGAAGCAGGGGCAGTACACCCCCAGCTGACTACTGAATAGCCTGGGACTCTTCCAGGGTAAGGGTGTTCTAGCGGAGTGCAGGATGTTGTTTGTGAATATTCTTAAACTTTTCATTCTTTTTATTGAGAAAATTGCATGCTGTGTGTTATGATCATGATTTTCCCCTCCTCTAATTTCTCCCAAATCCTCTCCATCTCACGACTCATCCAACTCTACATTCTTTGTGCCTCATTTACTTAAGCAAACAGGGGAGAAACACACACACACACATGACCAAACCCATAAATATACAAAACCAAAACCCCAAATATACAATCAAAAGACCAGTAAGACAAAAGAAACATATAAACAAAGCAATATGAGACAAAAGTCTATAAAAATACCAATGAGTTTATCCTGTCTTGGCTGCTTCCTCCTAGACATGGAGCTGGGGTGGTGTTTTTTTTTTTTCAAATGGAAAAACTTTCTATTTGCATGTTCAAAAGTGGCCCAATGAAGTTTTGTTCTCATTAATATGGATTAAAATATTTGCAAATGTCAGAAGTGGGAAAAGAGATTCTTCATTCACAGTCAGTGTTCAGTCAATTTCAGGTTAGAGTCTGGGGCTGTAGCCCATGATTTCCATCATATATTCCCATGAAATATGAATTAAAATAGTAGAACGTGACAAATGAAACCAGACCTTTCCTAATTGGACTTTTGCTATTGGTTGAAGGTCATGTGGGCATTGTCGAAATGTTTGATTCTTAAAACCATTCTACTCTTATGCCTTTAGTTTTCATGTCTATGTTTACCATGGAAAGAGTTGGATCTCCCAGATTAGAACTTTTAGAATCCTGAGCTAATAGTTACTCATGCCAGAGTCCTTAGTAAACACTCCAGTTTCCACTTTTAATCCCCCCCCCCCCACAATGATAGGGTATGTGAAGGAGACATAGAGACTCACTAGAAAAATCTCTAGGTGGTTAAAGCTGATGGGGGGATAAACAATAACATAAAGTAGCAGTGGATTATAATACAAGCATAAAATACATATTAATGTATCTATACTGCTACTCACAAATTATTCTACAACTATATAAATGAGGAAAAACAGACAAAGCTCCCCGGCTTTGCAGAGAAATTACAGTTTCTGTGCATAGTTTACTCATAAAGAAGTGTAGCAAATCTCTATTCACTAAATGTGGTATGGATATGGTTAACATTTTCCAAAGAATACAGTGTGGTAATGGAAAAATGAATAACACTGCAAGGGAGAAACAAGAAGCTCTAACTACATTAGCCGCACAATCTTAACAACGGCAGTGAGGTGTCATGGCTGGTATTAAATGTGTCCCGTATGATGTAATGCGAATAGAAGTAGACCATTGGGCTCTTCCAAAATCTCATAACCTCAGTCTTATCATGAAAAATTCAGATAACTGAAATGTGGGAAACTTTCCATGCTACAGAGCAGTTATTACACAACCTATATGAGAATTTGTCATGGCCTAGAGAAACCTAAGGGAACATGATAATGTAATTTAGTGTTTAAGAAGGGACATAGAGGCAGAAAAATAAATGGGATAAAATCTAAGCATGCTTGAATTAAGGCTGGGCAACAGTGGTACTATATCAACCATACTAGTTGATTATGAACAGTGCACACGTATGTTAGATGCTAATAAGGAGGAACAGGGCTAGGACATATGTGCACTCTCCATTACTATCTCAGTTTCCTTTTTAATCTAAAGCTGTTTCCAAGTGAAAGGTTCTTTTAAAAATCAAAACTGGCAAAGTTTAAAACAGAAGGTAACATTTGCAAAAGAAATGTCCTGTAAGAACACTGTATGCGAGGTTTACTCTCTTAAATGATCAAGTCTAAGACTTGATATATTAATATTCACTACAGGTACCCTGTCACACAGATCATGTCTTGCTTGTTCTTTCTTGGCTGAAACTTTGTGCTTTTTTTTTTTTGAGACAGGGTTTCTCTGCAGCTTTAGAGCCTGTCCTGGAGCTAGCTCTTGTAGACCAGGTTGGTCTCGAACTCACAGAGATCCGCCTGCCTCTGCCTCCCGAGTGCTGGGATTAAAGGCATGCGCCACCACCGCCCGGCTTTTTTGTGCTTTTCTTAACTAGTAATTTCTTATTTTGCAAATTCTACTTTAATGCTCCTCATTTAACTTTTTACATTTTTTCCCCATGAGTGGGATCATCTTCTTTCTTTGATTAACTGATTTTACTCAGCAAAATTTCCACAAGGTTCATTCATGTTGTGACATATTTTGGAATTTTCCTCTATAAAGGTTGACTGGTGTTCTACCTTTTATCAAATGTATATACTACGTTATCTTTTTTATTGCTCATCCATTAGTGGACATGTAGGTTGTTTTCACATGGTGGGTATTGTGAGAAAGACTATAACAAGTGTAGACTTAGTTGTAGCACTTGAGATCCTCATCTCTATTATTTTGTTTTTTATATTTTATTTTTTTAAAAAATAAAACAAATAATCTTTTTTCATTTTAAATACCAATCCTAGTTCCCACTTCCTCTCCTCCTCTCATTTCCCCCCTCCCAACCATCATCTACTTCTCAGAGATGGTAAGGCACACTGATTTGGGGAAGGTCCAAGGCCCTCCCTACTATATCTAGGCTGGGCAAGGTATCCTTTCAAAAAGAATGGATTCCAAAAAGCCAGTACAAGCAGTAGGGATAAATCCTGGTGCCACTGCCAGTGACCTCACAGTCTGCCCTAGCAATACAACTGTCACCCACATTCCAAGGGTCTAGTTTGGCCCTATGGTGGTTCCTTCCCTATCTGCCCAGAGCTGTTGAACTCCCATTAGCTAAGGTAAACTGTTTCAGTGGGTGTCCCTGTCATGGTCTTGACCTCTTTGCTCATATTCTCACTCCTCCCACTCTTTGGATTTTGGGAGCTCAGTCCAGTGCTCCACTGTGGATCTCTGCCTCTGTTTCCATCAGTTGCTGGGTGAAGGTTCTATTTAAGATAGTCATCAATCTGACTACAGGGCAAGGGCAGTTCAGGCACCCTCTTCACTATTACTTAGGGTCTTATCAGGGGTCAGCCTTGTGGATTCCTAGGAATTTCTCTAGTACCAGGTTTTATGGTAGCCCTTCAATGGCTCCCTCAATCAAGATATCTCTTTCCTTGCTTCCCATCCCTCAGGTTCTCCCCACTCCCATTTTCCCCTCTCCCTCCCATTCTGCCCACCCTCGATCCCCTCACCTCCATGCTCCCAATTTTCTCAAGAGATCTTGTCTATTTCCCCTTCTGAGGGGATCTATATATGTTTCTTTTAGGATTCACCTTGTTACTTAGCTTCTCTAGGGTCTTGGACTATAGCCTCATTATCCTTTCCTCTACAGCTAGTATCCAATTATGAGTGAGTACATACCATGCTCATCTTTCTGGATCTGGGTTATTTCACTAAGGATGTTTTTTTCTAGTTTTATTCATTTGCATACATATTTCAAGATGTCATTGTTTGTTACAATTGAGTAGTACTTCACTGTGTAAATGTAGCATATTTTCTTTATCCATTCTTCAGTTGAGGGGCATCTAGGTTGTTTCCATGTTCTGGTTATCACAGATAATGTTACTTTGAACATAGTTGAACAAAAGTCCTTATAGCATGATTCGGCATCTTTTTGGTATATGCCCAAGAGCAGTATTGCTGGGTCCTGAGGTAGGTGAATTCCCAATTTTCTGAGGAACTGCCAAACTGATTTCCAGAGTGGTTGTACAAGTTTGCATTCCCACTAGCAATGAATGAGTCTTCTCCTTACTCTGCATCCTCTCCAGCGTAAGATAGCATTGGTGTTTTTTATATTAGCCATTCTGACTGGTATAAGATAGTGTCTCAGAGTTCTTTTGATTTGCATTTCCTTGATGGCTAAGGAGGTTGAACACTTCCATACGTGTCTTTTAGTCATTTGAGATTCTTCTGTTAAGAATTCTCTGTTTAGATCTGTACACCATTTTTTTAATTGGATTATTTGGAATTTTGATGTAAAATTTTTTTGAGTTCTTTATATAATTTGAAGATCAGTCCCTTGTCTGATGTGGGGTTGGTGAAGATCTTTTCCCATTCAGTAGGCTGCCTTTTTGTCTTATTGACTGTGTCCTTTGCTTTACAGAAGCTTCTCAGTTTCATGAGGTCTCATTTCTTAATTGTTGCTCTCAATGCCTGTGCGACTGGGGTTATATTTAGGAAGTGGTCTCCTGTGCCTGTGCCAATGTGTTCAAGTGTATTTCCCACTTTCTCATCTATGAGGTTCAGATTGGTTGGTTTTATATTGAGGTCTTTGATCCATTTGGACTTGAGTTTTGTGTGTGGGTATAGATATGGGTTTATTTTCATTCTTCTACATGTTAATGTCCAGATATGCCAGCACCATTTGTTAAATATGCTTTCATTTTTCCATTTCATATTTTTCTTCTTTGTCAAAAATCGGGTGCTTTTAGGTGTTTAGATTGATATCTGGGCTTTTGATTTGGTTCCATTGGACCTCCTGTCTATTTTTATGCCAATGCTAGGCTGTTTTCAGTACTGTAGCTTTGTAGTAGAGTTTGAAGTCAGGGATTGTGATGCTTCCAGAAGTTTCTTGATTGTACAGGATTGTTTTATCTATCCTGGATTTTTTGTTTTTTCCATATGAAGTGAGTTCATATGTTCTTTCAAGGTGTGTGAAGAACTGTGTTGGCATTTTGATGGGGATTGTATTGAATCTATAGATTGCTTTTGGTAGGATTGCCATTTTTCTTATGTTGGTCCTACCTATCCAAGAGAATGGAAAATCTTTCCATTTTCTGGTATCTTCTTCAGTTTCTTTTTTCAAAGACTTAAAGTTCTTGTCATATAGATCTTTCACTTCTTTGGTTAGTGTTATCCCAAGATATTTTGTTATTTGTGACTATTGTTAAGGGTGATGTTTCTCTGATTTCTTTCTCAACTTCCTTATCATTTCTATATAGGAGGGATACTAATTTTTTGAGTTGATCTCTTATCCTGCACATTACTGATTTGTATTTATCAGCTGTAGAAATTCTCTGGTAGAGTGTTTGGGGGTCAGTTATATATACTATCATATCATCTGCAAATAACAAAGGTTGGACTTCTTCCTTTCCAATTTATATCACCTTGATCTTCTTTTGTTGTCTTATTGCTCTAGCTAGAACTTCAAGAAGTATGTTGAATAGATACGGAGAGAGTGGGCAGCCTTGCCTTGTTCCCAATTTGAGTAGAATCACTTTGATTTTCTCTTTATTTAATTTGATGTTGGCTTTTGGCTTGCTGTATATGGCTTTTATTATGTTTAGATACGTTCCCTGTATCTCTGATCTCTCTAAGACCTTTATCATGAAGAGGTGTTGGATTTTGTTGAGTGAATTAGCATCTAATGACCATATGGACTTTTTCTGAGTTTATTTATGTGGTGAATTACATTGATAGATACTCATATGTTGAACCATCCTTGCATCTCTGAGATGAAGCCAACTTGATCATGGTGGATGATTTTTTTTAATGTGTTCTTGGATTCAATTGCCAGTATTTTATTATTTTTGTATCAGTGTTCATGAGGGAGATTGGTTTGTAATTCCTTTTTTCTTTTTCTTTTTTTAAAATTGATTTTTATTGAGCTCTACACTTTTGTCTGCTCCCCTCCCTGCCTCCCTCCTCCCCTTCAACCCTCTCCCAAGATCTTTGTTGCATGTTGTGTGGTTTTGGTATCAGGGTAACTGTAGCCTCATGAAAAGAGTTTGGCAAAGTTCCTTCTGTTTCTATTATGTGGAACACTTTGAAGAGTGTAGGTATTAGCTCTTCTTTGAAGTTTTGGTAGAATTCTGCACTCCAGCCACCCAGCCCTGGGCCTTTATTGGTTGGGAGGTTTTTGATGACTGTTTCTATTTCCTTGCAGGTTGTAGGTCTATTTAAATTGCCCACCTGGTCTTGATTTAATTTTGGTATGTGGTACCTATCCACAAAATTGTCCATTTCTTTTACATTTTCCAGGTTTGTGGAGTACACGTTTTTGTAGTATGATCTAATGGTTCTCTGGATTTCTTTTCAGTGTCTGTTGTTATGGCCCCCTTTTCATTCCTGATACTGTGAATTTGGATGTTTTCTCTTGGCCTTTTAATTAGTTTGGATTAGTTTTGCCTCTGTCGTTCCCATTTGGTAACCGGGTTTTCCATTTCCAGCCTTCCCTCGATTTGTGTTTGTTTTTTATTGCCTCTGTTTCAGTCTTCAAATCTCGAACTGTTTTGAGCTGTTTATTTCACCTGTTTGTTTTTTTTCTTACTTTTCTTGGGTTTCTTTAAGAGACTTATTGATTTCTTTCTGTGTTTCGTTTGTTGTTTTCTCCATTTCTTTAAGGAATTTTCATTTCTTCTTTAAAGATCTCCATAATCCTCATGAAGTTACATTTAAATTCATTTTCTTCTGCTACTTCTGGGTTAGTTAGGTTAGTCTTCCTGTTGTATAGCCACTGGGTTCTGCTGTTACTGTGCTGCTTTTTAGGTTGTTGAATGAATTCTTTCATTGGTGCCTACCCATCTCTTCCTCCAGTTGGTATTGGCAGTGTCTTTGCATCTTGGTCCAATCCTTGCAGTTGCTGTCTGTGTCTTTGGGAACTGTTCTTGGTCTGCTCTGTACTGTTGTTGTCTGTGTCTCGGGGAGCCACTGAGGTTTCTCTTGGCCTGTTATTTTGATCCACTCTCCTGGTCTGCTTTCTTGGTTTGCTCTCTCGCTCCAATCTGTGCAGTCACAGCCTGTGCTTCAGAGTTCCTCTGAAGCTGTGGTGGGGGAGGATTTGGGGGCAGAGTGGTACTTGTAGCTTACAGGGTCCGATTGATGGAATAGGGGTGTTGGAGCAGCCTACTTGCAGAAAGCGGCCTGCTGGGTGGTTAGGGAAGCTGAGGCAGGTGGAGGAAGGGCCCGGGTTTGCCCCAGTACTAGAGAGGGGGTGCCCCACTGGGTGGGTGATCACTCACCTCTTGTTCCTCTCTGTGTAGTTGCAGCCTGTGTTTCAGACTTCCTCTGAGGTCATGAAGGATAGGAGGGTTTGCGGGCAGAGTGGTACTTGTAGCTTACAGGGTCCCATTGATGGGGTAGGAGTGTTGGGGCAACTTACCTGCAGAAAGCTGCCTGCTGGGTGGCTAGAGAAGCTGAGGCAGGTCGGATAGGGGCCGGGGTTTTACCCTGGTAGAGAAAGCCTAGAGAGTGGGGTGTCCCGCTGGGTGGGTGGTCACTCACCTCTTGGTCCTCTCTGTGTAGTTGCAGCCTGTGTTTTAGAGTTCCTCTGCTGTCATGGGGGATAGAAAGGTTTGGGTGCAGAGTGGATCTTGTAGCTTATAGGGTCACCTCTATTATTTTGGGTGACTACCCAGAGTGCACCTGCTGAATCACTGATAGTTCTCTTTTTTAATTTTATGAAAATGTTCTTCTGGTTTTTATAGTGGCCGCATTATTAGGCATTCTTAGCAACAGTGTCCAAATGCATCATTTTGTGCACACTTCCACACGAGTCACCTATATAGCTACCTCTTTCACCAATCGTCTATCTGCGTGCTCTTTCCGTTTAGCTACTTTGTTTGGAGGACTGCACGCTACTGTCAAATAATTCCAAATATTCATAACTTCTGGATATATTGGAAGGCTCATTTATAGTCCTAGAACCTTGCAAGGAAGCAATATTTGTTAGTTCCATAAAAAAGCAGGAAGATAACTGGTTGTTCATAGCATGACATCAGAACTGAGGCTTGCCATTGGCTGCTACATGTTGGTGATGTTAGTATTCTCTTTTATGTGTCAAATTCTTGGCCCACTGCATTATTGAATTCACAGTAGATTTATGTCTGATTTTAACAAATAGATTACAATAATCCATTATTTCTTAGGGAAACTAGCAAAGTCATAGGTTGATATGCTTTTAGTTATACATTAGACACACATGCATTATTCCACTGGTGATAATCTTCATTTTCTAACAATACCATTATCAGGATTCCCTACAGTTTCATTGATGCAAACAGAACTATTATAATTTGTGTCTTATGATGACAATATACCCTGCAGCCTGACTATTTGAAATAACTTGATAGCAGCATGAGAATGAAAATGTTTTGAGCCTGCATTTATCATAAGTAGGAAAGAAGACAAGAGTTATTGTGTTGTAAAACAACCATAGCTTCATAAATGACAATGATTCTAAAAAGGGTGGAATTTGTAGCCTGAACTAGAGAGTCTCAGTCTGCTGTTGGGCAGCAGCTGCCTTCTAAATGGGATGACTTGTTTGATGCTAAGGTCATCTGTCTACTTCTGAAGATCAGTTGCTTTTAGAAACATTATGGGAATCCTTAGTTGGAGGTCCTCTGTTGGAATAAAATAGTATTTCAATTGTGTCTAACACTGACTTGTTCTTTTGTTTTGAAACCTGTATGCAGGCAATGACTCTCCAGAGTTTCACTGTTGTGTTATTGCCAACTCTAACAGCATTCCAGCAAGGTATGAACATTTTCCTCTCAAGTCTCTTCAAGTAGTAGAATTCCCTCATTGAACATATTTAGAAAGATAAGAAATCAATCTGCTGTAATCAATATGAGATTAGGTATGGTACATGGGCCATCTGCAATGTTCTTGCCATGTATGTGTAAGGAAGGTTGGAATCATAGATGAATTTCTAAAAGTCCATGGGACATGGTAAGATTTTAATTTTAAGCACCGTTTGAGGTCCTTGAGCCTCTCAGGATCCTGAATACCTATTCATGGGCACCCTGCTCCTTCCAGATATGTCTTTAAGATAGTAGGAAATGTTCCCCACTTGTTTGCATATCCTACCTACCAGATAACTCATAGTATACCAGTTCTCAGCCTGGTGAATTTTATTCCCATGATAACCAGTCTGTTGTCAACCATATCTGCCTGTAGGAACCAAGGGTAACCTGGTCCTTCAGCCCATATAGGGATCTGGTGGCAGGTTGTGCCTCCATTCTCTCAAGCTGTGAGTCTATATGACAGAATAAAATCTGACTAATTGCTTAAAGGATTCACAAGGAGGGGCTATAATCGCAGAAAATTATGGGTCTGATACCTGTGAAACCCATGGAGAGAAAACCCATTGTGATGAAAATCCTCATCATTCAGTCCCAAGGGTAAAGGATCCAGCTGTCTCTCTGGTTATCTCATACTGCTGAGGGTACAGACTCCCTTTCATCAAAAGGGAGACTAGGGAGTAATCATGGCATGGGCACTCTGCAATTATCAGTTTAAAGTTTTCATCTGGACCACTGCAGCAGTTGAAGGAGGATTTGGTAAGGGAGCTCAAGGACTTCTGGGAATGTGGCCAATTTTAATTTAAGGATGCCATTATTTCTAGAAGACTGCAGTTAATAGGAGCAATGTAGCAATAAGAAGCAAACCATCACTGCGTTCTTTTATTAGGATTCCTGTAAATATAGGATTCAGCCATTCACTGTAGAGTTGGTGCAGTCTACATTGAGACCAAAACCAGCCATATTCTTGGGGTTAAGAGTGGCACAGTTCTTGAACAAATAACTTACATGTAGCAATTGAAACAGGCTAGCTGTTGATATGCTAAACGATAAAAGGCACCACTGAATGCATCTCAAGGTATTTTATTGGGATTCTGGTTAGGCTTAGAACCTTGTTTGAGGTCACCTTTTTAGTACAGTGAACTTGCAATTGTTGGACATTCTGTATAATTTTTGCATTATATCTCACCTTTACAGTAACTTTCTCTGTGAAGTAAAAGTGAAGCTAAAAGTCCTTTAACTGGTGTTTGGTACATGAGAGGCTCAAATTCCCTTTGTTTCCAAAGCATCTAGCACAGGGTGGTGCACCCAGAGCATGTATGTTGTCTACACATGTGTTAGTTGTTATACTTGGCTCGGTGACAAACTCTATTAATACAATAGGATCTGCTATCTGGGCTGACATCTCAGATACGTGCTTGTATTTTCTTCCTTTGTTTTCTTTGCATGTGTGTGGATGTGGTGTGTGTGTGTGTGTGTGTGTGTGTGTGTGTGTGTGTGTGTGTATGCATTTTAGATGTGTGTAGGAGTGTCCATGCATGGGTCTGTATGCATGAATTTAGAGGAGAGAAGTTGGCACCCATGTCTCTAGGGTAGCTTTCTACTTACTGAGGCTAAGTCTCTTGTTGAACCAAGAGCTCAAGAGCTTATGACTTTGCCTCGTTCCACTAGATGGCTTGTTCTGGGGACTCTTTGCTTCTGTTTCTGGAGTGCTGGGAATACCAGCAGACTACCGTATGCACCAAGCTTTCAGGCAGGTGCTGGGAATCTGAGTTCCAGTTCGTTACATGTGTGTGTCAAGTTCTCTCTCCACTGATACATCTCCCCAGCTCTATATTGCCTTCTTGCGAATCTCCAGTTGTGATCTTGAAGCATGCTACAAATAATAATATTCTATTCGGATTCAAAACACATGTTCAGTGAACCTGAGTAATCTGTAGAATGTTTCTTTCTTTCTTTCTTTCTTTCTTTCTTTCTTTCTTTCTTTCTTTCTTTCTTTCTTTCTTTATTTTTTTTGAGATAGGATTTCTCTGTGCAACAGCCCTGGCTGTCCTGAACTGTCTGGCCTTTAACTCACAGAGATCTACCTGCCTCTGCTTCCTGACTGCTGAGATTAAAGGCCTGTGCCACCACTGCCCAGCCTGCAGAAAGTTCCTTAACTGGGATGCCACAGTTTCTTGTAGGGACAGGAGAGTGACAAGACACAGAAGTGAAGAGAGGGTGCAGAAATCCTACCTTGGCTCCCAGAGTGGAGAGTTTCTGGCTGGAGGACTTACATAGAGGACTCCTAAAGAATGGTTACCAGGTCAGAAGGATTTGGTCCCACTGTGTGTGAAACCCACCAAGAGAGTAGGAACATCCCAGAATATATGGATGGACTGGGTGGGCCTGTACAACATCTGGGTAAAGTGCAGAGTTCCGTATTAGGTGTTTCAAAGGAAGCACCAGCAAGTTATAACAGTACAAACCCCCAAACTTTCCATCCTGCACTTTAAGATTGTTTTTAATGCTCCTCTAAAGAAATGCAAACCCAAATTCAGCTCCAGAATGCATCTGCTCATTGTTGAGTTCCCAGAAAGCAGACTGCACCTTTTTTGGTTTTATATTTGCCCATTTATATTATGTTCAGTACAGTGCCTCATAGACAATACCACATAGACAATAGCTAGCAGAACACTGGGGAAGGGATTTAGAACAAAAACAAGGTGGAACCCAAAATAACCTCTGCAGATCAAACAGCCAGGTGGGACAGTTCCCAGCCAAACACCTACTGACAGCTGTACTTGCCTAAGCTTTAATTACCGGGAGAGAGATGCTTCTATCCACAAAAGAAAAAGCAGGGCAAAACCAAGCTTAAAGGTGGAGGGCCCTGCAATCAGCCAACAAACCAACCATCTTCTAATAAAATAAGCACATACTCCATTCAAACATACTCCATTTGATCGCGGTGTGCACTCCCAGATGTGTCAGTCATAAATTCTTCTTTTAACAAGGTATTCCATCCCTTAAACTTTCCTTTATGTTAGCAGCAGTTTGTAGCCAGAAGAGAAACTTCTCAATTTCTGAAGGCATTTGAAATCTACATTCACATCTAGGAAGGTTTCTGCTGTAGATATCCAGAAGGCAGAAGTTAATGATTTTACAATGGACAGGATCCATTTTTCTATGAAGAATTACCCAAACTATCAGGAGTGCTAAGACTGGACAAAGCCCTCTGTTGTTTAGAAATGATGATGGACTTCTGACAACAAACTCTTTAGTTACTTGTTGCTCAGTGTTAGTTTGTGAGTCATTGCCATGTCCGGCAACTGAAAATGTGCCAGAGGGACCAGGGGTAGCTTACAGAGGAAGACTGAAAGCGACTTTGGCACTAATTTACTAACAGGGAGGGTTAATTCTTTGAAATTGAGAACAGCTACTCGGTAGGACTCCAGTTACCATAGTAACACAGGCTTCAATCACTCCTGATTAATATCTAGCAATTAGGATAACAAGAGAGCTTTCCCTTAAATTCCCCACCAAGAAGGGGAGTCATGCTATCAAGTGAACCATTCTAAGTGGAGCTGAATGCAGCCAATTTTCTAAAAGAGTGTGTGTCACTCTGGGGCCTGGCTCAGAGGCGGCAATACTGGGGCTGTACACTGTGAGCATCCCTCTTTCCATATGCTGATGATAAAGTGATTACCACGGCATCTCTGACCATCTGCTCCTGGTATTTCCGACTGCGAAGGTGAAATTGGCTTTGAGTTGCATCCAGCATACTGGAGACTTTTTCACTTTTGCGAACAGTATGCTGTTCCTTTATTTAAGCCAGTGGCACACATGCAAATACCCAGACTAAGCTTGCTGTGCTTATTTGCTGTCTATGTTTAATAACAGATTGTCAAATCCCACAATGCGCATCTTTAGTGATGGGGGTAAGGTTATTTCCGTCTGAAACTGTTTTGTTTATTGTTCACATTTTTATTGCAGCAGCTCCAGAAATAAAACGCTACACTATCAATATTTCTTTAATCAAATGTATTTATTTTTAATGTTCAAGTCCTGCGCATGCAAATGCATGTCAGACAATTCTATGATGTTTTTCTGCACTTACTTGTAATTTTTTTATTTTTTATTTTTCATAAATATCATTATTTTATATATCTGGAATTCCTCAGGGGAAAGGAGGTTTTGGTTGGAAGATCCATCATTTGCTGCCAGCTTGGTTGAAATATCTCACTTTTAATGGCAGCTCACAACTGTCTGAAAATGCAGTTCCACGAGATCTGACACCTTCACACCAATGTACATAAAGTTAGATAAATCATTAAAAAAAAAAGAAAGAAATATCTCACTTTTAATGAGGGCCCAACCTGGACTGCTGTTGTTCTCACAGACTAGTGAGAAATCTAGAGACACCTTGGCAAATATATTGATTCTTAAAATCTTTTATTTCTTTTTAATTTTTGAAGAAAATTCTTCCCTCCCTCCTCTCCTCTCAAACCCTCCTGCTCCCTCAGATCCACTCCTTCTTTCATCATAAAAGGATAGGTATACCATCAACCAAACACGACATTTCCAAGTGGTAATAAGGTAATAAGATATAGGCATATTCCCTCATCTTAAGGCTGATAAAGGTAACCCAGTAGGAAGAAAAGGGTCCCAAAAGCAGGAAAAAGAGTCAGAGATAGTCCCTTCTCCCACTGTTAAGTGTTCCACAAGAACACCAGGCTGCGTAACCGTAACATAAATGCAGAGGACTTAGCACAGATCCATGTAGGCTCACTGGTGGTTCTTGACTCAGTGTCTGGGAGCCCCACAAGTCCTACTTAATTGATTCTGCGGGCCATTTCCTTGTGGTGCCCTTGACCCTTCTGGTTTCTACAGCCCTTCCTCCCCCTCTTTTTGCAAGGTTTCCTGAGGTCCAGCTAATGCTTGGCTGTGGGTCTCAGCATCTGCTCCCATCAGTTGCTGGAGGAAGAACCTCTCTGATGATGACTATGCTAGACTCCAGTCTACAAGTACAGCAGAGTACCATTAGAAATCATTTCATTGGCTTCTTTTCTTCCTTCCTCCCTTCTACTCTCCCTCCATTCTTTCTTTTTCTTCTCCCCCAGATGTGTTTGGTTCTATCCTTGGTCTCTGGGCTCTCCCACTTCAAGGTCCTGGCCCTCAGACAGTGTCAGTCCTGGGCTCTCTCTCACGGCATGGCTCTCAGATTGCATCAGTCATTGGCTACTCCTTCAGGTCATGTGCCACTTTTACCCCAGCACATCTTGCAGGCTGGATAAATTGCAGGTCGAAGGTTTTGTGGCTGGGTTGATATGGCAACCTCTCCACTGGAAGCCTTGTCTGGTTACAGAATTTTTTTATTATTCTTAAATTATGTATGTGTATATGTGTGGTAGGGTGTGCTTATGTGAGTGCAAATGCTCGAGGAAGAGTCCAGAGCAAGGTAGCTGAGCTCCTGGAGCCAGAGTTATAGGCATTTGTGAGGCAACCTACATGGGTGGAGCAAGAGTTACAGGCAGTTGTGAGTTGCCCTATATGGGTACAGAGAACCAAACTCAGGTCTCCTGCCAGAGCAGGACATGAACCCTTGAGTCATCTTGCCAGCCCCTAAAACTGTCTTTTTGATAGTTCCTATAATTTCTCAAACAAATGTGCATTCAAAGTCTCTTTGGTGACAGGCCCTGAATGCAGAGGTAAGCAAAGGAGATGTGTACAGGTCCCAGTCTTCTGCTGTATGTGTACTACAGCAGTAACTGACTACGGTTAGACAAACGAGGTGCTCAGAAGGGAGATTAGGGGGGCACTGAATTATTCTTGGGGGTCTATGGGGAGTCTTGTTCCCTACCCCGTAAAGTAAGCAAAAGGACTGCTGATGAGAATCAGTTGCCCTGTCCGAGCTTTCTCTACTCTGATGACATCACTGGCCCATCAACAGATTTTATTAGGGGACTTTTGTTTTATTTCATCCCTACAGCTTATAAATTAGAATGCCTGCAACATTAGTCCCTCAGTTTCTTTCCTCCAACATTTATTTTTTATTTTGGATTCAGAAATATTAGTTGCAATATTTATGGGGCCCAAAGTAGCTCTGTGGTTTCTGGATATAATGTAGAGTGATGAAATTGAACTAATTAGCACAGCCATCACCTAAAATATTTAAGATTTTGTGAAGAGGGCATTAGAAATTACTGTTGGTGATAGAGAAGTGTATAGTACGTAATCATTGGTTATTTTTAGCATGCGATACAATTTACTTGGGAAACATCATTCTTGCAGATGGTAGTTATCAGATGCTGAGAGAGGTGGAGGCACAGGGGTTCGTATGGAAAGGAACAATAAAAGCCCTCAGGGAGAAGTAAGCCACTGCGCCTTTTCCTGACAAACTCAATTCCTTAAAAACGTGAGAGATTTGGTGGTTACATCACAGAAGCTCTTGTGACAAGAGCTTGGCTTAGGTGGTGTCTTAGTGACCTTTCTGTTGCTGTCATAAAGTGTCATAGACAATGACAACATAAGGAAGTGTGAGTTTATTTGGCTTATACTTCAGGAGGCTAAGAGTCCGTCACAGCAGGAAGGCAGGGCAGCAAGCAGCAGGCGTGACATTAAGAGCAGGAAGCTGAGTGCTCAGGTCTTCAAGCAAGCATGACGTAGAGAGAGCAAACTGGATGTAGCACAAGACTCCAAACTCCTGAAGCCTGTGCCTCAGTGACATACTTCTGCAATGCCACTTACCCTAAAAGTCCCACCAATGCTGACTAAGTATTCAAATATCTGAGCTTGTGGGACATTTTTATTCAAAACACCACAGGTGACTTATTAACATATAATTGCTCTACTCTTCATATGTGCACATGGCCATAAGCATAGAGTTTGAGCTGTACCCCAAGCTGTCGGGCAGATTCAGGTTTAACAAAGTGATGGGACCTCGTATTTTGCTTGCGTGTTCGTCATCTAGAAAGAACTGCACGTTAGATAGTTACTAAAGCAAAATTTTACAAGGGTAGTAGTACCATTAACAATGTCTGTGACCTTATGATACAATCATTATCCCCAGAGTCCCACCTCCTTACGTCATCACATAACATAAACATGTTGTGGGTACACAAATATTCAACCTATGCCAAGTAGTTTAGAATATGTGAATCCCTCATCTTTATACACTACAGTAGAAGCATGTTCCTAGAAAGTCTACTAATGCCCACTTCCCTATTTCCACGATGGCAACACTTACATACAATGTTCAGGGCTCTTGTTCTCATTGAAGTATAGCCAGAGGCTGGAGCGGATATCTCTGGTGCCCTAAGAACTCTCAACCCAGCTGCAGTCCCTCCCCCCCCCCCCTACACATTCTTACAGGCACAGTGTCTGCCTAAGCGCTTAGTGTGTTTCCATTCCTCTGAAGCCAGGGAGCTCTGACTTCTCTTCCTTCCCTGTCCTCAAACCCACCAGCTCCCATTTCCGTGACCCAACTGCTTTTGGGAGAACTTTATATTGCTCTCAACTTGGAATGACATCTTTGACCTACTCATCCAAGAGCAATAAAATGGTGAAGTGTTCTCTTTTACATAGTTAATGTTCAATTGATTTCCTGTCTTAGTCAAGCCACCCCTGAGTAGCTCTAATTATTAGTGTGCTTGACCTTGAGATTTACTAAAACTCATAGGAAGAATACATGCTTCTTTTGTTTTG
This sequence comes from Arvicola amphibius, assembly GCF_903992535.2. Lineage (NCBI taxonomy): Eukaryota > Metazoa > Chordata > Mammalia > Rodentia > Cricetidae > Arvicola > Arvicola amphibius. The sequence goes on along the minus strand of NC_052053.1, from coordinate 103,969,386 downwards.
TTTCTTTTTTTTTTTTTACTCTACAGCAATCTCTTCCTATAAATGTTACCAGAGACACTGGGCTGATTTTAGGTTTTATATGAGCTAAAATCATAACAGTTTAAAAATGAAAGGGAAATAGCAGTGGTGGTTAAATTTGACATGTGCCAGTAACTGGTTCTTAGCCTGACCTAGCTGCTCTTCCTTAAGGCAATGCACTCTCAGATGTTGCTATGGGAAGTATTTGTGAAAACCAATTCAAGGTGGATGCTCTGTATCTATTGGTGGCTATAAACTGTACTCACTGCTCAGAGTCCATGACACCAGTGTGAGTCTAAAACTTCTAAGCCTGCTTCCTCATACTTACAGCTATACCTGGTCCTGAAGGGGAAGGAGCACACAATTAACAACTCACTGATATGGATATGACATATCATTTTTTAATCAAGGGCATCTCTGAACGTGAAAAGGGCATGATGATATATGATTTATGTGGAATTTCTTAGCTGTTGACATTTCTCCAGGGACCGAGGTTTTCACCTGGCTTTCTGAAAACTTAACAGCCAATGTCTTCCAGGTCTATCACAATTTCAATTTGCAAAGGACTTGTGAAGTGTTTGTGTTATGCTTTTTGAGTTAGTTGAAATGTGTATTTCCTTTGAAATCTCATTCTTTAGAATGATGTAATAAAATGTAATCAAATGTATTCAGAAGTTTACATGTCTGATAGATTTCTGTGTGTGTGTGTGTGTGTGTGTGTGTGCATGTGTGTGTATGTTTCCCTCATGTCCCATGAGACAGTATTGCTCAAAAATAGTGGCTTATGCATGGAGGAAAGATTTTATTGGAAAAAATGGAAATTCATACAAGCAAAATATTGAAGAAAAAAATGTATTAAACTCATATAACATTTCTGAATGCTCACTGTGAAGCATGTTGTGGCCAGTGTCTTATGGATTTGTTACTGGGATCTGTTTCTTGAGGTGAAACTTCTCTCTCCCTCCAACTATACAGTCACCATGAGCAAACCTAAAAGCAATCTTATTACAGAGAGGGTGGAAGACAGCCTGCAGGAGAGGTGGGAATGTGGATCCAGTACACTGAAATTTACAGAAGTAGACTAGAGGCACCCGACTTTGAGGGCTGTGTTTGGGGGGAGTCTCTTCTGTCTGGAAGCAGGAACAATCCAGACCCAGGTAGTTATCTAACTAGGAATCCAGCAATCTTTCATAGAGTGATGTTGGCCAAATCCGTTTAATCAACAGAGCTATATGAAAGAAAAGGAAAGCGATGTGCTTTGCCTCCAACTGGAAAGGTTTTCTTTCTGCCTTGGTGAGCAGTGGAGCTGGGGAGGGAGGGCTTTACCTGGCCAGTTCATAGGGATTCTGAAATTACTCACATGACACCACATGTTGTCTGCCTTCCCTAGCTGATGCCTTCAACATAGCCACAATTGTTTCAAGTTCTGTGTTTGATAGTTCCAATATCTGTGTCATATTTGAGACTAAACTGGCACTTGCTTTGTTGCCTAAGAGTGTGCTTTACTGGCTGCCCTGCATCTCATGCTTTTTGATGAACATTGAAGGTTCTGTAGTGACAAACACATTCATATGTATACACACACAAACCCAAGCACACTCGCATCAGTAGAGACTTTGAGTCTCATTCATTCCAAGCAAGCACTTCGCCACTGACATATTCTCAGCTCCCCTCTTACTTTTTATTGTGAGACAGGGTCTTCCTAATTTGCCTTACAATTCAAAAGGTATCCCATGCCACCCTTCTGCACCAGTTACCTTAGGAGTTTGGATTGCAGGCTTTCAGATTAACCCTCTTTTCCTTCTGCTGTATCTGGATTGTGCAGGTTTGAATTCAGCCGAGCAAGCCTTGGATGTGTTTCATGTTTGTTTTTATTCACCAAGAGCTCTAATTTCGTCTATCAATGCTTTGAGCTGTGACCCAGCTCATCAGCAATTAGATTTCCAATTTCTGCTCATATTGTTGCTTTTCCCTTGGAGTGATACTCGAGAGAGAATCTTTCTCCACTTTTCTCTTTTTTCTTTTGTTCTATGGCTGTGCCAGGCACTCGTTAGTCTTCTGGGAGAGAGTAGCAGGACGAGGTTATGTGTCTGTCATCTGCAACCACAGTACCATGAATTTCAGGAGTTTCACCTTCAAATCACCTTGACCTTTTCCAGACTTAGTTTGGCATAGTGTGTACCCTGCCCACTCCTCAGTAGAGGAGCTTTCTTATTTCCTTTCAGAGTCACCTAGCTTCTACAAGGTCCTGATACTCTGTTTTCCTTCTCCCTGTAGATTAAGGCTTTGCTTCGTGGGTGGTATAGCAGACATTGATCTTGGAAGTTTGGGGCAGTATTGCTGTCACCTGAGCTTACGTCAGATGAGCAATTTTCTCCTAGTTCTTCATGTTTTCCAATTTAGTGTGTGGAAAAACCCATTGAATATAAGTCTACAAATAAGTGCTAAGACCCTTGAATGTACAATGACGTCATACTTTCCTTATAGCCTGAAGGTCTTTAGTGGGTCATTCAAAATTTTACCTGAGTTGTTCTTTCTGGATTGCATGGTGTGTATTACACATGTCTAGGTGAAATCAGTGCTGGGGGCCTGCCTCTCTGGACTGCCTGTCTTCAGAAGTTTAGCTAGTTTCTAGTTGCTCCGTGCTATCAGACTTGCACACAACTGGAACAAGTTACTAGTGACAGTTCTGTTTTTAAATGAAGAACAATGCTCTTTTTGGTAGCCTATGTTAGCACTGAAACTGGACTTGCTGGTGTCTATTGGAAAGTAAATTTTGAATTTAGTTTCTAAATTCAATTCATGGGCTGGAAGACTCAACACAGGAAAGATGCCAATTCTTCCTAAATTGATCTATAGATTTTCATAATTCACATCAAAACAGTAGTAAGAATCTTGTAGATATATTCATCTATGCTAAAAGTATTATTTGGTGTGTCAAAAGACTCATTGTAAATATTGCTTTTGAAAAAAGAATAAAGTAAAGGGAATTATTTTACCCTATGCCATATTGTGTAGCCATATTAATCAGGAGAGGGCACTATTGGCAGAGGGGTGGATACACAGATGATTGGAACAGAAGAGAGAACACAAAAGTATATATACATGACCATGATCATACTGCATGATTTTTCTTTCTCAGAAATACACAAAGCTGTCCTCATCAGAGAAAGGATAGCCTTTTTGACAAATGATGTTGGAACAATGGAATATATGTAGGTCAAAACAAAACCCATAAAAGTCCACAAACTATCCCTAGAAAAAAATACTTATTCCTAAATGTAATATCTTACACATCAAAATGGATCATGCACTTACATGTGTAATATAAAATTAAAAACTTATAGAAAAATGGGCATATAAACACTAGGAAGGCCTTAAGGCTAGACAGACATTTTGGCTATGATACTAAAGCACTTTGAGAAGTTTAAGCAAAGGTGCCCAAAGGTCTATTAATGAAAACAGTCAGTACATAGGGTCATATCAAACTTAAAAAAACATTTCAAATCATCTCAAAATTCAATAGTAAAGAAAAATAATTTAGCTTGAAAATGGCAATAATGTGAGTAGATGTTTTATCTAGGAGTGCAGATACTCACATTAAAAGCTGCTCTGTTAGTCATTAGAAAATGCAGAGTAAACCATAACGAGAATAACTGTATACTTATTAAAATGTCCGATAGGGAAAAGATTGATGATGGCAATAGACTATGGTGACTGACGACCCAAAGGGCGAGCAACAAGTTGAAAGAAACCAGTTACTCATCCCTAGTCACGCAAATAAAGAATTGTGTGGCCATCCTGGAAGATGATTTGAGAGGGTTTTATTTTTCTTAAATAAAAGTAACCATGACTATAAATGACTCAGAGGTTGTACTTGGACATCTATAACTGAGGAAGGAATATTATTTTAAGCTGTGTTGCTTTGTTTATGTTGCATTTGTTTAACTCTGTGAAGCTGTGATTCTTTGCCTATCTAGAACACCTGCTGGTCTAATAAAGACCTGAACATCCAATTGCAAGGCAGGGGCAAGGATAGGCAGGGCTGGCAGGCAGGGAGGATAAATAGGTGAAATGAGGAAGAGAAGGAGCAAAAGAACAAGGAGAGGAGGACATCAGGGGCCCGCCACCCAGCTACACAGCAAGCCACGGAGAAAGAAGTAAAGAAAGGTATACAGAAACAGAGAAAAATAAAAGTTCAGAGGCAAAATTAACTGGGATGATTTAAATTAAGAAAGGCTGGCAAGAAACAAGCCAAGCTAAGGCCAGGCATTCGTAACTAAAAATAAACCTCTGTGTGTGATTTATTTGGGAGCTAGGTGGTGGGCTCCTCAAAAAGCCAAAAGAGTAAAACAAACAACAATAAAAACATATTCATAAATAAACCTTTGTCTGAAATTCCTGCAACTTTATTTTTAATGGCCTGCACAAATCCAAAACCAATTTGTCTTACATCTCTTAAGTGTAAAAAACTGTGGTATATCCATTTGTGAAATATCATGCAGAAATTATATGGAATGTCTTAATGATATCTGCAAGACCTTGGACAAATTTCAAGGGCACTGTGCTGAACAAAATGCTAATCTCAAAATATTGTTCATTAATGATTCAATTATATGTTGTTATTGAAATTATAGCTGTTAAGTATAAGGATGGAAGCTAGAGGTTGGTGGATCCACAAAATAATATTGAGACAGAGCCTTGAGATATCAAAACTTTCTGAGTCATAATTATGGCAATTTTTGTCTGAAATTGCAGGTGTACACAATTAACATAGACCTGGATACATGCACATATGTGCACACACAGAAACAGCTGGCTATACACTGTTGAATTCTAAGATGAGTGGATTTTATATTGCCATTGTCAATTCCTTGGTTTTTGATTGTGTACAGTAGTTACATAAGGTATTCTTTTATTATTATTTTTTTCATTTACTTCACACCCTGACCACAGTTTCCCCTCCCTCCCCCACCTCCCCTCTGCTCCTTAATCCCATTCACTCCTGTTTTTGTTCAGAAAGGGGCAGGTCTCCCATGGATGTCAATAAAGTATATCAAGTTGAGGTAGGACTAAGCTTCTCCCTTTGTATTGAGGCTGGGCAAGGCAATCCAGTATAAGGAATAGGTTCCCAAAAGTTAGCCCAAGGATTAGGGTCAGGCCTTAATTCCCCTGCAAAGAGTCCACAAATAGACCAAGCCATACACAACTGTTGCACATACATAGAGGGCCTAGGTTGGTCCCATGTAGGCTCCCTAGCTGTCTGTCCAGAGTCTGTGAGCCCAGGTTAGTTGTTTCTGTGGGTTCCATTGAGATGACTTAATCCCCTTGGCTCACACACTCCTTCCTCCCTCTCTTCAACAGGATTCTCTGAACTCAGTGTTTGACTGTGGATTAATGTATCTGTTTACACCAGTTATTGGAAGAATGAGCTCTTACGATAATTAGAGTAGTTACCAATCTAATTACAAGAGAAAGCCAGTTCAGACACCCTCTCCACTATTGCTAGGAGTCTTAGCTGAGGTCATCCTTGATTCCTGGGAGTTTCCCTGGCACCAGGTTTCTCCCTAACCCCGCATCAAGTTATCTCTTTCATTACTGTCCCAACCCCACCTCACCCCACCAGATCCCTCATGATTCTACTCCCAGCCCCCATTTTACCCAAGAGATCTCTTCTATTTCCCTTTCCCAGGGAAATCCATGTGTCTCTCTTTGGGCCTTCCTGCCCAAGGTGATTTTATAAGGAGAAATTGGAAGGACTTTTCCCCCTGGTTTTCATTCTTTTTATTTTATGGTGCTGGGGATGGAAATCAGGGCCTTGCCCATGCTAGGCAACTGCTATTGCTCCTTGTTGGGGAAAACAGAGTCAAGCATGTCCTGGAAGCTCCATAATTTGTCCATAGAATGACTGACTTTGTGTGTGTGTGTGTGTGTGTGTGTGTGTGTGTGTGAGAGAGAGAGAGAGAGAGAGAGAGACTTTCTATGACTCTGTAATTATTTAAACATAGATTTAAGGAAATACATATTATATTTTCTAATACACAAAGCATTATAAGTAATCTTAATCATGAAACAAGTAATATAATGTAACAACCAATCTTTTACCTTGAAAAATGAGATCTCAAAGATATATATTCATTTGTTTCAATAGTTATGGGAAATCTTACAGAAAGGAAAATTACATGAATAAGCCAATTGTGACTCCAAAGAAATATCCCTAAAGGACATATCAGTTGATCACAGTAATTCAACAAAGGTGTCTTGTGTTATGATGGGCAGATTGAAAATCTTTTCTAAATCTCACTGTGGGATTATAAGTGTGCTAATTACTTTGTAAACTTAGCTGCTGGCTGGCGTTACTGAAGAAAAAGCCTTGTTATAATCTATGGCAATTACTTACGGTGTGCAATTGGTAATTTACAAATGGTCTCTAAAACCCAATTCCATTCAACTCAGAATTTCTGGTAATCTCTACAAGATATAGTCTCTCTGTCTAGATGAATGGAGAGCTTCCTTAGGGAGCATGCATTGCACATGCTTCATAAGGTGTCCAAAATTTCAAACACACAGTTACTAAGCTTACTAAGTAACTGATAGATTTGTTTACTTTGAGTATAATTTGAAACAGTAGCTAAGGCTGTCCCCAGTCTGCTTATTGTATAGAAGAGAGAGCTGAGGTTACAGTTTGAATGCCCTGTCTACTGTCACACAGACATGGGGTCATAGATTCATATTTTAAACTTCAGATTTTTCAGAAAGTCATCTTTCTTAGCTTACACTGGCGTCTTTTCTCTTGCCCTTGTTTCCCGCAAAATTCTTTGTTGTGCTCATCGGGTAGAAAGCACCCAACAGCCTTTGCTGATCAACGAGCACCATGAATTTAATCTTCATGCACAACTGCTCCAATTATAAATTCTCTGGCCTCAGGGCCCTTGCCCACCGCCATGACAATAGAGAATGTGTGTATCATGCTAGGTCCCCGAGGTGTGTCAGTGATGCAGTCTGTGAGTCATCTCTGATCACCATACCCTAGGATGTCCCTGCAGGAGCCTGCTCACAAGCCAATGCAAATTGAAACCATTTTTCTTAACCATAGGTAGCCGTTAACCTGCAGGTTTTTTTTTTTTTTTTTTTCTGGTCCTGCTTTCCCTGTGAGGAGCATCTAGCCAAGCTCGAGTTCAGTAGCATGTGAACGGATCCAACATCTAGTTGAGAATGATTGAGTGCTCACAGTGCCAGCCTAATTGCCAGCCAAGGTTGTTTCTTTCCTACTTGTAAAAGGGCCAGTACCCAGCAGTGACTCAGAGGCATCAGTGAGAGGTACTTTCAAGGTGACTAATGGCAAAGGTAGAGAAAGGCCTCCACTGGGTTTCCGCTTAAGCATGGCATCACCTTTGCAGCTCAACTAATCTGGTGATGGGGTGAAAATGCATCACTGTGACAGATTCCCACTAATGGCCTTGATTAAATTGTCATTTCAGAAGGACCATTTACCTGCCTATGTCATGGGCATATTCATGTTCCTTGGTCACTACTTTCTCAAGAATTGGCATACACATGGGCATCTGTCCCATTGACAGCTGGCATCCTGGGTTTTCCATCTACTGCAGTGTGTCTCGAAGATGCCTGTGTTTCTGTTCTCTTATAGAGGGTTGCACCCTCATGGTTTAAAAATACTTCACCTTAGCCAATATTAAGTGTGTAATATATGGTAGGGGAGAATGACCTGCTTTGCAGAAAAAGAACTGTAAATGATTGCTGTGGGTTCTACACTTGGAATTTAATTCCTTCCTTCTCCCTGAGGTACCATCTAACTTCTGGTTTTCCTTTAGGGTTGGTGTTTAGGGAACAGACCTTGCAGTGGAAATGACGAGCTTTAAATGGGAGGTTATTATACAAGGGGCTCAGTTCACTCACTTCACAATATGATTTTAGGGAACTTGTATTTTGTTCTATTCTTCTCATATAAAATTATGATGCTAATTGAAAAATAATGCAATGGGGATGGGCTACAGCGATAACTCAGTGGTTAGGAACTTGGGACTGTTCTTCCAAAAGATTGGGGTTTGACACTGCACCCACAGAGTCACTCAAAATCCTTTATAAATCTAATTCCAGGAAATCTGACACTCTCTTCTGGCTTGCACAGCACCATAATGCATATGGTGCACAGACATACATTTATGTAAGCATTCATACACAAAAAATAGGATGAATTCTTCAAAAAGTTTTAAAGTAACTTCAAAAAGTTTCGAAGACTACAGATGGAGATCATAAAGAATACACAGTTACAGGGCTTAGCTCAGTGCCTGACACACACACAACAAGTATTCAATATAGGTCAGTGTTGATGAAACTCCAACCATCTATTGTGTGTTCTTTGTAAAGTACAGGAGTCTGAACAAAGCCTCCTTGTGGTCTTCTCTGTTGGCCGTGTTGCATAGTCGTCTTTCAGTGTTCCTGATTGCCTGTGCTGTGAACCATGATCATGCAAAAATTACACAAAAAGGTGTGAATTGCTTAATATTTATGTGATTTAACTAACAGCCACCTCTTCTGAAACACATTAGCTTTCATGAGATTTGACGCCAAAAAGAAGTAGTGGGGTGAGGAATCAAATGATTCCTCCATTTCATCCTTAATTAAATGGCAAAGACAAAGCCTGACTGACACAGAAGACAGTTGCTTTCAGCCTGGGCTTCTAATGTTAAATTAAAGGGAAGAAATCAAAGGCTTAAAAAATGTCTGATTAGGAAATTGACTCTTTGTTTTTGACGGCCTTTGAACATCTAAATGTTGGCGATTGGGAGACTAGCGAAGTGATGCTTTCATTTCCCATTTAATCTAGGGGAATAAACATTAACAAATGTAGAATTTGTGTAATTTCTTAAGTAGTGTATTGAGGCATAATAGCCATACAATAAACTGCACATAAATAAATCACACAATTTGATGCTCTTGGACCTTCGTGAACATCCTGCACCATCAACACATGAACATATGCAGTGTCAAAAAGCATCTCCTCTTGCCTTTGCTGACACTGCCTTTCCCTCCTCCGCTCTCATCCCCAGGCATGAACTAACCTATTTTCTGGCAGATTGGTTTGTCGTTTTTAGAATTTTATATAAATAGAATAATAAGCCATAAAGACATTTGGCTTCTTAAAATTCAGCATAATTATTGTCAAGAGTGCACCCACAAAGTCTCACTAATGTGACTGCTTAAACAGGAGCTGAACAAGGACAACAAGAAAAAACATAGTAATGTGGACAGGGGAAAGTCCATGAGGCTTCAACCTTGTAGAACAAACTATAGACAGCTATAAATTCTGAGGGTGGGAGAAATCGTCTTTCTCATGGAAGAACACACTACTTGGTTATCTAGTACAATGCAGCCCCGAAAACAGATATACAAACAGCGTTATATAGATCAAGCAGGTTGCATTTAGGAATATCATATTATGCAAATTTATACTATATGGATCAAGCAGGTTATGCTTAGGAATATGTAGTATGCATATATATTATGTATATATCATGCATATATATATTCCTAAATGCAACCTGCTTGATCCATATAATGTTATTTTTATATATGTATATTGTGTATGTGTGTGTGTAAAAGAATAATTAATGGAAAAGAAGCCATAAACTGAATGAGAGCAAGGGAGGGTTTAGAGGGAGTAAAGGGAGGGAGAGATGATGTAATTATGTTGTAATCTTAAAAAAATAAAAGAAGTAATGAATAAAAAAAGAATACAAATGTGTATGTATTGATAGTTCACTCCCCTCCAGGACACATGGTCACTTTCAATTGGTGTGCTGAAATGTGCCTATAAATGTTTATGTGTTCCTGAATAGTTGGATTATTTGCACCTTTGGTTACAACAAAAGTTTCTTTGACTATTCCAACCTAAGTCTTAAAATAGAGATTTGCTTTAATTCCCATTGTGTAAACTTCCAAGTAGAATGGCTAACCCATATGGAAGTATATATTTAAGTTCTAAGATACTGCCAAACTATATTCCCAATTTGAAGTATCATTTTATATTTGCACAGGCAGCATATGGGAATTATAGTTCTTGCACATCCTTACCACACTGTGTGTGATCAGCTTTTCTAATTTTAACTTTTCCAGTGGATGTGCAGTGGTGTGTCATTTCTCCTTGGCTAGTGGTGTTGATCATCTTATCATGAGTTCACTAGTCATTGTGCAAACTTTAATGAAGTGGCTGGTCCTTTCACCATGATAGTCATTGAGCTATTGGTCCTTTTTCAATTTCTAGCAGTTCTCATGTATTTTAGGTAGAATTTATTAGCAGATATGCAATTTCCAATATTTCTCCTGATTAGTCAATCATTGCCTTTTCATTTCCCCAAAGCACCCTTCACAGAACAATGATTCCATATTGGTCTCTCACATATTATTAACTTCATCTACTTCCTTCATCTACTCCTTCATCTACTGAGGTCTCTTGATTACTATAGATTATTTATATTAAGTATTGGGTTGGATAAAGTGGGTCTTCACATGCTGTTGTGTTCTCTTTTAGGCATTTTGCTTGCTCTAGCTTCTTTGCCTCTTTGCATTCCTAAATAGATTTTGGAATTGGCTTGCTACTATCTACAAAACAAAACCGATCATCAACAACAAAAATATATCTGACAGAATTGTATCATATAGTAAAAATATTGAACTGTCTAAGCCATTACTGTGATATATAGTCCCAGTTACTTTGCAGACTATAATTTTTTAAAATCTTGTAGCACTGCAGTTGCAAATTATGGATATTATTAGATTTATACTTTACTATTTCCATTATTTGGAGTTTTGTGCTATATAGTATTTTATGATCATTCTTTAAATATTTAAAAAATAACCCAATGATTCCATTATAGCTATAGAAAAATACAAAGGACTCTTATATATGGATCTTACATCCTGTATTCTTATAAAATTTAATTATTGGTTATAGAAACCTCATGGATTCAAGGTTTTTATAGTGAAAATTGCATTGTGTATAGGTAAGAGTATTTATTTGTTTCTAATGTATACAGTTTTATTTCTCCTGTCTTGTTGCTTAGGCTGGGATCGCTCATTTAAAAACAATGGTATACATATCTGTCCTTTTACCAGTCTCAGAAGAAGGAATGGTGATGTGATCACAGCCACAGACTTCTCAGTGCTAGCATTTTCTTATAGTAGAATTTCTATTATTATCAACAAAGATTATTAAATTTTGAGATAGGCTGTTACCAAATATATGATTGTTTGTGCTCTTTATAGTTAGTTTGCTATACAATTAATAAAAGTTGACTTTGGATTGTTATCCAGCCTTGCATCCCCAAGAGGCACACCACTTGATCATGCTACATTATCCTTTTTATATATTGTTATATTTTATTTGTTAATTTCGAAAGTATTATCAGTGCTCATAAGAAACACTGGTTGATAATTTATTTGCCTGAGGTTTTGTATTCTTACACTGCATATCTAATAAAGAGAATGTGTGTTCCTTCTCTTTTGCTTTCTGCAAAATATTCATAAAACTGATATTATTTCTTTCTTGGTTATCTGAAAGAATTTGTCAGAAAACAATTGTATCTGTGTTTTTTCTTTGTGGGAAATTCATAACTACAAATTTCATTTATTTAATCTATATATGATTATATGTTATTTATTCTCCAGTAAATTCTTTTTTTCTCGAGTAAATTCTAACAAAATAAAAATGATTTATATTACCCAAATTATTGAATTTTTGTATGTAAAGTTATCTATCATATTCTCTGATTATCCTTTTATTTGGAATCAATCACAACATGCTTCCTTTTGTTCCTGATATACTTATAATATTGTTTTGGTTAGCCTGGCTAGAGAATTAACAATTTCATTCAACATTTCAAATATTCAACTATTGGTTTAATTGACTTTTTTTTCAAATGTTTTTATTTGTGTATATGTGTGCATCTGTATGAATACATGTGTACTCATGCATACATGCATTCATATGTGTGATATATACATGTGTTCAGGTGTATGCATGGTGTGTAAGCTAGAGACTGATGACCAGTGTCTTCTGATACTTTCATCCTTAGTTTATAACAGGGTCTCTTAAACCTGGAGTGCTTACACTAGTTTGGCTGTATCTGCAAATCTGCAAGTCCCCTCGATCTGTCTGCCCCAACCCCTGCACAAACATACACTACAGTTACAGACAAATGCCAGGTTGATGAGCTTTTACAGACCTTCTGGGGATCTGAATTCAGGTCTCTGTGCTTGTACTCTAAGCACTTTACCCACCATGCCCTCTCCATTTTCAGAGGGGCTGTGTTTAAAGTGTGTCGGTGATGTTGTTTCTTTTAGTGCTTAACTGTCTTTGGATTCTGTTCACGTTACTGCGTGCTACGGTTAGGCTCTGGAGGAGCAAGGTTTTCTCAGTGTTAACACTCTCCTCTCAGCTACAAGCCTCTTCTCTGAAGATGTGCTGAGAAGAAAATTATGCTTTTCTCCCGGTGTCTTCCTATTTCTCGATAGAGATTTTTATGATGTAGGGAACCCTGCTCCCAGTGCCTAGTGGATACATACGAAGTAAAAACCTGAAGTCTTACACCTGCCTCCTCCACACCCTTACTGTAATAATTCCCACAGCCAGTAGCCTTTAAGTTACCCGCCCACTTAGAAGTGGCCTCTTATACTATTTATGCTGAGGCTCATCTGGCCTCTCTTCCTGCTGCGGGATTTGGTTGCCATACCCCGTTCGAGCAGAGGACTGTGATCTGTGAGTCTACCCCTAGATAAATAACCTTCTATTATACTCAATTCTGACCTAGTGTGGGATTTCTTTTAAGCGTCAGTCTTCCCACCCTCAACACACTGCATTCTTCTTTTTTTTATTGATATTTATTGAGCTTTACATTTGTTCTCTGCTCCCCTCCCTGCCTCTCTGCATTCTTTTCAGGAGCATACACTGATTTTTTGAGGTTCATCAACATCTTTAGATAGTTCTACTTACCTACATGCATGGTGCTCTGAGTGTCCAGTGTTTGCCACAGATGAAACTGTGCTCACACCACATCTTTTCTTGAATAAATCTGGTTTAATTTAGAGTCTGATCTGGTTTTTGTTGTTGCTTTGTTTTGTCTATTTTACTTTTTTTTGCTTTGTTTTGTTTTTTTGCTTTTTGTTTTGTTTTTAATTGTTTTTATTAAGCTTTATATTTATCTATGATCCCCCTCCCATTATACCCCTCCCCTTTTACCTTTTCTCATGATCCCCATGCTCCCAATTTACTCAGGAGATCTTGTCTTTTTCTACTTCCCATGTAGATTAGATCCTTATATGTCTCTCTTAGGGTCCTCCTTGTTGTCTAAGTTCTCTGGGATTGTGAATTACAGGTGGGTTTTTCTTTCCTTTTTGTCTAAAAGCTACTCATGTGTGAGTGAGGACATTTTATAGTTGTCTTTCTGGGTCTGGGTTACCTCACTCAATATTTTTTCTAGCTCCATCCATTTGCCTGCAAATTTCAATATGTCATTTTTTCCATTGTGTAGTATTCCATTGTGTGAATAGACCACATTTTCCTTATCCATTCTTTAGTCGAAGGGCATTTAGGTTGTGTTTAGGTTCTGGCTATGACAAATAATGCTATGAACATAGATGAACACATGTCCTTGTGGTATGATTGAGCATCTTTTGGGTATATACCCAAAAGTGGTATTGCTGGGTCTTGAGGTAGGTTGTTTCCTAATTTTCTGTGAAATCATCATACTGATATCCAAAACAGCTATACCAGTTTACACTCCCACCAGCAATGGAGGAATGTTCCCTTTACCCCACATCCTCTCCAGCGTAAGTTGTCATCAGTGTTTTTGATCTTGGCCATTTTTACAAGTGTAAGTTAAAATCTCAGAGTTGTTTTGATTTGCATTTCTCTGATGGCTTAAGGGTACTGAGCATTTCCTTAAGTGTCTTTCAGCCATATTAGATTCTTCTGTTGAAAGTTCTCTTTTAAGGTATATTCCCCATTTTTTATTAAAATATTTGTTCTTTTGATGACCAATTTCTTGAGTTCTTTGTATATTTTGGAGACCAGCCTTCTGTCTGATGTGGGGTTGGTGAAGATATTTTCCTATTCTGTAGGCTGCCATTCTGTCTTATTGACTGTGTCCTTTTATTTACAGAAGCTTCTCAGTTTCAGGAGATCCCTGTTATTAATTGTTTCTCTCAGTGTCTATGCTACTGGGGTTATATTTAGGAAATAGTCTCCTGTGCCAATGCATTCAAGTGCACTTCCCACTTTCTCTTCTTTGAGGTTCAGTGTGGTTGGTTTTATGTTGAAGTCTTTGATCCATTTGGACTTGAGTTTTTTGCATGGCAGTAGATATGGATATATTTTCATTATTCTACATGTTGGTATCCAGTTATACCAGCACCATTTGTTGAATATGCTTTCTTTTTCCATTTTACTTTTTTGTCTTCTTTGTAAAAAATCAGGTGTTATACAGAGTCTCACTCTATTTCCAGGCTAATCTCAAATTTGTGGCATGCTCCCACTTCAGCCTCCCTATTACTAAATTCCAGGAATGAGCCACCATGCCCCGCTTCAATTTAATATAGTGTTTTAATTCATTGCTTTCAAGTTCAGTAAAAGTTCTGGGTTTTTGTTTTAGTCAGTGTGTGGTGAGTGTGGTGTTTTTTTGGCTTTTCCCACTCAGTGTAGAAAATCTCTGAATTTTCTAAAATTAGTGCTCATTAAACAATATACTTTATGAATAACGAAAGTATTACCAATGATTAACAGAGAGTATTCTGTGAGTACACGGAGTATGCGGCTCATCCAGTACACCCAAAGACCTGTGAGACAGAGGATGCCCGATACAATTTACATAGTGCAATAGTTAGGACTCACAAGGTGGAGTAACTTGCCAATGGGTGCATGGCACGTAGGTGGACCCACAGTTTGAATGTAGGTCAGACCTATTATTCTGTGACAGACTTAATAACTGCCTAAAATACTCATATCTAACAAATAATGTTCATAAGGGATTAATTCTCAATGAACACAAAGGACACACTTTTCCCCTCTTCTGGCCTCAAACAAACCAGGGGTATAATTTGTGCAAAAGCTTTCTGCTATTATTTAAGGGTTTGGAGTGGTAGGAGAGGTGGATGTCAAGCGACATTAGAGACATGTCTCGACCATTTACTCATTAGATGGAACAGGATGTAATGGGGAGTCCTTTGGCCAGGGAGGCAAAATGTATTGCTAATTACATTGACTACAATAAGCAGCATTGTCATAGCAGAATCACACCTGGTCATTACCATCTCTTCTAATGATTAAACTGCAGAGTTCAGCACCTTTGAAGAGTGGGGTGGCTTTATTAGTGTTGTAATGCTCTGCTACATGGACCTTCCCAAGGAACCGAACTGTGCTCCCTCCTAATGCACCATCTGCAGCAATGACAGAGCCCCTCAGGATCGTTGCTACTGTCTAACCATTCGTCCTCATGTGAACATGATGTACATTAGTGCTGGATGTTTTCCTGTAACAGATACAGTGTCAGGGTTATGTGTAGCTGGCTGAGAGATTAAACTTCTTCCAAATGATAAGGAAATGACTTTAAGATACCAGTACATGGGCAAAAACAAAATATATGAAAGGGAAAAGGGGCTATGGGGTGAGGAGTACATGGAAGAGTACAAGAATGGACCAGGAGATGAGGGAGAAGTAGGGGAGGAAAATCTATAAAACAAACTTTGTTTAAAAAATACCACAATAAAACTTAATGCTGAGAATATAATTAAAAACTTGGAAAAGAAGACACTGCCATACTTCCATGGTAATGCTCCTATTGTCACACAAAGTCTTTTCTTTCTCTTCCGTGTCATTAGAGTCATGATACTTTTACTTAGTTTGGTTAAAACCTTGGAATGCTTTCTGCCTGTTCCTTTCCACTTCCTCCTCCTCCAGCTTCAATATGCAGAAGCTACAATATGCGGGCGGCTCTCTCTGACTCTGCTTTCTTCATCCCAGAATTCTGTTCTGTCTTCCCTGCCTCCCTGAGTTCACCCTATCAACTAGGCCAAGGCAGTCTCTTTATTTAACCAATGAAAGTAACACATAGACAAAAGACCCCCCTCCCTACACCAGACTTCAGTTTACAATGCTCGATTTCTTAAGATCTGCTAATTTATTGTAACAGAGTTTTGCCTTGATACTTTCTTTTCTAGTGCACGGGTGAATAATATCATTTTGTTACAAGAAGAAACATGATCCTCTGACGATTAAGCACTTAAAGCATGAAGCAAAGCCTTCACAACATCCCACTTTTAGTTTCAACAGGGCATCTCACAGTCTGGCTGATCCCTTTGCGACAAACCCTGGTGGCCCTCTGCTAAGCAGAAGCAGTAGACAGAAGTGCATTCTTTTTCCGTCTGAGTGAATTCAGAGCACGGACTTGAGTTCCAGCCAGAGAATCATCCAGACAAAGAGAGTGGATTCTTAACACCTTCATGAGCACATTTAGTAACCTCTGTCTGAAGCTGAGCTGCGCTCGGTGACAAGCCTGTTAGTGATTTGATGCAGTGAAAGTGACATTCTGTCATATCCGAGGAGCCATCAAAAAAGAAGTATCGCAGCTTCTGACTGAGTATCATGGGATGCTTGCCTTCACCCCACTCCAAACATTCTCTTGTAAGACCCCTCTCAGTTTTATGAGACATCTGGGCCACTTTAAGGGACCAGTGGGAGATTGTATGGTGGAAAGCTTTATAGGGTCAGAACCTTTGAAATGCCACTGCCATGTCTCAGATGGCTTCTCCAGGTGGCTTCTGTTCCCTGATGTTTTCATCTTTCCCAGACATTCAATTCTTACACCTAAGATTCCAAACATTATAAAGCAAAGAAGGATCATGGGAATTATACTCTGCCCAAATTTTTCTAGAATCTGAGAGAAAAAGAATAGTAGGTGTTTGTTGTAACTAAATTCGGATGGTTTGCACAATGTTCAAAATGGCAAACTTTGGTCAAATCGGCGATTTGATTCATTGACCACTCAATTCAATGGCCATTCAATTTGATTTATTGCATAAGCTATTAAGTCAGATGATTTTATCTCATCAGTTTTATTCCAATGTCAATTTTATTTTCAAAGCCAGCTTTGTTAGAGCTTCATCAGGCATGTCCTACTTGAGGACCCTTGCATGTAGTTAAGGATAGCTATGAATGTGGCCAAACAAAATCATAACTCTTCTTAGAACATGGTGAGATATTTTAAATGTTTTTTTGTAACTCAACTATGTGATATCTACTTACATTCTCGATGTAACTGTTAATCATTTATTTTCACTCTTTATGTCAGCAATAGCAAGGTGATATTCTCAGTTCAGACCTAGCCTGTTGTCCATTTAAAAATATTGCCCACAGCTCCACACTACACATGCCTGTCTCAGGTGGCCTTCATATTCTTACGGTAGGGTTGTGTTGTTGCATAAGTCACTACCCATCAGAAAAAGGAATGCTGACATTGCTATGTGGTATTGCATTCTACTTTATGTAAACTGTGAATCAATACATTTCCTTCTGTGACAAATTATATCTCAGGTTTTTTTTTTAAAAAAAATTCTTGTTTGGTGAAGTTGCACGATGAGACACAAATCAGAGATGCTGTCTACTGTTGAGATTTACTATTAATTTCAAACACATTGAAAAATAGAGGGATACAGGTGAAGATGATGTCTGGGACATCTTAGTCACTAGGCCTCTTCTTAATTGCAGTTGAAGATGTTCTCTTACCTGCACAGCTGATGAGGCCTCTAAGATTCAGACATCACATACAGAATACCTTGCAGCATCAACATCTTCAGACCTTAGAGAGTCGTGTTGCTCCTATAACATTCTCTGCTGTGTCAAATCTCATCAATTCACAGATCTCAGATATTTCTATCTGAAGCAGTCTTAGGTCAGAATATTTCCATGAGCATACTTCATACATAAACATGCCATTTCTGGAGGAAATGATTAACCTATCTACTTATGTTTTATCAACATTAGGCTGTCACCTTTTTTTTTTTTCTCTCCAATCCCAGGAAACCTGTCAGGCCAGCTCCTCTGTCTTCTTTAGTAGAAGAAATTCCTCACAGTAATGTGGGAAAAGGCCAATCACATGTCAATTTTTCTGACTCCTTTGTCTCCAGTAGAAGTTCTAGATTTTTTTCTTTATTTCTGAAGTTTTTCCACATGCATACAATGTATTGTGATGATATTCACCTCCCATTCCTCTTTCTTGTTCTCCTGCCCACTCTTGCTGATCCACTTATTCTGCCTAGCTAGTCTTCCTGGTTTTGTTGTGCACATTTTACAGGTATCACACCGTTTGTTCACTCATAATTCAGTGGCCATGTGAAATCCATAAGGCAGCATTTCAGAGTACCTCTGACTTTTACAATCCTTCAACCTCCTCTTCTGTGATGTTTCCTGGGCTTTGAAAGAGGGTAGCATGGATATACTATTTTTGCCTGAGCATTTTGTAGTCACATATCTTCAGAACGTTAACCAGTTATGAATCTCTGCATTAACTATTGCCTGCTGCAAAAAAAAAAAAAAAAAAAAAAAAAAAAAAAAAACAAAAAAAAAAAAACCTTTATGACCAAGTTGAGGGCAGCACTGGTATATGGGTAAAAACATAGATATTTAGAATGCAGTCCATTTATCAAAGTATCAGTGGTAGATTTCTTTTACCTTAGGGACCATGACTTCCACATCCACAATCTTTTGAACAGTGCCAGGC
Organism: Arvicola amphibius; assembly: GCF_903992535.2. Taxonomy (NCBI): domain Eukaryota; kingdom Metazoa; phylum Chordata; class Mammalia; order Rodentia; family Cricetidae; genus Arvicola; species Arvicola amphibius. Next base: position 103,950,577 of record NC_052053.1, on the reverse strand, counting down.
ATATTTTCTGTGCCAGGTTTGTTTTCCGTCCCATGGAACAGACTTCAAATCCCACCAGAAAGTGATTAGTTGTCCCCTAATCAGTTGGGCTGCTAGGGCACCTGTGGATGTATCCTGCTTGGCACGTTTTATTATAACATACAGAGTGCATTTATAAGTCTACATATCGTTATCTGTCACTATGAATGCTAGCCAGTTGGAAGGAAGCTTGTAGCTCAGTTCTAGCTTGAGTCTCTATGTCTTGCGTCCAAAATGTGTGATTTCTTCATTAGGGTCTTACTGTATAGCTTCGTTGCACAACCAGGACCAAGAACAATAGCATACTTTGTTTTAGGAGCCTCTGGGGTTCCCTTGTCTAACAATTGTTAGGCATCCGACATTGGAATTTTTGTTTAGTAACTGACGGTTTTTGGGTACAGCACTATCAGTGGAGGGTGCCTCAATGCAGAATCCTTTCTTTCTAAACTCTATTTTTATTCAGTTTATAAAGTGGTAGGTTTTTATATGGCTTTTCCTTACATCCATGTTCTTTTTCTTGCTCCTAACTTATACCTCATCTTCTGCCCGTACTCCCATGCCATCGTTGTTTAAGCTTTCCCGTGCCTTATATTCCACCAGTAGACTTTCATATCTCATGCTTTCCCGTGCCTTATATTCCACCAGCAGACTTTCATATCTCATGCTTTCCTCATCCCATAGGCCTTTGCCTCCCCATTTCATGGCTCCTGCCTCGGTCTCTACAGCTGGGGAAAGGCGCATACTTATTCACTGCTGCTAAGAGCATAAGCTGAAGTCATCACTAAGGAAGCCAGGTGGAAGCATTTCAAACAGCTAAAAAAAATAAATAGCCACAGTGTGATCCATCTGTATTACCGCTGGGCATAGTCTCTATAATTTATGACAGAGATAACTGCACATGCTCATTGCTGCTCTAGTCACAATAGCTCAGAAATGGAAGCAGTCTAGATGTCCATAAACTGAGGCATGGATATTAAAAATGAGGTAATATACATATGGATTCTTTCCAGCTGTAAAAAAGTGGTATTATTAAATTTGCATGAAAATGGTTAGAAGTAGAAATATTATAACAAATCAGGTAAGTCAGATGCAGAAATGCAAATATCACATGTTGCCCGTTATATACAGTTTCTAGCCTTAAAATGTAAAACTTCTATCTTAAGAAATTCTGAATTTTTAAGATGGAAATTTCAGAGCTCTGACTCATTAAATTAAAAACCTGATTACAATTTTAACTTTAAAAATACATTTAATTTTCTTACCTCAGATCAAAATGTAAGAAGCATGAAGGGAAACTTTCAAAAATATATGTTCAGGATTATAATTTCTGATGAAAACCAGTTGTGGGTTTGGTATAAGCAAAGATAAAATGAGAGAAAATTTCACTAGCACTAAATTTGTGGTGATTTTTTTTCCAGAAGGGGATTATTATATTATTATATACAATAAAAAAACATGGGAAGAGTTGGAGGAAGGGAAGGGAAGGGAAGGGGAAGAATGATATAAGTATATTTTAATTTAAGAAATTGAAAATAAAAGGCCCAGAAATGGAGACAGATTAAAGACACACATAAGCTCACTTTGCAGGCAGCCTGGATCTAGGGTGTATGGATTTTACATCTACAAACAAAAGCAATGGACTAAATGCAAGGCCTTAGGCTGCTGCTAACTGAAACTCACAAATGGAGACTCCACCAATGAAACAGAAGGAGTGAAAGGACCCCCAGAAAGGCTATAAAAAGGCTACTCTATACCTACTCTCTAGTAGAGAAAAAGAAATCTCCCAAGAGAAACATCAGTAATAAGGAGCTATTGTAGAGGTTTGGTGTTTGAGATGCCATACTTCTGTGAAAGGGAATTATAAGGCCAAGCAGTTCCTTATAAACCGTCGATAAATACATAAATCCAACTTGCTCAGTCTGTCTAAAGTTACCGATACATAAACGCTTCCAGGGCTGACCGTTTCATATTGCATACCATTTTGTGTGCGCTATTCCCTGGTGAAGACCATTTCTCCTGCTCTCAGCATTTCTTAATTTCTTGTAGTTCTTTGTGCAAGATTAATGATGTAATTATATTGTAGTCTCAAAAGGAAACCAACAAACACAAAGAAACCTATGCTAGGCAGGGAGGAATTTTGGAATGCCCAAAGTATACAAATGTTGGAAAATGGGAAGTAAAAGGAGGCAAGGCGAAGGAGAAAACGGACAGAATCCAAAGGGAAATAAACTGAATTTTCAGGAAAGAAACAGCAATTTACTAACTTGGGAACTGCATAGTTAAATTGATACAACAGAGCAACAGGGTTACTGGCTGCACATTGACACCTGAAAATATCAAATATGCCCCATGCATGAAAGAATTGAATGTGGAAAGAACCACTAGAAAGCAAGAAATTATGGGCCCTGTGTTGCTCAACTCTTAGAACTGAGAGGGAAACAAAAAGAAAATTTTCTGAGAACATCCTCAAAATATATTATCTGCAATGAAAAAGGTAAAAAATGAGCTAATCCTAAACATCTGTAAATGGTAAACATCTATTAAGGGTAATTATGAGCAAAAAGATTTTGAAATCTGTGCTTCATCTGACTTGGTTGTAAAGGCATTTTAAAATATGCAAGGACTCGCTGCATGTTCCAATTTCTGATGTATGTAAGGACTCTAAGAAGCTAAACAAAAGGTCAAAGTTTATCAATGAATTAAGAAGCTATGTTACATAAAATGACTGTATAATCAAAAACATTTTGCTATTATCATAAAATGTATAGAGAAACACAACACCAGGCCCGTCTCACACATGCTCATACAATAAAACCCTGTGTAGAAGATCCAAGACAATTTCAGAAATATCGCAGAGTGGTGGGGGATGGAAGAAATTGAAGCATGTTAGAATTCTTTTTTTTTTTTTTTTTTTTTTTTTTTTTTTTTTTGGTTTTTCGAGACAGGGTTTCCCTGTAGTTTCTAGAGCCTGTCCTGGAGCTAGCTCTTGTAGACCAGGCTGGCCTCGACCTCAGAGATCCGCCTGCCTCTGCCTCCCGAGTGTTGGGATTAAAGGCGTGCACCACCACCGCCCGGCCCACGTTAGAATTCTTATCCCTTCTGTAGGTTTACAGATTAGGCAACTGGCGTAGTTATCACAATTTAAAAATCGTGAGATTTAAAATTTTATTTTTCAGTTTATATTTTGAAACTTTTACTTTATATCTTCCATATCTTCAATAGTCATTATAATTATATCTGTTTTCAAAGTTAGTAGAGAAACAGCTAAGCAATGGGGATTTACAATAATCCTGAATGAAGGAGGAAGAAGAAATCACTGTCAGAGTGGAAGCGGACAGCAGGTAGATGTGCCCTGGAGCAGGTAGGAAAGGTGTGTAGCAGGACTCTGTAAACTCTGCACCATGGTCTTCCTTCAAGGAAACATCCAGTGAAGACCTGGGACGATTTTTGAGTTTTCTAGTCGAGTTTTGTTTGTTTGCTTTGTTTTTCAAGACAGGGTTTCTCTGTGTAGCCCTAGCTGTCCTGGAACTAGCTCTGTAGACCAGGCTGCCCTGGAACTGACAGAGATTTGCCTGCCACTGCCTACCAAGTGCTAGGATTAAAGGCAAGTTCCACCACTGCCTGGCATCTATTTTTAATGTGTCTTAATGTCAGGATGAGAGCATGAAATTTTTGGTACTTTTCAAGAAAGATACTAAACTATATACTGAGAGATTTCTTTTTAAATCAACTTAAATAAGCACTCTCTTAAAGTATTGCCCTACTGAATGCTTTTTGAGTCCCAGAGAGTTTCCATGTTTTGGTATCCCTGCATTCCGTGCTGCCTAGCTCCTTCTACACTTTCCCACACAGAACATGGCTTTCATGTGACCACTGGACGAATCCCAGACACATGAATAAGACCTATGCTCATAAATCATTTTTTCAGAAGCTAGGGCATCTGGGTAAAAATTCTGGTCTTTATTTATTTAGCAGTGTGACCTTGGCAATTGAAGTCGCCAGAATATTGGAGGTGTGATATTAAATATCTTCCTATAGTCTCTTTGAACTTAACTTTTCTGTGACTTCAGACTTCAATTGACTTATAGTCAACATTATGATAACTTAAGTCATATTCTTCATCTATTATGCTTATTTTCCTTGGCTCAAACAATGTTTAACAAGCAAGAAGATCACAGATTTATGCAGCTGGGAGACATATCACAGATCTTATTACAGGGCTATTAAATAAAGTTCCCTAAATCAAATGATTCAATGGAGTAGGTCAAGAAAAAATTGTCTCTTGGTCTTATTATACAAACACTAAACACTTTGTAGAATTGTTGGTTACTCTACTCAGGAGAGTAGTACCAAGTGGTTTTCAAGACACATCCTTAAGGAAGTGCATCCTGTCCTTGTTGGTTCTGTACTTACAGAATCTCAGGTCAAATTCTAGGAGGGAATTTCAGCCCTGCAAATGATACCTCTATTCTTCTGTTGGGAGTAGCCTATGACAAATAAGCCACAGGCCCTTGATTAGAAAAGCCATATACAACTATTTGACAGTTTTAAAATACCACATGTTCATTTCCAAAAGCAATCTACCCATACGAATGTAGCTGCAGCAGCTACCGTTGGTTTAGGTAAAAATTAACTTGTGATAGAAATTCATATTACTTCCTCAAAGGCCACTGAGGTTGCAAATCAGCCATTTTAGAGAGCAGCTGTCTCCCTGGGTAAGTGTTAGGATACTTATCCAGGAAATGTATTGGGAATGAGTGTGAATCCGAGGGGCATTCCCACAAAGAGTCTAACCACACACTCTCCTTCATCATAGTGGGTTACCTCAGGCCACTGTGCCATTAATATTCACAAATTATCAATTGGCTAAATTCCAGTGTTTTTTCTTTGGTGACCTCATAGAGATGTTATTGGACTTCTGCCCTGTGTTAGTTTTACTCAGGTGTTGAGACTGATAATAGCACATTACATTCAGAGAGCACAAAATAAATCTCTTATACAATGAAGCTATATAATAAGACAGACTTCCAAGCAGGTTCAACAATGTCTCAACATTATATGGTTAGGAGAGTGACTTGGTTTATGTTATGGTTAGGAGATAGAGTTAGGGTAATGGTCTCTCCACATAAAATGTCTTGATTAAACTTTCCACCATGACCAAACGAGGGTCAACCTTGCCGTCCTTGTCAGTTGAACAAAAGATGTGGACAGCATAAGCAGATGTGCACTCAGAAGTCAAATATCCAACATGGATTCCTACTGTTAAGATCCTCCAGCTTTCAAGTGCTTCTGGTATAGCTGGTTTGCTGCAAAACTGAAAGAACGATGCATTCCTATACAAATTCTAGTTGGCCATGTAAAGAGAACTTTGGGGGAATATCAAATTATCTTCCAGATTGCTTCCTGAGCTCCTAAAGCAGAGAGAGTTGCTAATTTACAACCTGAGCAAACTGGCACCAGCCCCAGAAACATGCCTCAGGGGTCTCTGAACTTTGGAGCATTTTCCTTCTTCTGAGTCTTCATGGTACCTTTGGCTCACTTGAGTCAGCAATCTTGTTCAGGAAGGGCGTTTCAGACCGGCTCAAGGACTATGTAGTTTCATCCTTTGTAGTACTGTTCAGTCCTTAGACTCCAAAATGGTGCATCCCATGACCTCTTAGAATTATGATGCCATACAGTGTTCTTTCCTAAGTGTTTCAGAAGCCAGAGTCACTAGGACAGTGATGTCAGTGGTGTGACTCCTGTTGGACTCAGTATAGTTCAGAAGTCTACACTAGGGATGGTGCATCTTCTACCATGGGCATTGAACTGTGCACACTCACTCATGCCTCAGTTGTACAGTCCATGGAGGTTGCAGAGAGTGCAGCAGGTACGTTTCACTCTCTGTTGCTGGCATCCACAGCAACTGATCATTTGCCTATGCACGATCCACAGCACATGTATCTCAGTCTCTTGAGGGAAACGGCCATGGCTGCCTTTGGGAGAGTCATTGGGATTGCACATCTGTGGATGGCATGATATCCATTGAGGCACCCTCAAGCACAATGGAAACAACAGAAGGAAGTCCATGGTATTAGGAATGCTTGACAGAGGCAAGAAAATCCATTTGCTTAAATAAAAACAGTTACAGATGGGCCCTGGCATTGTGAATTGATAGCAACAGAACCATTTTGTTTGTGATGAGAAATAAGAAATTCACCATGATTAACATACCTGGCTGTAAAGTACATGAACAAATTGTTCTTGGATCTGAAGGGAAGTAGGCGGTACCTGTAACTAGGAAGAACTTCCATGTGTTATAAACATATACTAAACAGCACTTCCTCCATGTATCTTTCTGATGTAAATCACTATAGCATACAAGGACTCTGCGGATGGGTTTGCCCCAAGCCCCATGTTTTCTAGTGATGATTTGAGAGCAGTGATTCTCAACCTTCCTATCCTGCGATCCTTTAATACAATTCATCGTGGCATGGTGACCCCCAACCATAAAATTATTTGTGTTGCTATTCCGTAACTGTAATTTTTCTACTGTTATAAATCATAAATAGTTTTGAAGTCAGAGTTTACCAAAGGGATCATGACCCACAGGTTGACAACTGGTCTAGAGAGTCTTCCAGAACAGCTAATGCCTTATAGATTATTCTTGCTTACCCAAACATAAGGAGGAGCATGAAGAGGTGATACCTAGTCTTCCTCAGTATAACACAATGTACAAGTTAGTAGGAAATAAATTATATAAAGCCTGTGTCTCATCCTGGCAGCATGAAATATGTGAAATCAGAGCTCAATATGTAATATGAGAAATCATAACTCAGTATGCAATATATGGAAATCAAAATGATCAGCATACTTGCATGCTCATGGGTCCAGCTGGATGAGGGGCAAATGATGTATGACAAACCTACATAGATCTTCCAGATTTTTCAAGGGTCATGCTGAAAAGGAAAATAAGAAAGTGTAAGATTTATTTCCTGATCCTCTATCTTCCACTTACCACGGTCATATAATATAGTTGTATAGTGTTCATGAGAAAGAGTCTTGTGTATGTCTGTCAAAGTGTTTTCATTATTTGAAACATCAAGTCAGCTTGTTGTCTAAGAAGTACATGCTTTGGAAAATGTTAAGTAAAGTGTTTGGCACAGAGGCTGAAAATAAGAATTTCAAAAATTAATAAAAACAGATATACTGCTTGTTGTTAAGATGGATTAACTCTATGATGTATTGATATCTTTTTCTTTCATGTCTTTGTTTTGGATTTGTTTTCTAGTATTTTCATTCATTTGCATTTAAAATTAGCATATAGAATATCAACATTTAATATTAAGATAAAACAGCTTTTGTTTAATATTGAAATAATTGTAGGTTAAAGGACTAGGAGAATACTATCTTAATTATGCCATTGTAACTAAAACTCATCAGGCTAAAGGATTACTCAAATTAAAATTTCAGAGTAAAATTTAATCAGTATAGAAATCTTACATGTAGAAGTTCACGTATATTAGCTAATCGGAATTGGAAATGAGGCCTGCATTCAAGCCAGGGAAGCAAGTACAATAACTGCAGATATTCACTCTCAGCTCTGCAGCAGGCCTCCTACTGTGGCTTCCCTTCCTCCTTTTCTCCCATCTCCAGTGGATCACACAGAGCCTCCCCTCCTAATTCCCCTTTCCCACCTCATTGCATTATCCCAGTCTCCAATCCCATCAGGCATTCCCTGTGATTCCTTAGGCCACACCTGTGGAAAGAGGTAGGATTTGCAGATTAGCAATCATATCTTTTGCCATGCAATTGCTCCAAGTCTAATACCTCAGTCTCATCCACAACTATGTAGCAGATTACCTTCTGTCTTCTGTCTTCGTCTCAGTATCTGCTCCCATTTCTAGAGGACTAAGCAAATCATGGTGGAATTCCTACTCTCCTCCCTTCTGTGGACACTCAGCCCATCTCTCCCTCCTAAGTCAAGCCTGTCAACATCCCAGAAGAATATCCTACCAGGCAACAGACAGCTACTGTACTCTCCTAAGAACCAGAGAGGTCAACAGAAACCAAGGAACAAAACACCCACCTACCAAAAACAAAGCCAGATATTAGCACCTAGAATTAAAATCTCTCCAAACTTAGATGCCTAAACATCAGAACAAAAATAAAATCAAACATCAAGGTCAATATATCATCTCTAGAGGCTAGCAGCCCTACCAAAGAAACCCAGAGTATTGCAATATTTGAGTCACAAGAAAAGACCTGAAAATAACCTTTATATATGTGATAGAGATCCTTAGAGATAAAATGAAAACAAATAAATAAGCAAGCAAGCAAGTAAGCAAACAAAAATCCTTAGTCTTTGAGAACACAAATAGTGGAAGTAGAAAAATAATCAGTAAGGAAAACTCAATCAGAGGGAAATCTGCAATGAAAAATTGAAAAACTCAAATAGGAACCTCAGAGACAAGCTTCAACAACAGCATAAAAGAATCTCAGGCATTGAAGATGTGATAGATGAAACTGATTCCTCATTCAAAGAAATATTAAGTCTAAAAATCTCTTGTCACAAAATATCCAGGGAATCCAGGGCACTCTAAAACCACCACATCTAAGGATACTGGAAATAGAAGGAGAAGAAACCCAGGTCAAAAGCATAGAAAATATGTTCAACAAAATCATAGAAGAAAACTTCCCTAATCTAAAGAGATAGATGTCTATCAGGGCACAAGAATCATACAGAATACCAACTAAACTGGATCAGAAAAGAAAGTTCTGTTGGAATATATAATCAGAGTTTTAAACATACAAAACATACAAAAAAAAGAATATTAAAAACTGCAAGGAAAACAGACCAAGTAACATCTAAAAACAGATCTACTAGAATAACACATGAATTCTCAATGGAGAGTCTAAAAGCCAGAAGTTGTGCATGGACTTCTACAGACTCTGGCCCAAACTACTATAAACAAATAACCCTATCACAACAGATGGACAAAACAAGACATTCCATGCTAAAACCAAATTTTAACAATATCTATTTATAAATACAGCCCTACTCACTGCTGAATGAAAACTGGGTCAAGATAGAAATTAAAGACTTTCTACAATTGAATGAAGATAAATACACAACATACACAAACTTATGGAATACAATGAAGGCAATTGTAAGAGGCAAGAACATAACACTAAGTACCTACATAAAAACATGTCTCATACTAGTAACTTAACAACACATAACACATCTGAAATCTTTAGAATGACAAAAAAGAAAATAAAAGATCATACTCATAAGAGTAGATATGTAAGAAACAATCAAACTCAGGACTGAAATCTGTAGATAAACTCTAAAATCAGTCCCACCCTAGCTCTGAATTGAATATATAAAGGGTTCTTTACTTAGGGGTAGAATCACAGATCATAGTCCCCTGCATGAGTGGGGAACAGGAACCAAATCCAATGAGAGAGAGAGAGAGAGAGAGAGAGAGAGAGAGAGAGAGAGAGAGAGAGAGATAGGAAGAGAGAGAGAGAGGGAGGAAGCATAAACTTTACATCTGCATTTATAGTACAAGAGATCATTCCCAAGTGCTGGTCTTAAAGGCTATTGACTGAAGGAGTTCCCACAGCAACACAGCCTTTTGTCTAAATAAGAGAGTTTTAAGTCTAATACAAAGCTATATACAATAAAAAATATCAAGTATAAAAATTAGAAATACAACCAGCATAAACAATATCAAGCAAGAAACATATGCTAAACGTTTTAATAGTTATCCTATCCTAAGTCTAAGCCATTAAAATTTTAAATAAGCCAATTAAAAAATGGGGTACTGAACTGAACAGAGAATTCTCAACAGAAATATTTCAAATGGCCAAAAGATACTTAAGGGCATGTTCAACTTCCTTAGCTGTCAGGGAAATGCAAATCAAAATGACTTTGAGATACCATCTTACACCTGTTAGAATGGCTAAAATAAAAAAAACACCAATGATAGCTTATGTTGGAGAGGATGTGGAGTAAAGGCAACACTCATCCATTGCTTGTGGGAATGCAAACTTCTGCAACCACTTTGGAAATCAGTATGGCAGTTTCTCAGAAAATTGGGAGTCAACTTACCTCAGGATCCAGCAATACCACTCTTGGGACTATACCCAAGAGATTCCCAATCATACCACAAAAGCATTTGTTCAACTATGTTCATAGCAGCATTATTTGTAATAGCTAGAACCTGGAAACATGTTTGGATTGAGAAAATGATAGTCATTTCCAACTCCAAAGCCAGTTTTAATTTTTAAGTAGAGATATATGAATGTTCAGGTAATAAAATTTTACTCTGCAGATGATATGTTATCATGTGTCAGATTTCTCTTCACTTGGTGATCCTTTCTGGATAATTATATTTTCTCCTTTAGGCATCTAGATGTCCAAGGTCTCTTGATATTTTGAAGATGAATGCTTTCCTGAGAAGACAATAACAGAATCCTGCCCCTTACAAGGTTTTCTTACTACCTGTATGGTTGCCACCTCTGTGAATGAGCTGTTATTTCTCTTTCTCAAAAGGTTTCTCTTTTTCAAGCTGAATTTTTATTAATTTTGGTGGTATCTATAGATTTTATTCTCCTGTGGGAACAACATCAAAACCCCTTCCCCAACATAGCACATCTTCATTGAGAAGTCAAATATCCTGGCTGATTTAATTCAGAAGTTTTTTCTATTATCCAGTGCCTTTCTGTTGCCATTGTTCCTTTCTCATAAGTGTTAAGAAAATTCAAGGTTAATAAAGCATTATGTGCTGTGGGACATGGTCTTTTATCTTGTCACTTGTATTATTTTAAATAAAACATGGCAATGAGAATTGTGGGAAGAGGAAAGTTTAAGGCTACAGTCATCAGCAAGACATAGAGGAAGCCAGACACAGCAAGCAAGATGTGACTGCCTTGCCGAAAAAGGTACCAAGCCATGTGGCTAACACAGACAAGATTATTGACTGATATAAGTTATGAAAATTAATTAATAAGGAGCCTGAGCTACTGAGCCAATCAGTTTCTAATTAATGCAGACGTCAGTGTATTTCTTTGGGACTGAATGGCTGCAGGATTGGGTGCGACAGAAACCTCAGTCAACCATTATGCAATCTATTTCTGGGGGTATTTTACATCCCCTTCTGTTTGTTTAACATATCCTTTATAATTTGATTTGATCTTTCTATAACTGCCTGACCTGTAAGATTGCTTGGTATACCTGTAGTATGCTTTATAATATAATAAACAAAGAACTGCTTTATTTTCTTAGAGACATATGAAGGACAATTATCTGTTTTTATTTGTGCAGGTATATGCATGATGGCCATAACTTCTAATAAATGATCAAAGACCAAAGCTAAGAGTGTGAATAAATTACATTGGAATTGAGGGATTATTTGATACAGGAATGGATGTGACTATCATTATTCCAGAATCTTTGCATTCGAAATGGCCTCTTTAAGAGGCAGATGTTCAATTCTTAAGAATTGGAATCCTATCTGAAGTAAAACAAAACATGAGATTGGTTGAATGCGTAGGACTAGAAGGACAAAGAGGAAGGCTGAGACCATATGTGGCTCTTATCACAGTGAATTTATGGGGTTGTGACCTACTATAGCAATGGAATACCCATATTAACATTCCTGCAGCCCCCAAAACATGAGTTTCTGGGAAGGGTATTATAAGTTACTATTTTTAAAAGGTCATCCAGCCATTTAGACTCTACAAGAACCCAAAACAACTAGCAAACCTTCCTAGGTAATAATGGCTCTATCTTTAAAATGGTTAACTGAGAAACAATATGGGTTACACAATGGCCTTTAACAGAAGAGAAATTGCATGCTTTAGAACAGCTGGTACAGTAGAAACTAAATGTTTCTCATAACTGAAGAATCAACCAGCTCTTGGGATGTTCCTGTATTTGTTGTTAAAAAGAAATCTGGAAAATGGGGAATGAAGGCAGATCTAAGAGCTGTCAACAAGGTAATTCAACCTATGGACCCTCTACAACCTGGAATTCCTTTGCTTTCCATATTGCCTAAAGAATGGCCTCTCATAATTATTGATTTAAAAGATTGTTTCTTCACTATACCCTTACAAGAACAGGACAGAGAAAAAAATGTCTTCACAGTGCCTACTTATAATAGTTCTCAGCCTACTAGGAGATCTCAATGGACCATCCTCCCACAGGGAATGATTAATAGCTCTACCATGTGCCAATACTTTGTAAGTCAGCCAATGGAAATAATAAGTAAACAATTTCCTAAATCTATAGTTTACTATTACATGGATTACATTTTGCTATCTGATTCAAATTCAGATACCTTAGAAAGAATGTTTAAAGAAGTAAAGAACGTTTTGCCTAAATGAGAATTACAAATGTAATTGACCCCCATAATCTCATAGGAAGTAACACTATTAGGAGGTGTGCCTTTGTTGGAGTAAGGATGGCCTTGTTAGAGGAAATGTGTCTCTATGGGGAGGGGCTTTGAGGTTTCCTATGCTCAAGATAATGCCCAGTGTCTCAGTCAACTTCTAGTTGCCTACAAGATGTGGGACTCTCAGCTACCTCTCCTGTACCACGTCTGCCTTCATGCTGCCATGCTCCCCACCATGATGATAATGCCTGATGATGATAATGATAAAGAACCTACAGGTTCTTACATAAACATAGGCTTTCTGTTTTGTATTTTCAAGGGATTCTTGAGTGGGCAAACAAGTGGGTTTGTTTCTTGTGCTTTTTCTTGGGACCTTTTCCTTTTGTTTATTTTATCCACTTTTATTATATTTTTATTATATTTTATCTTATTATTATTTGTTAGAAGCCTTTTTATTTTCTGATCAGAGATAGAAAGAAGTTGATATGCATGGAAGGGAAATTGAGAGGGAAAGGAACTGACAGAAGTCGAGTATGGGAAACTCACTCTACTATGAGTGAGTAATGAGTATACGTTGTGTGAGGGAAAACAATATTAAAGAAGAAAAATCTTTAATTGGGCAAAAAAGAAAAGAAAGAGGCTTGAAACACAGCACTGTGGTACTGGTTGTAAAATTTAAGGTCTTCTTCATTTAGTGTTACAGTCTTGGGTGATTATCAGGTACAATGGCCTGAAAGTAATATTGTACTTGTGAGGAATAAATTCTACTGTTTTATGGCACGATAGGGTGATTCTGGTTAAGAACAATATATTGTGATCTCAAAATAATGAAAGAAGATTTTAATTTTGAGACAGGGTCTTATTATGTAGCCATGGCTTGCCTTGAACTTACTGTGTAGACCAAAATGTACTTGAATGTACTTAGATCTATCGCTTCTGCCTCCTGAGTGCTGGAATTTAAGGAATATACCAACATTCCTTAGTAAAGAGAATATTTACAGTGTATTATCCATAGAGAAATGACAAAAGTTTAGTTGTCAAAGGAAAATACTAAAGTTAGGGCATCTTCTGATTTCTTGGCGTCTTTTCCTTCCCCTTCCTTCCTTCCTTCCTTCCTTCCTTCCTTCCTTCCTTCCTTCCTTCCTTCCTTCCTTCTTTCTTTCTTTCTTCTTCTTCCTCTCTCTCTCTCTCTCTCTCTCTCTCTCTCTCTCTCTCTCTCTCTCTCTCTCTCTCTCCCTCCCTCTCTCCCTCCCCCCCTCTCTCTCTGGACATACAGTTTTATAGCATGTGTCAATGTTTCTACTTCACTGTATTAGTTGCTTTTCTGTTCTTGTGATAAACACAGAGAGAAAGTTGCTAAGGGAAGAAAAGGTTTGTACTGACTTACAGAACCAAAGGGACGGGCTCCATCATGGGGCAGGGTGGGGGAAGGCATAGCGGCAGACAGGGAACTGATGATGGCACAAACAGAAAGCTGGATGACAGCATTTTAAGTGAACCCAGGAAACAGAGAATTAACAGGAGATAGAGCCAGGCTATAAAACCTCAAAATCTTCCCTCAGTGATATACTTCCTCCAGCAAAGCTCATCTCCTAAAGGTTCCATAACCTTCCTGAATAGTGACACCAATTAGAGACCAAGGGTCAAATAGGTGGATCTATAGGGAACATTTCTTATTTAAACCACAACAGTTTCCATTCTAGGAAGACCATACTGCTCTGTGTTTAAAAGAACTGTCTTAAAAATTCTTGTTACTCTAAGCACATACAGAAAATTAGGATGAAAATGCACAAACTAAATTTAAATCAACAGAATATGCTTTCAATACAATCTCCCAATTTTATTGCTAAAAGGGTACAAGTTTGGTAAATAGACACATATACTGAGTATGTTGTATTTTAATCTGATAATGCAGTCTGTTTCTTCACTTGTTACACACTTGTTAAAATGATAATAAATCTTCATGTAAAAATATATGTATTTAGTCACTGTCTACATTCTTGCCTTTAAGGCTTTCCTAGACTTGCATTGAGTGGTTGAATTGTAATTCAATTGGTTCCCTGTTCTGGGAAATTTGAGATGTTTCCAAACAAGCATGTGATGAAGATTATTGAAATTTTATTTTCGTGTACTCATCTAATTTTTAAAAATTTTAAAGCATAAATCCACCCAAGGATATTGTCGGGATATAGAATAAAAACATTTCAAAGACTTTTGGTAAAATTGCATCATCTCCCAGGAACTCCATGTGCAACTGTTTTTATTCAGCTAAGGGAATGAAGGTCTTGATGCTTAGGTAATTATTTTGCTTCATTGACTTCCATGATAAGATACTTTATGCTCTGTGTTTTCTATTGTTTTTAATCTATAGTGATTTCTAGTCTTTAATGTCTAAGTACATTCAAACACAGATTCATTTATACAGAGAGGATAATTTTTGGTAAATACTTGCTAAAACAATTAGTTTTTATAATTAAAAAATTCATCTTGATATTTTATGTTTTTAATATAATATTGACATGAAGATTTTACTGTAGAAAACTTTGTCAATTTTCAATGTTTTTCTGATTGTCTTACTAATGACAATTGTGGTTTTAATTAAAATTTTCTAATAATGGTTATTCAGTCTTTATGAACATAGTATATTTCTACTTCAAAAAAAACCTTAAAAATACACTACTTTGTGTTTGACCATGGCCTTCATCTAAATCATAACTCATGAGAGCTAATGCCAATGCCTGAGTCCTCCTGGGAAGGGGTTTCTGTTTCTGTGGGAACCTGTGGTTGTTAATTTAAAAGCAAGAAATAAAGAAGCACATTCATTTTCTGTTAAACTTTTTTCCTATTTTAGAAAATTTATGGAATTAAAATTAGCACAGTTTGAAGATTCCATAACAGTGGCATCTGTTGAGGGATCTAAAAATTATACTTCAAAAATAGCTTTTTAAGTAATGATTCAAAGATACCCAGATTTGGGGATTTCCATTACTGATTTTCACTTTTTTTATTCGCAGAAGCATTTTTTTTTAAAGAAATTATCTGTGTTACTGGAAATGACTTGGAATGGCCTTGAAACAACTTTTTAATCTAATATATATCTTACAAAGAATGCTGACAAAAGTATTGAGCACAGAAATTCTTAGGATAAGGATGGTTTTATCAAGCAATATTCATTATGGTTCAACCTCTAATTCCAGCACTTGTGTAGGAGGATCGGGAGTTCAAGATCATCCTCAGCTACACAGCAATTTCGAGGTCAGCCTCAGCTACAGATTTGTGATATGTTACAAAATTTTTCAAAATGAAACAACAACCAACTAACCTTTGAACAGACACTGCATCAGTTCTAGACTGCCAGCAGCCTTGCTTCATTAGCTGCTTGCTACATTTATTTCACAAGGCTAACATATCCTGATTGTAATAAGACAGAAACTCAAGCTATATACTTTTTGCATTATTTTTCCTTTGGCTTTGAATTTTACGGAAAGCAGTTGTAGAAGCTGATGGGTCAAGACAGGCTTGATTTAAAGCGATGACAAGATGAATTGGAAATTTCACAAAAATGAGGTCAAGGTAGTTGTGGTGAGTATCCTTAGTTGTCAATGTGACTATGTCTGGGGTGAACTATCATCCAGATATGGAGGGCCCACCTGTGAAAGATTTTCTGCTTGGTTTGAAGTGTGTGAATTCACCTCTCGTCCAGAACTTTGAGGTAGGAAGACACACCTTTAATTTGGAGCACGCCTTCTCCTTGAAGCCTATAAAGGGCATGAAAGAAGAAAACTTTTGCTCTCTGCCTGCTTTTCCTCACCTCGCTATCACATCCTTCCTTCACTGGTGTTGGAGCCTACTGCTCCAGGATTCCAGCAGGTGCAGAAGACTAACTGAGACACTCAGCCTTATGGGACTGGCCAACTATTAGAACTTTAGATTTTTCCATTCACAGCTGGCCATTGTTGGGTTAAGTGGACTGCAACCTGTAAATCATTCCTAAGGATAATGTGTATGTATATATACGTGTGTGTGTATATATATACACACACATGTATATATGTATATATATATATACGCACACACACATATATACATATACATATATTGGCACACACATGACACACATGTATATGGAGAGATATTCATTCCATAAATTCTGTTACTCGAGAGAATCCTGACTAATACAGTAGGTAAACACACATACTGTTTATACCGATATTTTAGCCTTCATTCGAGCATACTTAGAAACACTTAAAAGTGCATTAATCATAATAAAAGTAAACACTGTGGATGATGGCTCATGATTCATTTTCATGAGGATTGAATCATATACTCTGTGTTAGCACATATGAGTTATTAAACATGTGTCAAGTTTTCTTTCATACGCCTGGCAGCAAAGGTGGGATATTCTCATCGCTTCCTGAAGGATACACTTCTAATTCCAGCACTCTCTTAAATCAGGTATCATGTGATCTCATAGCAGGCCCTCTCTGCTGGTGGCATCAGCTTGAATTTCTTCATTGAAAATGCAAGGCTGCTGTTTAATTAACTGAAATCGATTCTGAAATAAGCAAAGACATGAAAAAGAAAATTACTCTGGTTCCCAAAAGGAAATCTTTAGCATGACAAGATATTTTTTCCTGGCGGAGGTTACAGTAATCAGGTACACTGTGAGGACTTTCACTGTAGAGATGTCTCTAACAGTGACCTCAGTACAGTGGGGCTGGACACAGATGCAGAATGTTAGGGGCACTTTATGCCGTTTAACTGTCAAAAAACAAATTAACAAAATGTTTTGGCATTTCATATGCTAAGCACTAGGGATTTCAGAGAAAAAATATTTCTAGCTCACTGGCATTAAAATGACCTATACCCCCACACTTTTTTTATGTGGGCCCTTAGTGCTGTGAGCTTTCCTCTTAGCACTGCTTTCATAGGTTTGGGTACACTGTGCCTTCATTTTCATTGAATTCTAGGAAGACTTTAATTTCTTTCTTTATTTCTTCCTTGACCCAGGAGTGATTTAGTTGAGCACTGTTCAATTTCCAAGAGTTTGTAGATTTTCTGTAATTAGTGTTGTTGTTGATTCTAACTTTAAGCCATGGTGATCTGATAAGATACAGGAGGTTATTCCAATTTTTTTGTATCTGTTGAGGTTTGCTTTGTTACCGAGAATGTGGTCAATTTTAGAGAAGGTCCCTTGAGGCGCTGAGAAGAAGATATATTTTTTTGTGTTTGGGGGGAATGTTCTATAGATGTCTGTTAAGTCCATTTGAGTCATAACATCTGTTAGTTCTCTTATTTCTCTGTTAAGTTTTTGTATGGATGGCCCCTTCATATAATAATATTTACATCTATTACTTTCTATGTGAAATATCAATTAATTGTCAGTTTCTAAACTCATTTCACCTCTTATTAGTATTTTAGACCTTTTATGACATACTGGACTTTTCTTTGTGATATTTTCCATCTGTAAGATGGAAATAGTAATTTCCACTATATGATTATTATGTTCAATGAGATAGTACAAATAACACAAAAAGTAAGTGATCTATGCATGTTAGCTTTTTTTTTGTGTCCTAAATTTTTTCCTATTGTTTTTTTGAAGCTTACAACAAAAATTTTATTTCGTATAATAACCAAGGAGTAGATAAGCAACCCTCCAGCTATTGAACTAGTTTAATATGAATATATTTATTATTATTATTATTATTTTATTATTATTACAAATTTTCACCTCCTCCCATTTTCCTCCCCCTCCCCCCATTCCCCCTTCCCTTCCCTCTCCAGTCCAAAGAGCAGTCAGGGTTCCCTGCCCTGTGGGAAGTCCAAGGTCCTCCCCACTCCATCCAGGTCTAGGAAGGTGAGCATTCAAACAGACTAGGTTTCCACAAAGCCAGTACATGGAGCAGAATCAAAACCCAGTGCCATTGTTCTTGGCTTCTAAGTCAGCCCTCCATCTAAGCCACGTTCAGAGTCTGTTTGATCACATGCTCCATCAGATCCAGTCCAGCTGGCCTTGGTGAGTTCCCATTAGATCGGCCCCACCGTCACAGTGGGTGGGCACATTCCTCGCGGCCCTGACTTCCTTGCTCATGTTCTCTCTCTTTCTGCTCCTCCTATGGACCTTGGGAGCTCAGTCCAGTGCTCCAGTGTGGGCCTCTGTCTCTATCTCCATCCATCGCCAGATGAAGGTTCTATGGTGGTATGCAAGATATTCATCAGAGTGGCTATAGTATAGGGACAGTTCAGGTGCCCTCTCCTCAGCTGCTCAAGGAACAAGCTGGGGACATCTCCTTGGACACCTGGGAACCCCTCTAGAGTCCAGTCTCTTGCCAACCCTCAAATGGCTCCCTTAATTAAGGTATATACTTCCCTGCTCCCATATCCACTCCTCCTCCATCCCAACTGTCCCATTTCCCCAAGTTCTCCCCATCCTCCCCTTCTCACTTCTCTCTCCCTATCTCCCCTTACCCCCATCCCACCCCCACCCTCAAGCTCTCAATTTTTGCCTGGAAATCTTGTCTACTTCCAATATCCAGAGGATAACTACATGTTTTTATTTGGCGGGGGGTTCACCTTCCTATTTAGCTTCTCTAGGATCATGAATTATAGGCTCAATGTCCTTTATTTATGGCTAGAATCCACTAATGAGTGAGTACATACCATATTCACCTTTTTGGGTTTGGGTTACCTCACTCAGGATAGTGTTCTCTATTTCCATCCATTTGCATGCAAAATTCAAGATGTCATTGTTTTTTACCGCTGAGTAGTACTCTAATGCATATATATTCCACACTTTCTTTATCCATTCTTCCATTGAGGGGCATCTAGGTTGTTTCCAGGATCTGGCTATTACAAATAGTGCTGCTATAAACATAGTTGAACAAATGCTTTTGTAGTATGATAGGGCATCACTTGGATATATTCCCAGGAGTGGTATTGCTGGATCCTGGGGTAGGTTGATCCTGAATTTCCTGAGAAACCGCCACACTGATTTCCAAAGTTGTTGCACAAGTTTGCATTCCCACCAGCAATGGATGAGTGTTCCCCTTACTCCACATCCTTTCCTATTGTTTTTAAAAATATATTGACATAGGAAATTGGCAGAAAGTTGATACTGATGCAATTGTATTAATCTTGATTCAATTGAAGCAGTAAAATTGTGGTATAGACATGTATATACACAAACAAACATACACAAAATGATTAATCTATAATGCCTGTATAGATATTAAAGTAATACTTCCAGGAGTCTGTGAATAATTTCTGGAGGAGATTGACAATTGATTCTCAGTAAAGATTGTTCACACAGATGTGAGCCAGTGCCATCCAATGTGCTGAGGAATGAAAGATAACAATATATCAGGGGAAAGATCACAGTCTTCTTTCTGTTTGAGTAAAACATTCAATTTTCTCTGACCTTGGTGCTTTTGTTTCCAGGCATTCAGATTCCGAATAAGGTATACTGCTTTGGGACTGTGAGATTTCTCTGTCTCCATAACCACATATATACTTATATAATCTATTATATATGTATTAAAATTCTCTAAGGAAAACCAGTAAGAAGTAAATAGGTGAGTGGGTATGTAGATCAGTATGTATTTAATAGGTTTTAGATAGATGAAAATGATGATGAAGATGGATGGATAGATAGATAGATAGAAAACAGACAAATATGGAAGTTAAGAATTGTCATTATCTTCAATTTGTAATCTGAGACTCAAGACTTAATGGTATAGTTCCAGTTTGCACCCAAATATCTGAGAACCAGGAGAACCAAGATTGTAATTTTTAGTTCAGATCACAAATAAGTCAAAATTAGAAAAATGTCTGATCAAATGTTTCAATCCTGTGATCCATTTTAGTTGGCATATAAAATTAACCTCATGGTCTTTCTTCATGGCATTATTTGTGACTTTAACTTAAGCTCATTGGGACAGCTTTTGGTTAATTTGAAATTTTGTTTACCTTGGAGTAGACATGAATTCATTGTCCTATAAGTCCCATTTGATTCTGTAGAAGCATATTTTTCTTTTTCATTTATGATTTTTTTCACTGCTGAAGTTGTCCTATAGTTAGAGTGAATATCCTACAGAAAGAGAAAGAAGACATGAGAAAGAGAACGATGTCTTATCTTTCCCTATTATACATATTCATCCCTTTTAGGTTATATAAACTATTTTTTTCCTCAAGCTTGCTCCTCTACCTTCTAGTCAGAGGGATGCTAACAGAATGAATGTTATTCCATGCTAAGGTAGCTTCTATCTTCGCTGTTTTAGGAAATCTAGCTAATCATGCATGCATTGAGCACAACTGAACAGGTGAAAGTAACCACTTTAATCCATACCCTCACGCTCTTGACCTTGGAAAAGCAATAAAACCGGCCCATTTTTACTAGCAGTCCTCTTTCCGCATTTGATCTTAGAATTTCATACTTGACATGTCAATCTCAAAATATTTAGATGATTTAGTAATAAGAACACTTTAAAATCCACTTGCTGTATCTTCTTTCCTCTCCATTTCCTGTTCTCATGCCAACTGGAATTCTAACCCTATCTAAATATAGAACAAGAACCTGAAGCAAAGTATTCTAGTTTAAATTTTATGGAGAAAACTGAGCATCCACAGCCATTCTTTTTGGTGACATCAAACCTCATAGAGTTTGCTAAAATGTTTTTCCCTTAGAAAGATACTGATAAATCCTGCAGATGAAGCAGCTATTCTTTTTGCAAGTTCTTTGTAGGAAAAACGAGTTACAAACACAAAAGTGAGCATACAAACACATACTGGGTAAAAGAATTTTAAAAAATGTAGAATTTCACATTACAGTTTTTGGCATGTTAAGTACAGGGTAATTGTTTTAAGATGTCTCTGCAGAGCACAACGTAATGCCCGATATAGCACACTGAACCCATCAATTAGTTCATTGTTCTTTTCTGTACAACAGACTTGACTGTTTTCTAGGAGAAGATGCATACCAAAGAAGCGAACCTCTACATCTCAGATGCAGGTTCTCTTTCCCCCATGTTAACTCTGCTAATTCTAATGTTGCAGCCCAATGAAAATCTCAAGTAATCAGGGCTTCCCATATTTAGAAAAGGCATAGAGGAGGAAACACAAGAAGAAAAAACAAGACAGCATTGTGGGTGAGAGAGGATGCAGTATACATAGAAGCTCTTAGTAGAAACTGAAGGCACAGGATGGGGCAGAACAAGGGTAATGGCCACCATCCCTGAATAATCTGTATTTAGCCAAAAAAAAACAAAACAAAAAACAAGACAAAACAAACAAACAAACAAAAAAATTAAACCTTTATATCAGCCAACTGAAGTCATAAAACTCTGAGGAAGCAAACAAGAAGTAGTGACTAGAACATATTCAATTTTATTCATAAGGTTCTGATACCATATTTAAATTGTATTTAAAGTAACAGCAAGCCTATGTGTTCTATGAGAGGCCTTGTGTCCACCACTATTCAACTGACCATAACATAGGAAGGGAGATGGACTTTGTGGAACGCACTGAGTGCAGTTTGATTTTTTTTTCTATAGACTTGAAAATTATTCGAGACAGACTACATACTGCTAGACTCACAAAACAAGAAACAATAAGGGCCACACTGCCAGAAAGCAAGTGTGATTTTTATCAGTACACCTCAGATCAGCAAGAGATCATTGTGTGAGTAGTTCAGGAGTTAGAATTCCTCTTTCCTTGAGAAGAAGGAAGAACAACAAAGGGAATTATGCATAAGCTGGTGTCAAGGCGCATGCCAGAGCCCTGTGCTAGCAGGAATCTGCTGAGATTTCTCCCAGTTTTTTATTGCAAAGTCCAAAATAACACAAAAGAATAAAGGAGAGCAGAAGACCACAAGGAAGTATCTAGATGGGGTATATTAATGCATATTTGTCGCCAAATTGAAAACTGTAAAATGGAACAAAGAACTAAAAACGTGCCTTTCAGTTAACCATATTCATTTTGTCATTTTTTAGTTATTGAAAATGATTAAGTGATGTAAAATTGGAGATTAATGATAGAAGTTGGGAAAATACAATTTTTTTTATTCACAGATGATTTTTATTTACAGATGATCTGTATTATCACATATTCTTTGTACTCTTTCTGCGTGTATAACAATAATAATAAAAGAAAAAGAGGTCATAAACTCAAATGTGTAAGGAGGTTATGGGAGAGGTTGTAGGGAGTGTACCAGGGAGGGCTTAGAAAGAAGAGAGGGAGAAAGAAGGTGATGTAAGTCTATTTCAATTAATGCTTCAGTGCGCAGGATTATGTAGCAAGATTTCAGTTGACAAATCAGAAGGTCAACCCACCAGAAATATGCATTCTGATGGAGACAAGCCCAGATACAAGATGCGTGGAATACTGCCTTTTGAAAGCAGTTTCTTGCTGTAAATCCCTTGTGATATAGCGCTCTCCCTCTATAGTGGGACACGTCCCAAAAGCTTCAGCAATGTGTTAATCAATTATTGGGCACAATTTTTCTTATGTACTGGTATATTGGGTGACTTTTTCCACATTGTGGGACCCTGGTGAGAAAACTAGTCACACAATCAAAAACCTGTGTTGCCCCTGTCAAATCTCTGCTCCATTTCCTGAGATAAACTTAGAAGCCAGCTCCCCGCAATTATCTTTTATGGCAGGGCATTTGGCCAGAAGAGTCTTGCAATTAGATCACAGAAAGTCACTAGGAGGAAGGTAAGGCATGTCTGAGCTTGTGTATTCCTTGCCCTCACAAAGAAGGCTGACAGGGAGCCCCGAATTCACCTGCAGCCAATATAGTAAAGTGCAAGCTCAATTAACACCGCACTAACTTTAACAGGCTATTATTACGATATAGTATTAACATATATAACATTTTTATTCTGTACTTACTCTCACCTTTGATTTATACAGCATTTTAGTCCAGGAAACTAACTGTGTCTTAACCCTGAGAGATAATAGGAAAAAGCCATTGATCATTTAACCGGCGCCAGAGAAAGGTAATCTGGAACACATAGGAACAAATGCCACCATTAGGCCTGGGCAGCTGGAAATTATCAGGCCCCGTATTTTGTACTATATAAGCATAGATTTCCCTTTGTTCTAACTGCTTAGGGTGATAGATGCAATTCTTAGATCTGAGAGGTCCCCTTTAGCCAGCTAACATTGGCGGAAATGCTAACTCAGACCAGGCTCCTTGCATCATCTTCTGCAGTTTACACTGGTTGCCATGGCTACCCTGATGCTGTTCCCAGGTGCCACAGCTTTGGTAAGATTGGAGAGTGCCAGTTGCTACATTCTTCCCCTCTTTTGCATCTATCAATCACAAACCTCTAGTCTAATTAATCACACTTAGGAATGTAGCACACGAAACCTCCTTTTTCCCCCTTCTTAGAATTTAATGCTCTTTAAATGAACCTTTTCGCCTCTTAGAGTAGCCTCACCTCCCTTGAGCCATAAAGTAAGCTGACAGTGTCGTTTTGTGCAGCTCTTATCTATGACCCTGAGAAATTCAAGCTTTGTAACCTGACCATTGTCAGAGAATTGCTGTCTCTCTCTCTCTCTCTCTCTCTCTCTCTCTCTCTCTCTCTCTCTCTCTCTCTCTCTCTCTCTCTCTCTCTCTCTCTCTCTCTCTCTCTCTCTCGTGTGTGTGTATTAACTGGAAAATTTGCAGAACAGCAGAAGAATAAAGAGACTGATTCGAAAAAGCAAATAGTGATTCATTTGCTCTCAGACATCCCGAGTCCACCAAGGGCTGTTGCTTCCCTTCTGAACCCTGAGAGCGCCTTGGGGCTGGACCCCAAAGGCTCTCACTAAAATAAAAACATGTTTACAAAACAGAATAAATATAAATAAATAAATAATAAATAGTCAAGATTCGTGGTTTTTTTTCCCTTTAAATAAGGGTTGCTGGAAATTCTTGTGATAGTAACAAACCTTTCAACCTGTACAATTCAGCCACTGAAGGTGTGTTACTTTGTCAAATAGGAACCACCATGGTTTCTGTGTTTCCTCTCAAGGGGGAGTTGAGCGTTTAGCACACCTGCCAGGTGGTTACTCTTGAGACTCTGCATCCATCCTTACAGCGTTAGCTAATCAAAGATGGCGTTCAGACATGTGAATATATGGAATCATTTATACAATAGGAAATAAGCCAAAGATATATATTTTTGATTATTTTCTTTTCCTTTTCTGTAATGAAAAAAGTGACATGCTTACTTGAGTTTTGGCAACTAGCAATACGTCTAATTTTTGCTGGGAAATAAAATGATACCACTGAAAGCAGAGGGAAAACATTGGGATGGGAGGTGTTTCTGTTGAGTACCTTCCAGGAACCTGGAGAACACTAAGCTTATGTAAAAATGTCACTGTTTATGCTAAAGTTGTGAGACACACACACACATACAACATACACTTCCAAGAAGCAGAGATGTAACTATTGTTTGGAGAGAAATTTTATAATTCTTAAAAGTCATTCTACCATTGATAAGAATTATCATCGATAGACCCAATCTAGGCATGGTAACCAGAAAATACATTACTAAAAATAGCAATATTTATGTATTGCACCTTTTAAAGGCTTAGTTACATTGAGGGGTGTTAACATTTTGCATATTCTTAAAAGAACAATTCTTTCTGTATATCATATCTTCAGTTTTTCATAACATCTCTGAGACAAATTTTTTCGATGTTACCTAAAGGAAACACAGATCTAGGCATGGTACATGCATATAATACCAGCAGTGGGAAGCTGAGGCAGAGGGATTACGAATTCAAGATCAGCCTGTGTTGCTTAGTAAGGCCATGTCTCTAAATCAATAAATAATAAATTACCGGTACAGTAATTACAGTCTCAGGGGGGTCAAATAAAATTCCCATGGTTATAACATTAAAGAGAGAAACATAGAATGTAAGCCATATACATGTGACTCTAAAGCAAAAATGTCTGTGTCTTCTGAAATACATTGCTACATAAGGATAGACAAATACCAATGGGAAATCTACAGTTAAATATAAGAAGTCAATAATTGTCTCTTAAAAATAAATACACTCACTGTATTATCAAGAACATTTTATCTCTTAGACCAAAGTCTCTAAATCCTTAATGAATATAGTTTCATATTTTAAGTGGATTTAAATTTTAAAATTACTGTTGATAAATAGAAGTGACAGAAGGGATCTAGGGGTAGAGAACGGTGTTATTTCTAGAAGCTGGCGTCTTAAGAAAGGAGAAAGGATAGAGAAAAACAAGCTGTTGTGGGATGGGGACAACAAGTGTTGAGGTCACAAAAACAGCAAGCTCACAAAGCTGTGATTTTCAACACAAGAGCACCACAAGATCAAGACAGTTGAAAGGTCTAGCATGGAGGGAGGAAGCCAGCCCAAAGCTCCTCCCTAGCCCAGGGGCTATTGACATTGGTGGGTGCTGGCGGAGGAAAAGGCACTTTCCTTTAAAGATGGGTACTGGTGGGTTGACCATGCTCCTGTGGTTGACATAATACCCATGAAATACAGGCAGCACCAGATAGACTGAGTGACTTAGGAAATTCAGAGAGAGAAGTTAGAAAATTAGAGGTGGGAATGGGATGGATAAGGTCAGACACATGTGTACTTGTCTGAATTTTTCAAATAATAAATAGTTGTAAAAAATCATAAATATACTTTTAAAAGGACCAGTGAAGTAAAATGACTAAGAAGCATTTTGCACACGGTTCAGATAGCCTTCTTCATCATAAAGACAGGTAAGTAATTGCTAAGGAGATTTGCATTAAAATCAAGATTAAAATGAACTGGCATGTAATTGTTCCCAGGTTAGCTTTGAAAAAAATATTCCAATTACTTGGAAACCAAAATGGCCAGACTTCATTAAGCTAAGATGAGCAGTGTAAAATGAATTGTCATATAAACATTAAAGAAACAAAATTCATGCTTGATGTCTCCCTCAAAAGGAACTCTAGCCAAGATGATTTCACTGAGGACTTTCAGTGAAGATTTAAAGAATAGTTAATATCAATTCTCATGGGACGAAAACACATTTTATAAGGCCAGTATTGCCTTAATGCCCACTGCATGAACACAGTACAAATAAAGATAATGGCAGAGCTAAATGATCTCTTTTTGAACTTACATTAAATGTCCTTAAGAAGATATTAACAAATCCAATGAAGTGTGAAAGATTAATGTATCAGAACAAGGAGATTTACTCCAAAGTGCAGTGTTGGTTCTGTTTTAGAAATTTAATTACTGTAGATCTCCATGTCAACAGACCAGGGATAAAATTTCACAGACTCACACACAATGACACAGAAGTGATTTCACAGAAGGCTGCACGTATCCGTGATAGGTATTTTCTTCTTTCTTCTTTCTTTTTTTTTTTTTTTTTTTTTTGCTAATATTTGATTTTATTTTCTAAAGCCCTAAAGAGCACAATAATACCAGAAAAACATATTTACTATATCAAATAGATGGTTGAATATGGCATTCTTTAAGAAATACTCAGCTTTGGGGCTGAGTTTTGACTTAGTGACTAAGGGCACACTCCACTCTTGCAGACAAACTGAGTTTGGTTCCCAGCACTCATATTAGGTGGCTACAACTGTCATGCCAGCTCCAAGGGGTTAATGCCCTCTGTGGACTCTTGTGGGCATCTGTACTCACACACGCATATACCCATAGACACACACATGCATATGAACACAATATAAAAATACAATCAATCCTTTTTAAAAAAACACACAACATTAGAAGTGAATATATGTATTATATAAGAAAATTAGTTGAGAGAATAGGCATGATATAACTACTATACTGTTTCACTGATCAAAGATCGGCATTTTCTTACTAGATATAGGGAAACGTCCTCATATCAAACACATAACAAAACTACACTGAGCACAGTAGCCAAGAGTGGGAAATAAACGTTGTCCTTTAAAGACTGAGAATGAGTTGTGTCATTCCTCGTGATATTTAATGGAATTCTGGTATTTCAAGATAATGTGATAATGTGAGAAAAACTCATAAAAATAACCCATTTTGGAAAAAAGGTATAAAATCACTTCTATTCGTAGTCCCATGACTGTGCAGAATATCCTAAAGACTCTACAAGGAACTCAGAGAACTAGAAATTAAGGTATGATCATCTTGAGAAAAAAATTAACATATAAAACATATAACAGTTTCTGTAGAGTTAACATTCATTTCTATCTATTAATAAATTGAATCAAAATAAAACTTAAATATTATTTATAAGTTCTCTGAAATTAATGAAACAAATTATTCAGGTATAAATCTAAAAAGTACTTGCAAGAGCTATGTATTTTACAAAATAATGAAAGAATCAAAGAGGACAAATTGGAAGATCCTTATCTGTTCAGAGGCTGGAAGACATAACATAATTATGCCAATTTCCATTAAGTTGAATTGTAGAACTAGAGCAAGTGCTTTGAAACACCAAAATGCTACATAAGACATAAGGATAGAGGGAGATGGACATACTCAGTGAAAAGACTAGATAATCCAGAAATAAATGCTCATGATTATGATTATAGCTAACTTATAATTTAACATCATAAAACAATTAAATAAAGAGAGTTGTCATTTTAGCAAATGATGTTGAAACAATTGGATACTCATAAACAAAAATAAAAACACAAAAATCGGAGATAAATCTCTGGTGGTTTGAATGAGAACGGTATTTTATTCCCAGTTTATGGGACTATGGGAGAAGACATAGGAAGTATGATGTTGTTAAAGGAGGTGTGTCACTAGGGTGTGGGCTTCGTGGTTTCACAAACTACCGTTTCTCTCAGTCTCCTACTTGTGGATCAAGATGTGAGCTCCCAGCAGCTGCTCCAGCTGCCCTTCCACCATGCCTTGTTCTGCCACCATGAACTCTAACCCTCGGAAAGCACATTCCAGTCAAACACTATTTTTAATAAGTTGCCTTAATGATGGTGCTTTATCACAGCAATAGTAAAGTAACTAAGACAGAAGTAAAGCAATTTAAAATAAACTTCTTGAAGTGTATCTCGGTCATTCAAGATTCTTCTGCTGAGAATTCTCTGTTTAAATCTATACCCCATTTTTTTATTGAGCTCTTCGTTTTTCTCTGCTCCCCTCCCTAACTCTCCTCTCCCCCACCAACCCTCCCCCAAGGTCCCCATGCTCCCAATTTACTCAGGAGATCTCGTCTTTTTCTACTTCCCATGTAGATTAGATCTATGTATGTCTCTCTTAGTGTCCTCATTGTTGTCTAAGTTCTCTGGGACTGTGGTTTGTAGGCTGGATTTCTTTGCTTTATGTTTAAAAACCACCTATGAGTAAGTACATATGATAATTGTCTTTCTGTGTCTAGGTTCCTCGCTCAAAATAATGTTTTCTAGCTCCATCCATTTGTAAGATTATACCCCATTTTTTTTTTTTTTGGTTTTTTGAGACAGGGTTTCTCTGTAGCTTTGGAGCCTGTCCTGGAACTAGCTCTTGTAGACCAGGCTGGTCTCGAACTCACAGAGATCAGCCTGCCTCTGCCTCCCAAGTGCTGGGATTAAAGGCGTGTGCCACCGCCGCCCGGCTATACCCCATTTTTTAAATTGGAATATTTGGTATTTTGATGTCAAGCTTCTTGAGTTCTTTATATATTTTGGAGATCAGCCCTCTGCCAGAAGTAGAGTTAGTGAAGATCTTTTCCTATTCTGTAGGCTGTTGTTTTGTCTTATTGACAGTGTCCTTTGCCTTACAGAAACTTTTCAGTTTTCAGAGGTCCCATTTATTAAGTGTTGATCTCAGTGTTTGTGGTACTGGTGTTATATTCAGGAAGTGGTCTCCTGTGGTAATGCATTCATTGCTACTTCCCACTTTCTCTTCTGTCAGGTTCAATGTAACTGGATTTATGTTGAGGTCTTTCACTTGGATTTGAGTTTTGTGCAGGGTGACAGATATGGATCTGTTTGCATTCCTCTTCATCCTGCCATCCAACAATGCACCATTTGTTGAAGATGCATTTATTTTGCCATTTTTTATTTTTGACTTCATTGTCAAAAATCATAGGTGTGTGAATTAGTATCAGGGTCTTCAGTTTGATTCCATCGATCCATGTGTCTGTTTTAATATCAATACCAAGTTGTTTTTATTACTCATTATAGCTATATAGTAGAGCTCGAGGTCAGGAATGGTGATGCCTCCAGAAGTTCCTTTATTATACAGGATTGGTTTTTTGCTATCCTGGGATTTTTGTTTCTCTATGTGAAGTTGAATTTGTTCTTTCAAGGTCTGTGAAGAATTTAGTTGGAATTTTGATGGGGATTGCAATGAATCTGTAGATTGCTTTTGGTACAATTGCCATTTTTCTTATGTTATTCCTGCCTTTCCAAGAGCATGGGAGATCTTTCCATTTTTTGATATCTTCTTCAATTTCTTTCATCAAAGACTTAATGTTTTGTCATACAGGCCTATCACTTGTTTTGTTAGAGTGACCTGAAGATATTTTATATTATTTGTGGATATTATAAAGGGTGTTGTTTCTCTTATTTTTTTCTTGGACATTTATCATTTATATATGGGAATGCTACTGTATCAGTACACATTACTGAAGATGTTTATCAGCTGAAGAAGTTCTCTGGTAGAATTTTTGGCATTACCGATGTATACTATCATATTATCTGCAAATATGGAAAGTTTGAGACTCCTTCTTTTCCAATTTGTATCCCATAGATCTCCTTTTGTTGTCTTTGCTCTAGCTAGAACTTTAAGTACTATATTGAATGGATGTGGACAGCCTTGTCTTGTTCTTAATTTTAGTGGAATCACTTTGAATTTCCCTCCATTTACTTTGATTTTGAACAACAGCTTGCTATATATTGTTTTTATTATGTTTAGGTACGTTCCTTGTTTCCCTGATCTCTCCAAGACCTTTATCATGAAGGGGTATTGGATTGCTCAAAGGCTTTCTTAGCATCTAATGAGATGATCATGTTTTTGTTTCTTTCAGTTTGTTTATATGGTGAATTGCATTGACAGATTTTCATATTTTGAACCACACCTGCATCTCTGAGATGAAGCCTATAAAATCACAGTGCATGATTTTTTGGTTTGATGTGTTCTTGAATTTGGTTTGTCAGTATTTTATTGAGGGTTTTTGCATCAGTTTACATGACAGAGGTTGATTTGTAATTCTCTTTCTTTGTTGCATCTTTGTGTAGTTTGGGTATCAGGGTAACTGTAGCCTCATAAAAATAGTTTCATATTGTTCTTTCTGTCTCAATTGTGTGGAACAATTTAAGGAGTATTGATATTAGTTCTTTGTTGAAATTCTGGTAGAATTCTGCATTGAAACCATCTGGCCCTGGGCTCTTTTTGGTTGGGAGATTTTAATGACTGCTCCTATTTCTTTAGGGGGTATAATTTTTTTTTTGGTTTTTTCAAGACAGGGTTTCCATGTAGTTTCTAGAGCCTGTCCTGGAACTAGCTCTTGTAGACCAGGCTGGTCTCGAACTCAGAGATCTGCCTGCCTCTGCCTCCCAAGTGCTGGGATTAAAGGCATGCGCCACCACCGCCCGGCCCTAGGGGGTATAAACTTATTTTAATTGTTTATCTGGTCTTGATTTAAGTTTGATATTTGGTACATATCCAGAAAATCATTTATTTCTTTTAGAT
This sequence comes from Arvicola amphibius, assembly GCF_903992535.2. Taxonomy (NCBI): domain Eukaryota; kingdom Metazoa; phylum Chordata; class Mammalia; order Rodentia; family Cricetidae; genus Arvicola; species Arvicola amphibius. The sequence continues at coordinate 103,919,534 of NC_052053.1, read as the reverse complement.
ATTCCAATTTTGTAGAGTATAAAATTTTAAAGTATGATCTAATAATTCTCTATATTTCCTTAGTATCTGTTTTAATTTCTGATTTTGTTAATTTGAATATTCTCTCTCTTTTCCTTTTCATTAGCTTAGATATGGGGTTTTCTGTCTTGTTGATTTTCGAGAGACACGTGCACACAGACACACAAATAAAAAAATACATCTTTAAAAGGTGAAAAAATACCCAAACATGCAACACATATCTAATCCTATGTTGTGGGATGCTTCCATGATAATTTCTCCGAATAGTTTCTTCACAGTTTTGGGTCTTGTATGTCTGATCAATTTGAAGTTGGTTATTACACAGGGTGAGAGGTACAGTCTTCTGCAAGTTGACATCCAGTTTTCCCATTGCCATCTATTTCAAAAAGCTGCCTTTTCTTCAATTGTTTTCGAAACCCTGTAGAGAAAGAGTGGGCTGGAGATTCATTATTCAAAAACAGGTTATCCAGTAATTTGAAAAGAAACATCTCAAAAGAAGAAGTACAAATGGCCAACAAAAATATTAAAATGTCCAATATAATTAATGTGTAAATATATAAAGTGTAAAACGGAGGTACAAGATATACTTTCATTCCATTGTAGTATGATGATTATAAAGCAAAGAAAAATGAGTAACTAAATGTTCTTGAGAATATGGAGGGAAAGAGCCATTCCAAATTGTGAGGATGGAAATCAGGACAACCATTGTGGGAAACAAGTGAAACTTCTTAAAAACTGAAAATAGAACAAATATATGACTCATCCCAGTTCTAGGTATGAGGTCAGCATTCCAAAGAGATACCTGAATGTTGAGAGTTTAACAATAGAATATTATCCTAGCATGAAATCTTGTCATTTGAGGCAAATGGTTAGAACTAGAGAATATGATATCCAATGAAATGAGCCAGACACAGGAAGACAAAGGTGGATTGTTCTACTCATAAATGGAAGTTTTAAAAAAAAAATGAGGCTCCAGACCTCTGCTGGAAGTACCCTGAGGACGAAATCAGGGAAACAATGCTCTTCACAGTAGCCACAATAATGTAAAATATCGTGGGGTTACTCTAACCAAGGAAGTGAAAGGCCTGTGTGACAAGAAATTTAGGCCTTTGATGAAAGAAACTGGAGAAGATATCACAATATGTAAAGATCTCCCGTGCTCATAGATGGGTAGGATTAACATAGTAAAAATTACCATTTTGCCCAAAGCAATCTACAAATACAATGCAATCCCCATCAAAATTCTAACACAATCCTTTATAGATCTTGAAAGATCTTCTCAAATGGCTGAGAAGAGCTTAAAGAACTGTTCAAAATCCTTAGCCATCAGGGAAATGAAACACTCAATTTCATATGGAAAAACAAAAATCCCATGATAGTTAAAACAATCCTGTATAATAAAAAACTTCTGGAAGTATTACCATCCCCTATTTCAAGCTATGCTAAAGAATGATAGTAATAACTACTTCATAATATTGGCATAAAAACAGACAGGTTGATCAGTGAAATTGAAATGAAGATCTAGATACAAATCCACACATTTGGATACTGAGTTTTGACAAACCAGAAATATAAAATTGGAAAATGAACACATCTTCAACAAATGGTGCTGGCATAACTTGATGGCAGCATGTAGAGGAATGCAAATAGATCCATATCTATCACTCTGCACAAAACTCAAATCCAAGCAGTTCAAAGCCTCAACATAAAACCAGATATACTGAATTTAACAGAAGAGAAAGTAAGGAATAGCCTTGAACACATTAGCACAACAGACAGTTTCCTGAACAGAACACCAATAGTTCAGGCACTAAGACTGATAATTAATAAATGCAAACTCATGAAACTAAAAAGCTTCTATAGCCGGGCAGTGGTGGTGCACTCCTTTAATCACAGCACTCGGGAGGCAGAGGCAGGCGGATCTCTGAGTTCGAGGCCAGCATGATCTACAAGAGCTAGTTCCAGGACAGGCTCTAGAAACTACAGGGAAACCCTGTCTCGAAAAACCAAAAAAAACAAACAAACAAAAAAAACAAAACAAAACAAAAAAAAAACCAAAGCTTCTATAAAGCCAAGCACACCATCATCAGGACAAAATGGCAACTAACAGAATGGGAAAAGATTTTCACCAACCCCACATCTGACAGAGAGCTAAAAAAAATAAATATATAATAATACAAAATATATAAAGAGCTCAAGAAACTAGACATCAACAAGCCAAATAATCCAATTAAAGAGGGGGCTATAGATCTAAACAGAGAATTCTGACAGAGGAAACTCAAATGGCTGAGAAGAGCTTCAAGAACTGTTCAAAATCCTTAGCCATCAGGGAAATGAAAATCAAAATAGCTCTGAGATTCCATCTTACACCTGTCAGGATAGCCAAGATCAAAGCACAAATGACAGAGCATGCAAGAGAAGATGTGGAGCAAGGGGAGCACCCTCTATGGCTGGTGGGAGTGCAGACTTGTACAGTCACTATGGGAATCAGTATGGTGGTTCCTCAGAAAAGTAAGAATCAATCTACCTCAAGACCCAGTTATACTATTCCTGATCATATACACAAAGGGTATTCCATCCTACCACAAGGACACTTGCTTAACTACGTTCATAGCAGCTTTATTCATAATAGCCAGAAACTGGAAAAAAAAAAAACCCTAGATGTCCCTCAATTGAAGAATGGATAGAGAAAATGTGATACTCGGGTGTTTAAAAAACTCATGAAATTTGCAGGCAAATGTATGGAACTAGAAAAATCATCCTGAGTGTGATAACCCAGACCCCAAAAGAAAAATATGATTGATGCCTAGCCCAATCATCATCAGAGAGGTTCCATCCAGCAACTGAAAGAAACAGACGCAGAAACCCACAGCCAAACATTATGTAGAGCTCCAAAGAGTTCTGTGGAAAAGGAGAGGATTTTTTTTTCTCATTTTTTTAATTAAAGATTTCCATCTCCTCCCCTCCTCCTCCCCTTCCCTCCCCTCCCTTCCACCGATACCCCCACTCCACCCCTCTCCAAAGACAAAGAGCCATCAGGGTTCCCTTCACTATGTTAAGTCCAAGGTCCAGAGCCAGAGGGATCAATGAAATCTCAAGGAATCCCACAGAATCAACCAACCTGGGCTCATAGCGGCTCATAGAGAATGGACCAATAACCAGGGAGGCTGTATAGGACAGACTTAGGCCTTCTTTGTGTATGTTATAATTGTGTAGTTTTGTCTTCTTGCTGGATCCCTAACAGTGGCAGCAGGAAATGTTTCTGACTCTTTAGCCTACGTCTGGGGCTTTTTCCCTCATACTGGGTTGCCTTGTCCAGCCTACTAGGTAGGAGAGGTACCTAGCCTTATTGAAACTTGATAGGCCATGTATGGTTGATATACATGAAAGGCCTGCCCTTTTCTGGAGAGAAATGGAAGAGAAGTGAAAGGGGAGGTATCAGAGGGGAAATGGGGGAGAGGGCCTGGGATGAGAGGAAGAAGGGAAACTACAGTTGTAATGTAGAAGAAATAATAATATTTAAAAATAAATAAATGAAACTACTGATTTTTACTAAAATGTACAAATGGTATATGTTTTTTAAAATCAGTCTCAATACATATTGTATAATTCCATTCGTATAAATACTTGAAGTAAGGTAATAGGGAAGTTAGCAGTTGCTTGGTTCAGGAACACAGACAGGGCAGTAGGTTAGGGTTACAGAAAAATGCTAGGAGGGAGTACTATAAGGCTGTTAACAGTTCTGTTTATTGTGGTGGTGGCTATAGACAGCTAAACATCTGATGACAACACGTGCATGCACTGATGCACAGATGCAAGCAAATGCAGTAAAACCGTGGGATGGGAAGGTTGGTGGGCTTTACCAATACCCATGCCCTACATTTGCTATCTCTGCAGATAATCCTCTTGAGGGATACTGAGTGAAGGGTCATGAGCCCTTTCTGTCCATATCTCAAAGCAATTTCCTTTGAATCTGTAATTACTTAGATATCATGTTTGCAAAAATCTAAAGATTACACATTTTACTCTTCATTAAGTGTTTAGTACAGTTTAGTAGTGACGAGATTCATGCATATGATGATTATTTTATATCTTATGAGGCAAATAAGCAATTTCATCTTTTGGATAATGAAATAGTAAGAGAGACCCAAGGTTATAACAGATTTGTTACACTGTAAGGGGTCATAGAGCATACCTTGCAAGGAGAGATCACCAACCACTAGGCATGCAAAATTCAAAAGAACTGTTTTTTTTAATATAAAATAGTAAATGTAAGTAATTCAACCGACAAGAGACTAACTCTTTCATAATACTAGCCAAATTAAACTCTATCTTAGAATCTGCCTCTAGGGTAGTAAATATTCTAAATACTTTGTATACTAAACATGAAGAAAATAAGAACTTATTAAAAAGCAATATTAAACTAACATTTTAAAATATAATCAATAATTAAAAATATTAGAGAGAGTGTGATTCTATTCAGTATTTCTATTTCATGAGTTTTATCATAGTGTCTCTCCAGACAGAGTCTGGTGCTTTGAGCATGAGTCTCTATCTTTTACTAATGCTTTACATGATCTGAAAAATAAAAAGCCACACTCAAGATCTTAATAAATAATGGGTACTTTTGTGTATTCTTGATTATAAGCTTTAAACACCCCTACAGGGATATTACTAATTTTCCACTATACAGGCAAGAAAACTGAAGAATGGAGAAGTTGGGAACCTTAGCCAGTGTTGCACACCTACTAATCAATGATGGAGTTAGAATTAAAACGCCAGTCTGACTCCATAATTTGTCTTCTTTCCTTCTATTTCCCAAAAGAGCTCTGTCATAGGGTGTGCCCGTGTGAGAACTCTCTAGACAGCATTTGCTTAGCAATCACATCCCAATCTCTGCGCACCAGCTTCAAGCGTGGTTGACTAAGTCTTGTGAGTTTTCTATCTGTGAATCATGCTCGCTACCATTAATGACAATGACATTCACACATGTTAGGCTATTTTCCAAAGCTGTTTGTGGCTCAGCAATGATTATCATATCCTGAGATATTCTGTCATGAGGCAGCTCAGGAACAACCCGTGCTAAGAAGAGCTCATGCTCCAGCAAATAGCTTGCAGAATCTTACTGCTTTTCTCTGCCAACTACCTGGTTTTTGAACTCCATAGTGATTTTACAAGATGCTAATTTTACAGAAATCTATAGGAAGGATGTGTTAGACTGTTTGTATATTTCCTTTCAACCTCCTTATATCCAAAGTTATTTTGAAATAAAATTTATAGAGCAAAGTGTACAAGTATGTTGGTAGACATGAACTGTGTGTTTTAGTTTCACATGAATATTAGAGGTGAGGCATGCTCCTGATAAATTGGTTATAATTGAGAGCCTATAGTTAAGAGAAACAAAGCTTAAAGAAAGGTAGATAGCTTTGAGCTAGGCCTTAAAGAATTTATATTATTTTTCCTGGAAAAGTTGGCATAATAAGAACAAAAACAATTAGATAGATAGGTAGGGGGAAGTAAATGAATGTGGCAGGTGAATATATATGGACCATTGTGATCAGTGTGGAGACACATAGAAAGACGGGCAGAACTCTGCCTACTCTTGACTTCGCAGGGAAAGTTTAATTCTGTCCTAAAAAAAAAAAAAAACTCTTTGCATTGTCTTTTCTTCTGTTTAAGAAAAGTAAGAGTGTTGTTATTGTTATTAGCATGGGCTCAAACTGAGCTTTCTTTTTAATAAGCTGAATAACATATACAACATTACACTGCCCTACACTTCACTTCCCTTATTTGTAAAAGTGTGGTAATATTACTTACTATTTCCTGAATGAAGCACTGTGGTCTCAAAAAAAATGTAATGCATTTTGGGATAATTGCTTAACAAATGTTCAGTGTAAGGTGATGACACTGATCATAATGATGCTTTTTTGGTCTCCAATAAATATACATATGATGGGAGCCACCTTTCAGAACTGAATACATTGAGCACGTATTGTAGACACACTCAGGTTTCCATACAGTGTGAATCATGGATAAATTTCAAGCCAACCGCAATAGTATCTCCTTTAGCACTGGTCACACATTGATCTCTTTTCCCACAGAGTATCCGAAATTACACCTCTTGCTTCAATTTTGAACTTCTTGACTTCTGCTAGAGAGTTTAGCACACTAAAACGTCCACAGATTTACTGACACATATAGGTTAACACTCTTAATTGGAACATTAATTATTATAAGAAGTATTGATGTAATGAAGCTAGAAGTTAAGTCTCATAGTGAGAATGTTATATACTCTAAAGGTTGGTAGTTCATATATTAGGATTCTTTTGTCTGGGAAGGTTAATTGTGTGGATCAAACACATTAGTGATTAACTCCAAGTCACCAATAACGCAGCAAGGAAAGAAATGAAAACACTCCCCTTAGAGTCATTTGCCTGAGAGACGCCCACTTTTGAATTCTCTATTTCATGGTTCCTGCACCTTTTGTCTCCCATCTGTCTGCTGCATGAATCTGAATCTGTGCCTCCCTGAAGGATGCCTTGTGAATCTGTTCCTGCACCTGTGTCCCTCCCTTTCTCCCCCCCTCGTGCTCTCGTGTGTGTGTGTGTGTGTGTGTGTGTGTGTGTGTGTGTGTGTATGGGGTGTCTGTTATGTTTGTGGTGTGACTGTGTGTCTGTTCCTCACAAAAGCTTTTCTATGTCTTTGTTGAACGGTACAGAAAGCATCACATGGGGGAAGAAATGGGATTTTTACATAGAACTTTCAGGACTTTGGTTTCTTTCCAATGATATGAGAACAATATCACCCAGATTAAATGACCCACGGGATAGAACCCATTTCTATAATTGTCTCATAGGATTCTAGCACAAAATCAAATGTTAAGTAATTGCCAAATGTTACTATTTCTTTAGTGTCTTCCTTTTGTAGAGAGTTATTAGCTACAAGGATATTAGTGAGTCAGCAGAATTTAGAAATCTTTTCCACATTTCTCCCTCATTTACTTCCATTGTGTGTAATGAGTCCTGTTTTATCCCCCCAGTCAGCTACCAAATAATGACAGAGTCTTCTTATTAATTATGAAAGTTTGGCTTATAGCTTAGACTTTTTTCTAACTAGCTCTTATAACAATCTATTTATATTAATCAACATTCTATCATGTGACATTACCTCTCTTTCATCTTGTACCTCCTGCTTCCTCTTTGTCCGGCTGGCCACTCTGATCTTCTTCTTCCCAGAGTCCTCTCTGTCTCAGGAAGACCCACCTAACCTTTGCGTAGCTATTGGCCAGTCAGCTGTTTATTACACCAATCACAGCAATACATTTTCACACAGTGCACAAACACTCCACCACTATGGTTTGTTGTAATAGCTTCTAGGCTTTGTATGGTTAGCTACAAGGTTGAAGTCAGCCATGCAGAAAGTTTATTCCTTCTGTACATAAGCAAATCTACATCTATAGCTCCTGGGACATCTCTCTGGCCAGAGAAATAGAGCGAGAAATAAAAAAAGTAAGGACTGGGAATAGGACAAAGCAACAGAATAAGAGAAAACTAACAACCCATTACCTGTTATTCTTTTTGAAATTATAATATAAATACATCGCTTCTTCCTTCATTTCCTCTCTCCAAGTCCTCCCATATAACCCTGCTTGCTCTCTTTCAATGTCATGGCTTCTTGTTTTCAGTAATTGTTTTTTTTCCAGTATTTTTATTTACTTTAACTACAGGGCTTCACTAATTTTTAAATTTATTTTACATACCAACCACAGTTTCCTCCTATTTCCCCTATCCCCCTCCTATCCACTCCTCAGAGAGGGTAAGGGTTCCCATGGGGGAGTCAACAAAGCCTGGCATATCAAGTTGAGGCAGAACCAAGTCCCTCCCCTGCTATATTGAGGCTGAGCTTGAAATCTCACCATAGGGAATGGGCTCCAAAAAGCCCACTCCATGCACCAGAGATAGATCCTGGTCCCACTGCCAGGGGTCTTATGAAAAGACCAACCTGCACAATTGTCACCTGCATTCAGAAGGCCTCGATCTGTCCCATGCAGGCTCTCCAACTGTCAGTCCAGAGTCCATGAGCTCCCACTAGCTTGGTTCAGCTGTCTCTGTGGGTTTTCCTAATATGATCTTGACTCCCTCCCCTTGCTCATATAATCCTCTCCAGTCTTCTACTGGAATCTAGGAACTCAGCCCAGTGCTTGACCGTGGATCTCTGCATCTGCTTCCATCAGTTACTGGTTGAAGATTCTATGATGATAATTGGAATAATCACCAATCTGATTGTAGGAGAAGGCCAGTACAGGCACTCTTTCCACTATTGCTAGGAGTCTTAGCTGGGGTCATCCTTGTTAATTCCTGGGTGTTTCCCTAGTCCCAGGGATGTAAAGCAAGAAATAACCAGGCAACAACTCACAGTCTTAGAGAAGCTAGGAGACATGGAAGACCCTAGGATTGGCCTAGGAAGGGAAAATAGATAAGATCTCCTGTGTAAACTAGGGACAGGGGGAAGAAGGCAGGAAGGGGTAAGATCATGAGGGAATGTGATGGTAGAGTTAGGAGAAGAGTGGAGAGGAGACCAATGATAGAGATATCTTAATAGAGAGAGCCATTGTGGGGTTTTCAGTAATTGTTTTTACATGCATATGTATATATAATATATAATATTTATATGATAACCAAATGTAACCTTTTCAGTCTGTATAATCACACACACACACACACACACACACACACACACACACACACACACGCCCATGCATGCACATACACATACACATGCATGCACACACACACACTTATTTTCAGGGATAACCATTTGGTTTTGGATAACAAATTGATATGCTCTTTCTTAGGAAAGACTATTTCTTCTGCACCCAGCATTCCTTAGTTCCCCATAGTTCTTTGTATAGGCTTGAGGCCTCTTGGGCTTTCTGCTCTCTACTTTGACATGCTTATTGCTGTCATCCTTGTTTGGCTTATGTTTAGACAGTCATGTAGGATACTTTATTGCATAGATTCAGACATTTATAATCTCACAGCAAACTCCGTGATCCTCTGGCTTTTCCAGTCTTTCCACCCATCCTCCACAAGGTTCCCTGAGCCTTATATATAGGAATGTTTTGCAGATAGATCTATTGGGACTGGACTCCACAGCTCTACATTTTGATTGGTTGTGGTTTTCTGTGGTAGCCTCATCTGTTGCAAAAAGAAGATTCCTTGGTGAAGAGTAAGAACTATACTTATCTATGAGTATAAGGACTAATGCTGATAGAGTATTGTTAGGAAATGTGTTGGTTTACTAAATTAGTGATCGTAGATTCTCTTTCCAGATCCGTGACTTCACTAGCCCAGAATGGTAGGCTCCATTTCCAGTGCCAAGCATGATTTTCCTCATGATTTCTGTGTCTTGAGTCCCAGTAGAGAGCTGTTGGTTCTTGCCAAGATATGTGTGTCACTACTGCACCCTTGAGGTTATCATGCCATGTTGGCTATTGACAATTCATAATCATCAAAAGTGGGAAAGGACTTTTGGTTGCTTCCCTCTTTTGGAAGCTCTCATGGCACCTTCTAGTACTTGTCCTCAGGATCATATAGTTTAGTTACAGCTCAGAGGTCTCTGACTTTTATTTTTAAAGTGCAAGGTGTCTTCAGCAATACCTTTCTTTTTAAAGCTTAATTGCTTCATCTAGAAGGAAGGCATAGTGGAGACACCTGTACCTCCATAAAGTGCAACCCTTTCTAGGAGGCTACATAAGAACCTGGGGCTTGCCTCTAGACAAAACTTTCTAAAGAAAATGACTTCTCAACAATTTTCTTGAATGCATAGAACAACATAAAGTTATCACACATACCCACAAAAGCTCAAACTCAATGAAGAAAGCTGGATTCTCCAAGAATGACTCTGCTTGTTCATTGCAGAGCATATTTCTTCTTATGGACACTCTAATTCATGAATTATAAGTATATATTTACCCAATTTTTGGTATCAGCATTTTGGAAAGTCACGAAAATCTATAGTAAACTGTGACTTGTATAGACTGAAAGAGGAAAAGAGATTATTCGCTTTCAAGCGGTTACACAATGTCCACGAGTCCATGGAAAATTTACTAGGCTGGGTTATATTTATGCTCCTTTTACCAGTCATGTTCTTTCATGCTTTATAGCCACTTATTCATCTTAAGTGCTGGAGAAAGTACATAAATGCAGAGAGTGTGTGCAAATGTGTTCGTGCGTGAGTTTCACTTTGTGCTTGTAACAAGATTTCTGATCCAGCATGAAAATTGGAGTTCTTAGGGTACAAAATTTAATTCCCCAAATAATTATCTATCTCAATAGAACTACAAAGAAAATTCTAATTAATGTGCTAATAGCTGGCCCTGGTTTACAGAGCTTTATTGTAAGTCTTGAACTGTAACAAATGTACATGGAAATTAATGTTCACAGAGCAGAGAGAGAGTACATTTCCTTTTTAGAGCCATGCCTTTGACATACTTTTATCAGAGATTGGTACAAGAAGAAAAGAAGTTATCTTCTTGAGGACTGAGCCCAAGATAAGCTATTTCCTGTGAAATAATTTACTGCTTTCTAGATCACAAAAGTATCTCAGAGGTCATCTCCATTTCCTCTTGAAGTTAACTAATCTTGGAATCTCTCTCATTAGGTACCCTGGAGATCAATTAATCCAATACTATGTTTGAATCCTCAGTAAGTGCTTATTTTATTGCTCATGGGGTCTTTCCAGTGTGCTGGCATAAAATGCTCTTTAAAGCACACGTTCCAAGATTAGCATGTTTTATTTTAGGTTATTTTAGTTTATTTAGTTTGAGATAGACCAACAGAGGCCCTGTTAAAGACTATGGCTGTTCCTTGATATTTAGACATCCTGGCTCTGCAACCTATGAGTCAATATAAACTTGTTTATATTTAGGAATTAGTTTCCACAAGTATAAAGTTGAATTTCCTTTTATTTGTCTGTGAAGTTTATTATTCCATGCAGTTTTTGATAGTCTTTTATCATTACAGATCACAGTCAAAATATCTGTATAGTCTTCATACTATGGTACCTCCAATTCACCTTTCAGTTGCTTGAATGGTCTTCTTTGGTTCTTTTTGTGCTTTCTGATCTTTCTTGAAGTTTAGTATGCAGAACTGTGTTGGCTATTCCAGCAGCAATTCCATCTATCATTTTCAGAGAAGCCTCTGCTTCACCATGGTCTTCCAACTAGCCTACTGTTCCTACAACAATATGATCTCCTGTGGTTGTCATCAAAAAAGCGACTCCTTGTCATTCTTGTCTCAATGTCTATATCGTCTGTAATCATCATATCGTGAAGGGCTGTACACATTCCTCCCTTCCTTGACTATCATCTGACCCAGTGTTTTCCGATACCCTTGTGTGAACTGTATTTCAATCTGATGCCCACAAATTTGTTTTATATCCAAATTAAGTAAAGTATCTTCAGCATCTTGAATATCCTCAAACTGAACATATGCCAATTTTGGACATCCAGTGTAGAAATGAAGTAGAACATACATGTCTACTATTGGGCCATTACGGCTAAATTTTTGACATAAATATTCAGATCTGGTGTCCATTGCCACGTTCCTGATGAAGAGACATGTTGGTTGGGAGAAGGGTGGGTGCAGGTTGCAGGAGCTTAAGCCGATGGTCATAAGGGGCTCAGCAAACCACCCACTGCTCTAGTGAGGGCTCACTTTCATTCCCATGCCTATTTTTAATCTAAATAATAATGTATGTTTGGTATGACATTATGACCCTGTCTATAGTTGTTCTTTTCCTGAGAGATACATAGATAAGCATACGTAATTTTTGATAACTTGTATGAAACAAAGAAATGATGAGACTATATTTGACATTTGTGATTTTCAGTCTTGTTTTTGTGGAACTTTCCACACCACTACTACAAACCTGTAGAACTGTCATCAATTGAGTGTCAAATGAAATTTGATGAGTTCTATGCAGTGGCAGAGCATCTGTCATTACACATAGAATAGTCAAGCAGGAACTAGACTAGCAGAAAAGGCCAGGAAACGTCTCATAAAAGACAAAGCAGAAGAAAAATCCAAAGCCGTGAGTATTTTTAGGTGATAAATGTTCCTTGTCAAAAGAAACATTTAACTTTATAAAATCATGCCATAATATAATATTCATTATGGATGGAAGATTCAAGAACAGATGAGCAATTACATTTTCCCTAGAGTATATTTGTTTTATAATTCAATACAAGAAGGCAATGTTGGATATTTTTAAATTCTATTAAAAATTTAGAATATCAGAAAGTATGCTGTCTAACACAGCCGTGTGCAGTGACACCTCACATCGCAGTTTTAACTAATCTTTGCTTTTCTTCTATACCACTGCTTGTCTCAAGGCTCACAGTCTTTTAAAGTTAACTTTCAAAGTCTAATTGATTATGGACACTTAATAGTTTTTTAAATAGATGTACTGTGTGGTTGTGCTGGGTGAAGTCTATGACAGGCAACTATTTTCTTATTGATTTCTGCAGGGACCTTTCCCACTTTCATATTTCAAGTTCAGTACTCTGATTAAAAGAGAAAAATGGGTGTTGACCTATGGCGACTGTTGTGTGTGGGAGACAGAGATGACTTGTAAAAGTTGTGCTTCCAAACTCCTGATGTAGTCTTTCTTTTTCTTTTTCTCTTTTCTTTCTTTCTTTCTTTCTTTCTTTCTTTCTTTCTTTCTTTCTTTCTTTCTTTCTTTCTTTCTCTTCTCTCCTTCTTTCTTTCTTTCTTTTTCCATTCAAAAATTTACACTTCCTCCCCTCCTCCTATTCCCCTCTCACTCCCACTCCACCTCCTCCCTCTCCCTCCCTCCTTAAGAGAGGGCAGAGAACCCTGCCCTGCCCTGTGGGAAGTCCAAGCCCCCCCCCCCCCAACACACACACATCCAGGCCTAGGAAGCTTTGCATCCAAATAGACTAGGGTCCCAAAAAGTCAGTATATGCAGTAGAAACAAGTCCCAGTGCCTTTATCAATGGCTTCTCAGTCAGCCCCCATTTTCAGCCACATTCAGAGAGTCCGTTTTGATCACATGCTCATTCAGTCCCGGTCCAGCTGGCTTTGGTGAGCTCCCATTAGAGCAGGCACACTGTCTCAGTGAGTGGACCAACCCCTCACGGTCCAGACTTCCTTGCTCATCTTTTCCGTCCTTCTGCTCTTCAACTGGACCTTGGGGGCTCAGTCCCTTGCTCTGATGAGGGACTTTGTCTCTACCTCCATAGTCTTTCTTATATGTTACCAAGAAGGCCATTCTCACAGGGTCTTGCTGCTCCTCTCTTCTCCTTTGGCAGCCTTTAAAATACCTTAGCCTAGTTTTACAATTTAAACCCATGAGAAAAAATTGGTTCCCTTCCACTACCCATGTCACCTGAGAGAACAACTGTGGAGACTGAGTGAAGAAGCATCTTCCCCATGGAACCCGCAGGAAGCCAGAGCCAAATGGAAGATAAAAATAGCTCCAGCCAATGCCAACACATTATCATAATATGTGTGCACAGCTTGTGAGTTAAATCCTGAGTGGGAAAGGTCTATCTTCTGTGCTTATCTTACACAACTTCTGCTGGATTCAGAATTGATTTTGAAGGGAGCTATGAATCTTGGATATTTTTAGAAAAGTTTCTGTCTGAACCAACCAAAGACATTCAACCTACATTGAGGGATAAGAAAGTTATTTGCTTTTTCCCTAGGCGTAAGCGAGACACTAGTCTCCTGAAAGTCCATTCCCTTGACACAAAGAGGGCTGGATGAGAAAGCGTGCCCATCTCATTGTGAAATCTATAATGGTACCTACAGACATGCTTGTGCTTTTTGTAATTTTAAATAAGGGGCAGCAAAATGCAGAGCTGTTATATGGGTCTGTCTCATTGGTGATTTTTTTTATAGATTAGTGTGAGTTAATTTCCATGTGAAAATGTTCTGTGTGCATTAGGTGCCAGTTGAGTAATGGGTGTCATCTCACGTTCCATCTTGCCTGTAATCAAAGAGTTAATACAGTTAGTTTTACAGAATAAACTTATTTTAAGAGGTGAGAAGAGGAAACAGAGGAGTTGGCTCTGCCACTAAAGGTCTTCCTATAAACACACAAAGACCTGAGTTTGGATACCCCAAATCCAGGTAAAGCCAGTATAATGGTAGGGAGGTGGAGTCAGGTTGAGTTTTGGGGTTCTTTACATGAGTCAGTCAAGACATGGCTGAGCTCCAGGGTCAAGAGAAACTTTATCTTTCAAAATCATGTGGAGATAATTAAAAGACTAAAATGGTTAGCCCAGCCTCTGCATAAACACACACACACATACACACACATGTGCATGCACACACAAACACAATGAATGGATATTGGAACACACATATACACATAAACAGTCTACATGTATATACACACAGAAACACATACACATAAACACACACACAGGCACACACATACACACACACGAATGCACACACAGTGAGAAGAAATCATTCTTCTGGGCTAGACAAGTCAGGGCCTGCAGTGATTTTCTCCAGACAGTCGTGAGATGGGGTGGAGAATAGTATATTATGCTAAGAAGACATGTTCTACTTCTTCACTCTCAGAGACTTGTTGCTAAGCAATGCTCACTACAACAGTGTAAAATCTATGAAAACATAATTCACTTATGGAAACAATCAAAGCCCTTTTGTTTCCAAAGGAGGTTGCTATCATACATAACGTTAGAACAACACCACTCTCGAGCTCACACAATGGCTGCAAAGCAGCAGCAAATTATTCAGATTTATGAAAGGCTTGTGTGAGGTTAGCAAGGACCTGATGTAGAATTGGGTTACGTCCCATTGCCATCCATCACTTCGCCAGAGGAGGATGGTGAGCACAAGTACAATAGCATTACAAGAAGCCACATGGGCACAAGAGATTTATGCCAGCAATACAATGCTATCGGATCAAAACTGAATTTAAAGTCCATACTTTGTAGATGGGAGATTTCATTCACAAAAAATTGTTGCTAAATTTAACAGCCATTTTCCACTAAAAAAGGAAAACTTGAGAGATGTAGAATGTGCCCAATACTTTAACTACATATACACACATATATTTCTTTGAAATAACAATTTCTTTGCTTGTAACTTTAAATCAATAGAATTTTGAGGAAAGCTTTAGGGCTCATAATTTTTTTTATTAAGTATATACAGTTTGAATACTAAGCGATTGGGATGGTGACCTGTGAATTTATTTTAGTATGTTTGTAAGTCTTATTCAAACATGATCAGCTTATAAAGGAGGAATTATTTCCTGAAAGATAATTCATTGCTATTTCTTTTTTAAATATAGGACTCTCTTAATTACACTGAAAAACTATTGATTATGCATTAGACATAAAGATATTCTTACTTAACTCTTTTTGCTTAAATTTAAACAAGAGCTTTTCCAAGAAAGGAGAATTTGGGGGTTTATACAATATAAGAGTGTGACATTTATAAATTTTGATATGTTTTGCATGTAGCCTGTAAATTCATCTGCTTCTATTATCTTGGTCCTTGTTATGGCTATGGACCATTATGGCGTATCGTATACCAGGGAAGCCCTGTATGAACTAGGGAGGTTTGAAAGGTTTCTCATCTCTTTCATGTAATAATTTAGCCAAGTGACAGGTGTGCTTTTACATGTCTAACCTTGGCTATTCCTCCATCAAGGCTAAGGCTGACCTTTCTGTTTGTCTTACAGGTGAGGGTGACTTTCAGAATTAGATCCTTCAAGCACCTGTAATAAAACATATGAATTCACTCTAAGCAAAGATTCATTGGGACTAGCAGTGAACGTTTCATCCAGGGAGAGCTGGGAGAAGAGGCAAGCATTTCCCATGGATGGTGGCCTTCACACGTGCGGCTCAGTTCTGGTGATGAGCTGCATCAACTGGTAGAGAACTGTGGCTCACCAGACTCACTGGACTCTAGTAAGAATCAGTCTCATCAATGTCTGCCCCACCTTAGCGCAAGGATGGTCAAAAGCCTGTGAGAAGTCTTCAAAAGAATGAGGACACTAAGAGAGACTTACATAGATCTAATCTACATGGGAAGTATAAAAAGACACTATCTCCTGAGTAAATTGGGAACATGGGGACCTTGGGGGAGGGATATAGGGGAGAGAGGAGAGACAGGGAGGGGATCAGAGAAATATGTAGAGCCCAATAAAAATTAAAAAAAGAATGAATGAATGAATGAATGAATGAGGCTTGGGTGAGTTCCTTTGAGTCTCCTGTTTCAAAAGATCTGAATATGCAATGAAATCTCCCCTGTTCTCCACAGAAGGGCATGAACAAGCGGAGAGATGCATGGCTGCTCTGGGGACTCCAGAAGGGAACAGAATATCATACCCAAGACCTGGGTAGTTCCTATCAGGCTGACAACTTTATTATGTTAATCTTTCTGCCCTTCCGCTTGTGGCCAGTGTGCAAACAATGCCATGCTGACTGTCAGAAAGCTAACACCTCTGCAGCTGAAGAAGGCAGAAAATGTCTCTCACTCAGCAGCTGCAGCTTGGTAGCACGCATGCATGGAGATAGAACCTTTTTCTCCTACAGCTGCATTGCATTTCACGAGGCTGATTAGCTTTTCCCAACAGGCAGGACCTTTAAAGGACATCTTGAGAAGATTGCTTAACTTGTTGGCCCAGCAAATTTACATATGCTACTTAAAGTTTTCTCTTTAATCCACCTCATCACCAGGCTTAAGTGAATCTCAGGAGGGATGCATTTCGCCTCATTATTCCTCAAGCTGTGGGCTTGTGGAGTAGAAGGAAACCATATTGAGCACGGCCAGAGGAAGACTAGCTAATGCTGTGCTTCCCCCTGCCACTTCTTCCTTGATCAGTATCTGCTTTCCTGCTCTCCATGTTTTTCTATCATTTATTTGTATTATTTTCTTTCTGTAGCCCCCCTCCCCTTTCTTTTTTTTCACATTTCTTTCCTCTATCCTTCCTTTTTTCCCTTCAACATTTTAGGTAATCTTATGTTCTGGTTTGCTGCTACAACCTAATCGTGTCTCCTTTTCTACACAGTAGAACACATTCAATTTCATCACCAAAGGGTATGAGATTAGAATGCTACACACTCATTCATGGAAAGAGAACTGAGCAAAATGTAAGCACATGGCTTGTTCAATTACCGCAAGGTAATAGTTATGTGGGTTTCCCAGCTACAGCTGTAGAATGTAATGCAAGGACCACTTCAGCTGTTCTGAAAAATCACCACCAAATGTAACCACAGCTATGCTTTTTAAAAGAGTTTTATAAATCTGATGTATTGTTTTTTACACTCATTACCATTTTGAAGAATAGTTAGACTTTCTTTTCATTGTGGTATAATACTCTTGTTTATTTAATTCCTCGTAATGAGATTAAAGAGATGGTCCAGTGTGTAAGGGTACTTCCTGCTCTTCAAGAGGGCTGCATTTAGTTTCCAGCACCCACATTTGGTGTTTTACAACTTCCTACAAGTCCAGATTCAAGTGGTCCAGTTCATTCTTCTAATCTCTGGCAGGCATGCATAGCATACACTCACAGAGAGATACACACAAACACACACATGAATTTAAAATAAATTTAAAAAATGGAGTACTTAAATGCATTTCCTTCTTGAAGGTAGTTTGATAAAAATTAAAACATAATATTATTTTAACAGAGCCACAAACATTTTGTTTCCAAAGAAAGCATAAATTTTTCAACAGACTGACAGGTACAAATTAAAACCACCATACAATAGCAACTCTCATCATTAGGATACCTGTTATCAAAATGTTAACTGTCAGCTAAAGTGTGGGAAAATGCTGCTTTATAATACTACTGGTGAAGAGGGAAGTTAGAAGAACCATTTTTAAAAGATGTGTGAAAAAGCAATTGAAATGATTAAAATAAATAAAATGTAGAACTTCCAAACAATTCAGCAATAGATAGATTCCCAAATTTTCCTGGAGTGGAATTATCAGCCCATGAAGGTCTATACTTCCATGTCAAGGGCACCATTACTGACAACAGTCATGGCATAGAAAGACCCCCAAGTATATGGATGGATAATTAGACAAGAAAAATGTGGGTGATAGGTGCATGTATGTGTTTATAATGAAATATTAACCAGGCTCTATAAAGGAGATACTGACTTTTTCTAGAAGACATTATCCCATGTGTAAATAGCAGAGACTGCAAGAAAATAGCAGTGTATGATACCATTTATATGTGACAAGACAATCAAATACACAGAGATGGGAAATAGAGCTTATCACCATAAACAGGGGTTGGAATAAGGTTAAGAGACACAAGGTGGCTCATACATAAGATAGACATATCCAGATCATAGAACAAGAAGGCAACAGTTAATAACATTGACTTATATTGGGAATTTTTATGTATATTATACCTGCTCTGTGTCAAAATGTAACTGAAATGATAGATGAATTCATCTGCTTTACTCAAAAAACCATTTTACCATCTGTGTGTACTCTGTGGAATATTGTTATAAAACTCATGAGTACACAAAGCTATTTTTAAAACAAAAGCCTTTTAAAAATATTACATATTTCCCAGTAAATATACAGATTCATGAAAAGGCAAAAGCTATATTGAGGTGTAGGATTAATAAATAATAAGTGGAGGAGTCTTGGCTGTCTTCTTCTCAACATCAAATGCTCTAAGTTGATACAGTAAGGTTCCAACACTTCTCTGCACTGGCTTTACCCTTTGAGGATCTCAGTTTGTGTTGCTCGCTTTCCTGGCTGAGATGTGGCAAATGCCCAATAATCCACAAGAGACTACCTTAAATGTACAGAGGAAAACTCAGAAATAGTTTACATTGCTTTAGACTTCCTGTGCCAATAGTTTGGGATAAAATATCTTCAATTTTACTTCCAATTTCTAATATTTCTGGAAATCTGTTTATATCTTATACTTTGAAAGGGAGTACAAAAAAAACTAGCTATAGATACTTCCAATCTTGCATCTTAATATTGTTCCCAAGTTTCAGTTCAATTATTTTTCTGTTTTTGTTTGTTTGTTTTGCAATCAGTTAGTCCTCCAAAGTACTTTGAAAAGAATAACAAGATCCAAGAAGTAAAACAAGTAGCTTCTATAGGACCCAAAACATAGTTCATTATTTTCCCAAGTTGGGGTGTGAAAGCTGATGCACTCACCACATGGGCATCTCTGTTCCTCCATCCTCAACGGGTGATTCTCTGTACAGTGTAGTTGGTATTACAACTACACTGACTTCGTAACGGTGAAGTGCCCATCATTTATTATTTTCCCCCCATCCTGAAGTGAAGTCTGTAAAGCAGCACCCCTGTTTCCATAAAAGGTTCTTGCAACTGTGATACAAATAACCCAAGAACAGCTGAGGCCTCCCTGTACCAACCAACATTTACATGTTTTCTGTAAAAACAGACTGAGGGGAATACCATTTTCAAGAATTTTCAAAATATATGCCCCAAATCTGCCACAGTAGTGTTAAATGCCACATGAATTTCTGTAAATGTTGCAGTAGAGAGATGTAATTAAAAGGAAGTCAGAACTCGGGAGCTCTTATGAAATGAACTGTTCCACAGTATCTATAGCCTTGTGCTCCACTTCCTGTTCTTGTTAAATTTTCAAGTACTGTGACTTCAAAGACTTAAAAATCTTTTGTAGATAGAAATTTTTAGGAGATAAAGCTCTTAGCTTGCTACCATTGAGTGTCATCTGCGCTACTGGGAGACAATCCATGTGTAAATATTAAAGATAATAGTGATGTCTAATGGGACGGTTTATCAATTGGCTAAAAGGTAGACAAAAGATCTACTATCATAAATCTACTAGCAACATATAGTAGATTTACACCTATCCGGTAATGACTTTAATATCAGTAACAGAAACATCCAGAGTTGATATATGATTTGCCTCTGTATGCTGTCAATATGTTTTAAATCCATTGGTTCATAAAAGGATCTGCTTTGGCCTATAGCAGGGCAGAAATCGTCAGACTGGAAGAGATATAGCGAGAGAGTAGGTGGAGTCAGGGAGAAGCCATATAGCCACCAGAAAAGACAGATGCTGGATGCCGGACGGAACCTTATCACTACGCCACAACCACATGGCGATATACAGATTAATAGAAATGGGTTATTTTAAGATATAAGAACATGAGCTAATAAGCCAAGCAGTATTGTGATAATACAGTTTCTGTGTGATTATTTCGAGTATGGGTGGCTGGGAAATGAACAAGCAGTCTCCATCTAAACAAAGTGGTTGAAAATATAAGAGTATGCTAACTAAAAGTAAGCTTATCCAGTCAGAGACAAAATGAATTTCATATACCCACCTTGCATCCATATAAGTATTTTAACTAAAAGTAAACCTATCCAGTCAGAGACAAAACTACTCATATACCCACCTTGCATCCCTTGCCTATCTAAGGAAAGAGGTGGATAAAAGGTGGAGAAGTTATCCATTGTGACTACCCAAGACATTATTTACAACCAGTCTTTCCAGATATTCACTATAGGCAAAATGCCCCTACAAGGAAATATTATCCAGACACAGAAAAGTAAATTCCTCTGTTTATATAACAGCTATTATTTTCTCTTTTTTTTGTTTTTTTGAGACAGGGTTTCCCTGTAGTTTCTAGAGCCTGTCCTGGAACTAGCTCTTGTAGACCAGGCTGGCCTCAAACTCAGAGATCCGCCTGCCTCTGCCTCCCGAGTGCTGGGATTAAAGGCGTGCGCCACCACCGCCCGGCTCCAGCTATTATTTTCTAATAGTGTTTACAGGTACCAATAACCCAAGATCAGAAATAGAATGTCATCAACATGACAGAAAGCTCAAGGAAGTTGTGGGAAATACCCACAAGGGAACAGAATGAGATGCTGTGACTAAAAAATGACACTGAATTTACAGAGATTGTTGACCTCAGTGAGGATTAGAACATGTTTCTTTAATAAATCTTGACCTTTGGGTTCTGGAAGGTTGATCTTTTTTAAAAAAAATTAAATTTTATCTTTCACAATTTTATGCTTACATGTATATAATATATTCTAATTAGTCATATCCCACCCCTTCCCATCTTCCTCTTACTCCTGCCAACCATACATCTGTTTTGAAGTCCCTTTTCCACCCTCATGTCTTCATTGGGTCTTGTGACCCACTAAGTTTAACCAGGGTTGACTGTGTGACTAAGGATTTGGGACTTTCCATGGAGCCTGGTAGGCTAAGCTGTGGTCACACAACTGAAGACAGTGACTCTCCAAGAAGCCATCAGTGGCCAATAGTTCAGAGTGGTAGGGCGCCATGAACCCCCATCCACAACTGACAATTGACAGGTCTGATTCCTACATGCCCAGAGCAGACAACCAGAGCTGTTGTATTTTTTTTTTTTTTTTTGTGATCTCAGCGGCTATATCGTGTCCATCAACAAACAGTGTTTCACAATCCTTTCTCCATTTCTTTCCCACCCCTCCTTCATGGTATTCCCTGAGCTTTAGCAGGAATGATATAAATGTTTAAGACTGGACACTCAATTGTCCCTATTCTTAGCATCCTGAGAAGCCATGGGCTTTTGTATTAACCACAATAATTGCAGAGAGAAGAAGGTTCTCTGACCAAGGCTGAGAGTCACACTTGTCAATGGATGTAAACAAATGTTTAGAAGATAGTTTGATCCCATGTCAGCTTAACTAAACAATACTCATTTTCCCTTTAGGACCTAAAAGATCTCCAGCTATGGATTTTGGACTTGATTTATAGTATCAGGTATGAATTCCCTTCTGTAGAATGAGCCTCAAAACCTCGGAGGGTCAGTTTGTTTCCTGCATAAGAGGTGTGCCACTATTTCTAGTGGAGGCACAGCTTGCCTGGCAAGTTGGCATCGATTTTTTGAGAATTCACAGAAGAATAAAACTATTAATACCTTCCCCCAGCAGCCTTTCTTTATACATTCCGTTGTATATAAGTGCCATATCTACATTATCCATTTATCAGTCGATTGATGGACATCTAGGCTGATTTCATTTTCGAGGTATGGTAACTGGAGAAGTGAAGAACACTGGTGAGCAATATCTCTGGACCAGGATAGAGAGTCCTTTGGGTATATACCCAGCAGTGGTCATTCTATTTCTGGATTTCTGATTATCTTAGTGGATGTACTAGTTTAAAACCCCAACAACAGTGAAGAAGGGTTCCTCTTTTGCCATTATTCTTTCTAGAATTTAGAGACAGTTAAATTCTTGATGACAGACATTTTGACTGGGTGAGATGGAATCTAAGACTTTTAGTTTGCATTTCCCTGATGGCTAATGACGTTGAAAACTTAATACGTTTATGAGCTATTTGTATTTATTCTTTTGACAGTTCTGTTTAGTTCAACAACCCATTTTCACTGATTGGTTTTCTTGATGTTTTGATTTTTAGTTCTTTGGATATTTTAGATATTAATGCATTGTCAGATACATAGCTGACAACAATTTTCTTCCATTCTGTAAGATTTCCTTCACTCATTTGACCATTTCCTTTGTTGTACAGAGGCTTTTTAGTCTAAGGAAGTTCCATTTGTCAATTGTTCTTATTTTCTGAGCAACTGAGCAACCTATTTAGCAGGTTCCTCACACAGTCATGGATTAGAAGAAGTAATATTCTGAGAATGGCTATCTTGCCAAAAGCAATTTATGGATTCAATACAATCCCAATCAAAATCCCTAAGCCATTATTTACAATATTAGAAACACAGCAAGAAGGAAACACAAAAGATCCTAGGCAGTCAGATCCTGGGCTAAAAGAACAATTTTTGAGGCATTACCACACCTGATTTCAAGTTATACCACGAGTTAGAGGAATAATAAACAGTGTCATTCTCTCACAGAAATGGATAGGTAGATTTCCACAATGGAAGACACACACAATCAGTGCAGCCTGGTTTTTAGCAACGATGCCAGAAGTGCATGCTGGAGGAAAGTGAGTATCTTCCTCAAGTGTTGGGAAAACCAGACGTTTACACATAGAAAAGTGGAACTAAATCCTTCTCTCTCAACCTGTACAAAAATAAACTCTAAATGGATGAAAGAATTTGTAAAATCTGAAACGAAGTGAATGGGAAAGGGGGTTTGCTACAAGATGGGGGCATAAGTAAAGACTTTGTAAGTGGACTCCATTTACAGAAAACAAGGGCAACAACTGATTCTCTATGTTGGCTAGACAGCATTGTTCACAGAGAGAGCGAGTTCATGTGAATAAAGAAGAAAAGGAAGTTTTTGGAAGGAATTTAAAGTAATAAAGAACAGAAATAAGATTAAAGTAAAGTAAAACAGAGAATTTATAACACAGACATAAAGTGGGGGAACATATGACACCAGTTCCCAATTCCTTACAAGTATTTTGTCCACTTTGGAAGAATCATAGTGTAACATTGTCATAAACAGCAAAACAAGGAAAGAAAGAAAAACTGAAGTTTATACTGTCAATAAAAGAGGAGAAATAAATTGAGTTCAAATGCAGCTTTTGGACATTCTTTCTCTTAAGAAAAAATTAGACTAAAAATATCTTCTCAGCAATATCCCTGTATGTAGAAGTAAGTCATTTAAGATCACAACACAACATAATGAAATATTTCTAGGAAATGCATAGGATGTATAAAAAGAATAAAATGTCTTGTACTTGAAGATGTCAGTGAAATACCTGTATTTTTAAAACAAAATTTACATTAACATAGTAATTCCCCTTTATCAACAGGGATTTTCCAAGATCCCTAGTGGTTGTTGGAACCAGAGATGGTAACAAATCCACACAATACTATGTATGATACTTGTAATGATGGCTGAGGGAGCCAATAAAATGAATAGGGAAGGTAGCATATACAGCATGGAGACTATCCCCAAAATGATTAACTAATGTCCTGGATGGAATGATCTGGTATTCTGTCACACAACTCAAACTCCATGTCAATACTTATGATTTACTACTTTGTGGGGATCACTACTTAATATTTTGGACAATATTTGACTGTAGAAAGCAAAGGGACAGGTTTATAGAAAGCAAAAGATGCAGTACAAAAGTTCTTTGAATATCAAATTTGTTTTTCATTGGTATATTTTAAAGTTTTATTTAAGGAATAAAGAGAGGTTTGTTCATATATAATGTGTGGTTAGTCTAAATTGGGATTTTGGAACCATTATCTTAAGACCTTTTCTTAAAGAGAATAATTATATTTTTATTATTTTAATGCAAGTTCTCCATGTTTAGATATTATATGGAATTTGTGATTGTTTTATAGATTTTTAAATTGCTTAAATGTTACTTAACAATAGATAATTATTGTGCACTATTGAAATTCTAAGATCCAAAGTAGAAAATCAGCTGTAAATTCAAATTTAGCACCATATTTGTGCATATATTCAATTTACCTATTAAATAATGATATCATGTGAAATATCAAAATAGTCACTTCTTCATAAAAATAAGTTTAAAAACTATGGATGTGTAAAGAATCATAGGTATGAGTATTATTTTCTAGTTTCCTAATGTTTGATTAGAAAGATATATAGGTGATGTTCAAGTATGTTATTTTAATCTATGTTGATTACATTAGTCTATTTTCTATTGCTATAACAAGATACCTGAGGGTGTGTAGTTAGAAAGGTAGTTTATAGGCTTACATTTTTAGAAGCTGAGAATCCAGGTTTGGGCAATCCTATCTTCTGGCTTCTGGACAGAGCCTCAAGGTTGATAGTCCCAAGGGCTGTGGAAATATGTGAACGATCACTTGCTAAGTAAAGAAAATATGAATTCAATTGCTCATAACTAGTATTATTTGCTGAGGAACTTTCCTTCTATGGTGAAACTGTTGATAATTTTCCATCTGATTGCTCAATGCATTGCTAAAAGCGGAGCAATGAAGATCCTTGCTGCTAACATTTTAGTCTTTTGCTTGGTCATAGGACACTCCAAACATGTCGCATGCATATGTAAAAAATGTCATTTCCTTTTAATCAACTGACCTTTTAGAAAAATCTCTTAGTAGCTTTTTAGTTAAATTTTATTTTGTTATGTTAATTCAAAGGCCCCAGCTTAGAACTTTCATCTTTGCAGTGCTGTGAAAATGTTACATCTAATAGAAACTACATTTATTTATTTTTATTATCCAAAATTGATCTTCCACAATTTCATAATGTACACTATGCATTTTGGTTCCTCCACCATATCTTATTAGGCCCTCACTTTCTATCCCACACCCCTTCCCTATAAAAATTTTCCCTGTTCACTAGCTCGGCTGTTTTTAGGATCTTTAATCAGAGACATCTGTGTGACCTTGAGTTTGATATTAACTATCAGAGCCTGGCGAGATTAACACTGGGCACACAACCTGATACTACATCTTCCCCTTTCCTGGAACCTGGTAGTTGTTGGCAGAGCATTAGGATGTGGTAGGGCCCTGAAGGCCCCTTCCTCCTCAGCAGCTGACAGTCTGACTTCCATCACCCAGAGTCAATATGCACAGTTGTCTGTGGCTATGTCCTGCTTAGAAGATGATATTTCGTTCCTCCTTCTCTCTCACAGCCTCTGCATCTTTTCACTTTCTCTTCTGTAATTTTCCCTGAGCATTAAGGGGTGATGTAAATGTTTTGTCTGAGACCGAGTTCTCAACCATTTTTTATTCTTCACCTCTTGTGCAGTCATGGATCTTTGCCTTTATGTCTGTTCACTGCAATGAAAGGCATCTCTGTTTAAGGCTCTAAGTAGCCTTTGTCTGTGGATTCAAATGCAGATAGTTAAGGGGAGGCTTTAATGTCATGACAGTTAAACTAAATAGTCATCTTAGGTTCTCCCAGGGTCCACGAATACTGGGTTTACTAATCTAAATCCAATTAAGGACAAATTGGTTACTCCCACAACAGTCATGCCATCATACACCAATGGGCCCAGCAAAACCACTGTGGAAGAGACAGTCTTTAGACAGTCTTTCAGGATCCCTAGTTAACCATCTTGTTGACATCATTCTCCGTTACATTTTTTTAAAATCACAGTTTTCCTAAATTTACTAAGATAGTTTTCCATGCCTTGGCATTTCTTTTGTTTTCTCAAATTCTTATTTGGGATATTAGGTACCTCAGGCTGAAGTTCAAACGTTTTGTTTTTCACTTCTTTCTGAAAATAGTTCTAAATTTATTTTCTGTTTATTGTTAGTCATAATATTAATTTTAGGTATTCTTCAATGAATTTATAGATTTTGGTTCTTGTTTCATGTGCCGCGCACCACGCCCCTGTCTGCGCTCTATGCAGATCCAGATCGCCAGCTTCGGGCAAGGGGCTGGAGGTTGAGGAAATACACACAGAGACAGACCAACACATGGACCTTCAATTGCTGGTACAAAAGCCCTCTTTAATAGCACCATGGAGGCTTAAATACCCTGTAGTCAATGGCCAACAGGTGAAAATCCCATCCTCTGATCCTCTAGGCAAAGCACAGCTTTTAGTTACTTCAATTAGAAGGCTCTAGCAGGGAAGAGCAGCTGAAGGCCAGGACTCAATTAGTCCCAACATTCATGGGTCCTAATTTCAGTGGTTTAAAACTCTTTACTCTTGTTTTTCACCTCCAATTTTTTTTGTGCATGTTGTTTTTTTTGCCTTTATTTCTCACATTAGAATCTTTTCTAAAACATCTAGTGATTTTTCTAAAAGAGCAGATGTTGATTGCTAAGGACTTGTTCTCTCATTGACTTCTCTGAAGGATGAAACATAAACTGGCAATATCTCTCACCTGTTTCTTTCTAGCTCCTTGACTAGCATCCCCATTGGTGTGTCATCCACATTCTCAGAGTAGGGTATGGCCATAAGAGTATTGTAGGAATGCTAATTCAGTGTTCCAAATGTCTGTTCCACACAGCAGCACTTGTCATACCTAAGTCCACAGTCTCTGGTTCAGCATGGCAGTTGGTTGATTGGATTTCTATTCATTTACCAAGGCACAGGCACGGATGCCTTGCCAATGCTTCTACGCAGTGTGCTCTGCTTTGAACTGCATTTTTTTCCCTCACAGACTAGCAACAAGTTCTTTCTGGTTAGCTCCTTATTTAACACAGAATTTCAGAAATATGAGTGTCCTACTTTCATTTCCTATGGTTGTGATGAAATACCCTGACAAAAATATCTTAGGGTAGAAAGGATGTATTTTAGATCCCAATTCCTGCTTACAGCCCATCATTTCAGGGAAGTAGAGGTGGCAGGTACTTGAAACATCTAGTCATGTCACAGCCACACGAGAGCAGAGAGAGAATAAGGTCGTGCATACTTGCTTGTGTTCTGAACGCTTTTCACACTTGTACAGCCCAGTATCCCCTACCTAGGGAATATTGTCACCTACACTGTGCAGGACTTCCCACCTCAACATAATCAAGACAAGGTCCTGTGACAAGGTCCATAGGCCAAGCTAATAATGATAATCCTTCACGAAGACTCTTTCTGGGTGATTCTATATTATGCAAAGTTGACAATTGAAAGTAACCACCACATTGAACAACCCCAACCCCAAGAAATTGTGTTGCATAAAATGCCTTACATTTATTTGTTTTCTCGCAAACACTGTGGTTCAAAGACCTTTTAGTCTCTCCATTCAGTTATAAGTGCTATACTTCCTTTACAGCTTTAAATAATCATTGCCTTATTTTTCTCTCTATTCTTAACTTTGTGAATATATGCTTAAGATACTTTATCCTTAAAATTTCTATTCTGTGTATTTTACAATGGATCAGAATATCGTACTAAGAATGCCTGATCAACAATGTTATGTAACAACAACAACAACAAAAACAACAACAACACACACACATATCTTTTATGTGTGTTAAGTATAATGCTGAAGAACAAAATAAACCAGGCATGAAAGGAACTCTCACTACTTGCGTCCATTCATATCAGAAAAAAAAAATGGCCAAATTTACCTGTTGCTGTAGGTCAGGATAGTGGATACTTTGGGCAGGAAACTGTGGTGATTGGAAGTAGAGTAGAAAATTCTGTTTTACACTTTGTCTACAGACTTATATTGAGTGTTGAAAAATCCATCAAGCTTTACAACTTTGATTAGAACACACACACACACACACACACAACTTCTAGCAATGTTTCTAAATTTTGTTTCCTGCCAGTGTAATAAGCATTAGGGGAACATCAAAGGTAAGGGCATTGTATCCCAACATCTCTTTCCTGGTATGTTTGCTGTGACTTTTAACTGGCTTCCTCTTATTTATGTGCGCACTTTTCAATTGTGTTTCCCACATGACATATAGAGCACTAACTATGCATAAGTGCAAAAGCTCATATGTCTGGAAATTTAAATACATCACCTGTGTTTAAATCTCACTTATTTATTTCATAATGTTGATGTACTTAACATATGCCACAGTTTCTTAATAAAAATTTAAGTTCACCGTATTGTATTTCAAACCATCTGTCCATGAGGTGTAAAATTTGAGTTTCTCAAGATGTGTAAATGTCAAGGAAGTTCAACAGCATGCTGAAATCTTAAATAGCAGCATGTGTCAATCTCAGTTTGACTTTGTGTTGCAGGCATACTAACGTTTTTTCCTCCTACCAAACTGTGTTATTTTCTGCTCCAAAGATTTCTTACATTTTATGTGTTTCCTTTACACCTTTTCCCATTTTCTGCCCTCACCAACACTATCTAAATGAGAGCTCAATTCGAGTCTCAACTCCCCAGAGAAAATATCCTGGGTGTCTGCTCTAGCGCCATCCTCAACCTCAAGTTAGATCCTAAGATCACTTGTTTCAATCAAGTTTATATTAGGCCACATCTAAGGAAAGAAAAAAAAACAATCAAACAACAACAAAACCACTGGATCTCTACTCATGACAGAAGCTTATTATTCCCTTATATAAATGAAGCCCCAAGTAAGCAGACAGAAGTGTATATTACAACACTATAGCTCCTTTTATTCTGTTATGAAATCCTTAGCATTGGAACCTCAACTTTATGGTTAACAAACCATCACAAGATGCTACCTGCTCTGACCATCTTGTCTAATTGCAAGCACCAGGAAAGAGGAGGTATGAAGACAAAAGTATCCAGCCAAGTCATGCCCTGATGAGCGAACAGCCTTCCCTGCCCAATGGCTTTCATTTCTCCTTTCAACCTTATATGACTGCAGCCAATCTTTCAATTCCTTCATTCTATCAACTGAGAGTTGACATTGTTGACTTGATAGTTGTGGGTGTGTTAAGCAGGAAGAAGTATGTGATGGAAGGGAACATGCACTTATCAAGCTTTTCCTCGTAAATGTTTCTATTTAGTTATGCAACTGTGCCATCCCATCCCAACATGCCTGTTTCTCTCTTCAAAATACAGATTGCAGAGGGATGTGAGTCCAGTCTCTATCCTGGAATCCAATTGCTAAGGCAATCACAATAAATATTGCCCATATGAATGAAGACAATTGGTTAGATATGATATAATGTTGAATGTTCCCCAACCTAGGTTTTTGTTACATGTTCTTGTAATACAAATTGTAAGAGCTACTAGTTGACTAGTTTCAAGACTGGATAACATGGTTAACATGAAATTTAGCCAATTAATATACCAATTTCTTTTTTTTTCATAGAAGACTTTAAAAGAAAATTTACTTCATAGTGCAAATGATATGTATTCAAAATCTATAGCCTTTATCAAGTACCTGACTTTGCTCCAACTGTCTTGGTTTTCTAGGTCCATCTGAAATTAATGTTCATATTGGATTTTAAGAAAGACCTTTTTCCAAGTTTATATCTTACACCAGCTAACATGCTAAGTTTTAAAAACTAAGCCCTAAACTGATTAGATCCAGTTCATTTGCCCTTGGTAAAATGCAGCTTCCATCAGAATAGTTTATATAGCTGATTGGAGCTCTTGCATAAGCTGTAAGAGTTCCCAGGGCCGTAGACAGGTCCAAGAAAGAAAATGACCAGTAATCATCTGATGATGTTTTGGAGACTCATATTGCAATAACCAACATCCCTTGGTAGGCAGATGAAAAAATAACATGGGCCAAGCACATTTTAGTTTAGGAAAATCTCAGGTCTGAATGCAAAGAGTTAGAGTGGGGATAAGGATGGACATTCTACTGAGAATTATTTCTCCAAAGAAGAGCATCTTAATGCTATATGCAGAACATTCTGCTAGGAGCTAGACAGTTCCAGCAGCCAGGATGACACTGTTTTTCTAAATGAAAGCTATTTATTTACTTCATGAAGTAGTAGTCGAATGACGGAGTGCCCATGAGTCCTTACTCTGGCATTTATGAAGGGAAGTAAAAATGAAATGATATAATCTATGTCAATATATATGTCCTTACCTGGTTGAATTATTCCTATTCTGCTCATCTTATAATCCTTAAGCTCTCTCGGGCAATGAAAATGTATCAACTAAGGGGTGGAGTCTGACATAGGAATTTTGGTAAAAAGGAAGAAATGAACCACAAAGAAACGAAGTAATCCTTCTTCTCCAAAGCTATTCAGAAGCACAATTTGTATATGTTTTGCTCTAAATATCAGGGGCCATAACAATGCTGAGGCTGCCATGTTAGACAAAACAGATGTTAGCGCTGGCTTCTAAACTTTGCTTAGTCATAGGCTCAGATCTTTAGAGAAGAAAGAGAACGTCCATAACCATCAGAGTTAGAGTGCAGATGTTCCATATAATAAGTGTTTTAAATGGAGACCAATGATAATGGAAATAGAATACCTAATTAATTGCAAACAGAAGCTCCTTCCTAACTGCCCTGGAAAAGATCTCACTCACTAAAGAACCTAAGAGCCTTTAGCATTAATACATACAAGAGGACCCAAATATGCATAGTTGTTGAGCTATGCCTGAGGGATTCTACTAATTCCAATTAGTAATGGCATTTTGGGGTGCATATGTTTTATTTTTGAATTGTCTTAAAGATTTCCTAGGAATAAGTAAAGCAAACTTGTCAGGACTTCAGGCTGAGCTGCCCTGCTGTGGGCACTGACCAGATGTCATGGACCAGTGCTTTTTTCTGCCACACAGAGATTTTTACATTGTCCAACTTGCTTTAATTTCTGCCGACAAAACAGCTGTATTTCACAACCTTATTGAAGTCATAAAAAGTACCCACGGCATATATGCTGTTGGCATATGTGTCCGGTTACATTTGCATCCTGTATTTTTCATGGAAAGGATTCTCTGGGCGCCGCTTCTCTCACAGTATGCCTTATTTTCTGAGAAAGCCATTCTACCCTCTGGGGCAAGAAAAAGCACCCGCATCTCTCACCTATGTAGTTAGCACAAGAGCCTAGAGTACTTTACTTGTAGATGAAATGGTAGACTGTAGGAGGGGTCTAATTGTTAAGAACTCAATGCTATGACACTGGTCATCTAAGCCTAGGTTCAAAGCTCTACCAGTACTGGGAAAATCATAAATCCTTGCTCAGAGGCAGTAAAATAGAAAAAAAAAACTTTACAGTTTGAGTGACAATGAGTGTTTCTCCAATTTTCAAAGCATTTTTTTTTGATGATAGTTTTCCGACCATAGATTTAAGTATCTCCTTTACTAATAGGACTGGCAAAAGTCACGGCCGACTAAATATCCCAGTGTTCTTATATACCACATTTTCACTTCTTCTTATCAATGAATGATGACTCTGGGTGTCTCTACTCTTCTGTGAGATGGGAATAATGATTCTGTTAATACTAAGCTCCTTGCTTAAGCATGTCTTCACAGATCATGGCAGAAAACGCAACAGTGCAATCATCCACTCATGTAATAATTCTGTTTTTCCATTTGAGGACATCCTACTTTTGTCCCACAGCAATTATACTATCTTACACTTTCCCAAGCAAGGTGTCAAGTGTCTATTTCTCCACATCATTGTCAATGCTTACTATATTCTTTGTACAAAATATTTTAGACACAGTAGTGTGAAATATGACTTGGTATCTGTGGTGGCTTGTTGGGAATATCATTTGATGAAAACCATTAAGCTCAAGGCCTTTTTACGACTATTGGTCATTTGTATTTTTTTTTTTGTTTTTAGAAATATCTCAAGTACTTCATATATTTTACAATTGTGTTGTTATTTTATTGCTGAGTTGTAAGAGTTCTTTATGTTCTGGGTAAAAGTCTGTCGATTTAAATAAGAATGACCCTCATTGAGTTATGTGTTTGAATCTTTGTCCCTAGAACTGTCCTGGGAAGGATTATGAGCTTTGGCCTTATTGGAAAAGGTATCTCACTGGGGGTGGGCTTTGAAGTTTCAAAAATCCACACCACTCTCAGCTTCTGATCACATGCCATGCCTTCCTGTATGCTATAATGCTTATCACGAACACCTGTAGTCAGATTAATCTTCAGGAACTGTAAGCCCCCAATAAACTCTTTAATATGTTGCCTTGGTCATGGTATCTTAGCAGAAACACAAAAAAGTATATAAGATAAAGTCCTTTGCCAGGCATATAATTTATATGTATTTTCTCCAATTAATTTTTGGTTTGTTAATGACTATGCACATTTGTTATTTTCTTTCTATTCCATTTAAAGGGACAGAATCTTGTTTTATTATGTTCAGACTCATGGTTTTCACCAAATAGCTCAGGGTACCCCCAAAACAGTGGTCCTCTTTCTTCGGCCTCCTAGATCCTGGGATCATAGGTGTGCACTATAGCTCCTGGATTAGTGGTTCCCTCATTACAGGGGACTATTCATTTTTATTATGCTCAATTCATATTATTTTTGTATGTGTTTGTTTTATAGCTAATAAAGCATTGCCTGGCCCAAAGCCATGAGGACTTTTCTCCATGAAATTTTAGGACTTGTTGGATTTTTGTCACACAGTGGCTTTGGCTTCTCAATTTGCACCATGAGGTTTTTGTATGATGTGAGGCAGGAGGTCCAACTCTCTTCTTTCATATGTACACACTGAGCTGTTGCAGTGTACTTATCTGCTGACAAGATCATTAAATTGTCCCAGCAACTTGTCAAAAGCTTTGGCCATCAATGCATGGATGTAAGAGTCTTCAGTCTATTGCTTTGATTGATATGTCTGTCTTTGTATCATTGCAGTGCTGTTTCAATTACTGTAGCTTTGCAGTCGTTTTGAAACTGATTAAATATGTGAATTCTCCAACTTTGAATTCCTTTTTAGACTTTTGAGTTTCTTTATGAAGTTAAGGGTTAACTTATCTACTTCTATGAAACATAAACAACACAACTATACCCTATAATATTTTAATAGTGACTATATTAAATTTGTAAGCTCAACAATATTATGTTGTGTTCTAGGACTGAGAAGACCAGGGTCTACAGATTACTCTTAGAGTAGGTGTAGGCTTGGTCCCAGACTCCTTTGCAGTAGGTGGCCTCCAGGAGGTTTTTGCCACACCTTCCCGGCTAGTAGAGAGAAGCCTTACAACATGGTTGGTGCCCAGTGAGTACTACTAAATCATCAATGAGCTCACTTCTGAAAAGGTCAAAGAATTTGTTCATACTTCTCTTTTTTTTTTACTCCTGATAAATTTTTATAACCTTTCAGCCATTTGATTTTGTTTCACAGTCCTTAGGCAGTGGTGGAGTATTGTGATATTTTGGTTTTAAAGTTATTTTGCCATCATAAAATATTTACAAGCATTTTTTTACTGAAAATTTTCTTTTATTATAAATACCATGATTTTCTAGAGAGCATCCCTATAAAATTATTATGATTTCTGAACTAGTGGAGCTACAGTGTAGGAGAACCAACATTATCTATGTAGTTACATAATCATATTTAACTGAAATTAGTTGAGGGATGTATACAAGTGAAACTGACAAATTTCAGAAGTACTTTTTAAAACAAACCAGAGATGAATAGTCACCTGGTTCACAGAAGTATATAAAATGTTTGGTGCTACAACACTAAGAAATAAAAATTGTGTTATGCTATTTAATTGAAAACTTAAAAATTAAGATTTATATTTAACCTAGAATTGAAGGAAAGCCTGGAAAACTACACATGTCAAAGAATGTCATCTTTTTATGCAATGTTAAATGGACAGTAATAAATTATATTTTATATTAGAAAAATCACACAATGAAATTAAAGTCTAAATTTAAATTCTTATTATTTCACTGTTAATGTGACTTTGTCACAGTTAATTCAGCTGAAATCATTATAACATAAAACTGTTGAAAATGGCTAAAATAGTTTATGATACTTGACATAAAAGAGGGAAGACAGAAATTCAAGTTCATTTGCTGATACATATGTCATAAATCTAAGATTCCCATTAGGAATGGATACTTTCACACTTATGTATTTTAATCTCAGTGATTTTTATAATTCTTGAGTGATTATATATACATATATATATGTATATATATATTACCACATTTCATCTTTCTTGGATACAGGAAGACTGAGTAACTATTTATAGAGAATGACCCAGTCCACATAGTAATCCAGCATCGTCGTTCAGTCAGTGGCTCTGTCAGAGAGACTTGGACATGTGTCCACATCACTTCTGAGGGACCTCTGCCTCCACGATTAAAACTGCTCTTCTCTGTGTACTTGGGACTCCTGTTTCTACCTCACGAAACTCTGGCGAAAGCAAATTACTTCCCCACAACCTTCCTGCGACACATCAGTCACGTCACCATTGCTGCCCAGGTCTACCACCATGCCCGGGGCACCTCCCTCCTGATTCCTTAGAACCGTGCTCCCATATTCTTCTTTTCTAAGCCCCTTATGGCCCCATTCTTACTCCTTTCATAAACCCATTGAGAATTTGGCTATGTTGAGAAATGGGGAATGGCGTATGTCAGAAGTGGTGGTGCCATCAGAGGGATACATTGCAAATAAAGCAGTAATTGTCTTGTATGCAAATCTAGGCTCACATCCTCTGTCTTGTCTCACTGGGTAAGCTTGGATGAATTACTCATGCATTCTGAAGTCATTGTCATTTTTTTAATGTTGGTATTTTTAAATGACTTCAGAATGCATGAGAAACTGTAGTACCACGGGAAAAGAACTAGATACGAAGCACTTTCCTCCCACATTCTTGCTGTCAGAAGAAAGCTATAGGCACAAATTACACGATCAGAGTATAGACTGAAGGTATACCCCCAATTTGCACATGGGAAACTAATGCTCAATGTGATGTTTAGAGATGAAACCTTAGGGAAGTGACTAGATCCTCACAGTGGAGCCCTGAGAAATGATATTAGCGTTCGCTTAAAAGCAGCTCCAAGGGGAGCAGAGAAAAACGTAGAGCTCAATTAAAAAAATAAAAATAAAGTGGCTCCAAAAGGGTCCTTTTGCCCTGCCACCATGAAAAGTAACAGTGTAACAACACATGTCTGTGAGCCAGGAAGTAGGCATTTACCACAAGTCGACTAGTAATTTACCCCCATCCTGTATTCCTCAGCCTCCAAAACTACGGTAATAAAAATCTGTTGTTTATGGGACTCTTGGTTAAAGTATCTCATTAGATCAGGCTAAATGAACTAAGACAGTGATTAAAACTAGCTGCTCAGAAGTCTTCATATTCCGAATGCCACATCCACTGCAGGCTTAAGAGGGGTACATTTATTTAGATAAACCATATTTCAACTTCAGTAAAACTCCATTTTAAAATGGGAGTAATCGAATGCATGCTGAATGCTGAGTGGATTTAAACCTGGCTAAATAGTTTTAATAGCCAAGGTATATTTTCTCAAATTTATAAAATTAAAATATAATTATATCACTTCCCCTTTCCCCATTCTCCTTCTTGTCTCTCCTTGTCTCACCCCCACAACCCCTTCCATGATCCCTATTATCTTTTTTGAAGCACCCCTGATCATATTTTTAAAACGAGAGAATTATTTGTTTATAGAACACCAAAGACATATCTTCAGGTGCTTATACTCAGAATTATTAATGAAATACTATTTTTAATATGGAAATAAGTGCCACTTTGACTCCAGTGTTAACCCAGATTGATAACTGGGTTCTGGCTATTTTTCCCAGAACTCTATAGTCAACACAGTTTCTCTGGAATGAATAAGATCATTACATCAGTGAATATTGCTAGTTGGTTTTCCCATCCTGAAGACACAATACATTGAAGAGGCTGTAGCAAAATGAATCCATAGTATAGCAAATGGTCTGATTTTTAGACTTGCATTTCCCCATTTCATAAAGAGCAGTTCAGTCATTTCAAATGCTAAAATGCACATATATTCTGTAAAACTTCTGTAACATTGTACTGCAGAAAATAGCGCTGACTCACAATATCCACCCTCCCCCTGTGTGTGTGTGTGTGTGTGTGTGTGTGTGTGTGTGTGCGCGCGCGCACATACTTGCCTTTTCTTGAATGGCATGAAAATCAAGCAGTTGTGAGTTTTCCATACATTTTGGAATTCATGTGTTCCTA
Source organism: Arvicola amphibius (assembly GCF_903992535.2). Classification (NCBI taxonomy): domain Eukaryota; kingdom Metazoa; phylum Chordata; class Mammalia; order Rodentia; family Cricetidae; genus Arvicola; species Arvicola amphibius. Next base: position 103,883,092 of record NC_052053.1, on the reverse strand, counting down.
TATTTAATACAATGTTAGGTTTCGTTAGCTGAAGAATTTTTTTTCCAGTTAGAAATGGAACTAGATGAATTCTTTTACACCAACAAATATTTGATTTTCCTTATTATTTTGCCTGGAGGTACTTGGTGATCTATTTCATGCCTTTTCTAAGCACAAGTTTTAAAGATATAGTAGATGAAATATATATAGCTTGCCCTGTGCTTTCCTCTTTTAGGGCAGATTTTATTTATTACTTTTTATATTATTAATCTAGGGTGTCCTATTTTTGTTTTTGTTGCTGTGATAAAATGCCCCAACAGCAGCAACTTAAGGGAGAATTGATTCATTTTTATCTGACATTTCCAGAGGGGATACAGCCTGTCATGATGAGTGGCAGGAGCCTCAGCCTGGCCAGGTACATTGCACCTACAATCAGGAAGTAAACAAAAAACATAAAGTGGGGCCAGGAGACACAATCCCAAATCCCCTCCCCCCCACTTTGGCCGGTGATGTACTACTTCCTCCAACAAGACTCTATTTTTGACAGATTCTACTACCTTCCCAAACAACATAAGCAGCTGGAGAACAAGTACGCATGAGCCTATGTAGGACACTTCACATTGAAACCACAACACAGCAAACTAATTTCCAGTTCATTTCACCAAGACTCTGATAAGCAGTATCTTCATCATTCATTTGATAAAGTTAGGTCTAGGTTTTATATGTTTTCATTTATTTTGCATCATTAATCCACTGTAATTTGGCTTGGAGGATGAATATGAAATAACACCTCTTTGGGGTAAAAGCAATTACTATGTTTCCAATCTGTTGAGCATCTGCTTTCTATGGTAGGAAGATGTTTAAGTTAGGCAGGTATTGGAACAACATTTTTCTCCAATTTTTGCCTGGCCTAATTTCATCACTCATTGAGATAAAATTTGGCTATTAACTTCTTTGTAAAAACTCGTTATGACCTAAACTACCATTTTTCCATCTGCTGCATCTCTGTACCTCCTGGTTTATTTATCTCTTATGGTACCTACCCTGATCCAAACTATATTTTTTTTTCTGTGAGCATATTGGACTTCCCTCAGTAGGTTATTAAAGCTGTTCAGCAGTGTAACCGTCTGTGATCTTCTACCCAATCCTCGTGGCGACTCATTCACCACCTTATGTATATTGGTTGCTGAGGACACACTAAGCAAATGAACAGACGGATGATCACCATGTTGTTCTTAGAGTTTTTATGCCGGGGGCTAGTTTTTCAAATGTTTAAGAATTAGAAGGCTGGCATTTCAAACTACTCGTGCATCAATTACTCAAGTGCTTATTTAATTATGCATGCAAGTAGAACCTGTGTAAATACCAGACGCTGATGGGCCAGGATCACTATGTTCCATTTCAAGACACATTTATTTGACCCTGAGAGATGCTAGGAATATTATATATTATCAGCCATTTTTGTTCTAGTTTTCTCGTGATGTTGTGGACCAAAGTGCAGGAAGAGCCGGCACCACTGAACCACACCCTATTACTAACATTGTAAAATTATTGTGTGTTCTATGGTGCGATGGGAGTTTTACAAAGTACACCATGTAAAGACTTCCTGAAAATCCTCTCATGTCTCTTCCTTAAGAATTTTTATTCATAACTTTAATAATAGTCTTCAGGAATTAGAACTAGAATGCCACTTAGCTCCAGGTAGGTACACACTTGCGATCACCCATATGAAAAGTCACTTCTAGGATTGTGCAGTGAACAATTTGCCCTGCAATCGTGGGATGGCACACAACTCATTTATAGCTTTTCTACATCATCGTACGTACAAAACGCCTTACACCTGACTCTTAGCCATTAGCAGCCTCCTGGGAAGTACAAGTCCCTGCCTTGGCAGTCTTTCTCTTAGGAATCATGTCACTTTTAGTTCTTTTTTAAATTTATTTTTTATTTTTCTCTGCTCCCTTCCCTTTTTCTTCCATCCCCTTCTGCTCTTTCCTCATGGTCCCCATGCTCCCAATTTACTCAGGAGATCTTGCCTTTTTCTACTTCCCATGTAGATGAGATCCATGTATGTCTCTCATAGTGTCCTCATTTTTATCTAGAGTCTATGGGATTGTGAATTTTAGGCTAATTTTCTTTGTTTTATGTCTAAAAACTGCTTATGAGTGAGTACATAAATTTGTCTTTCTGGGTCTGGGTTACCTCACTCAATATGATGTTTTCTAGATCCATCCATTTGCCTGCAAATTTCAAGATATCATTATTTTTATTTCCTCTGTGTAGTACCCCATTATGTAAATGTAATTTTTCTTTATCCATTCTTTGGTAGAGGGGCATTTAGGTTGTTTCTCCAGGTTCTTGCTGTGACAAACAATGCTGCTATGAACATATTTGAGCACATGTCCTTGTGGAATGATTGAACATCCTTTGGGTATATACCCCAAAGTGGTATGCATTGCCAAACTCTTTTTATGAGGCTACAATTACCCTGATACCCAAACCACATAAAGACATTACTAAGAAAAAGAATTACAGACCAATCTCACCCATGAACATTGATGTGAAAATACTCAATAAAATACTGGCAAATCGAATCTAAGAACACATTAGAAAAATCATCCACCATAATCATGTAGGCTTCATCCCAGAGATGCAGGGATGGTTTAACATACTAAAATCTGTCAATGTAATTCACTATATAAACAAACTGAAAAACAAAAACCACATGATCATCTCATTAGATGCTGAAAAAGCCTTCAACAAAATACAACATCCCTTAATGATAAAGGTCTTGGAGAGAGCAGGGATACAAGGACTATAACTAAACATAATAAAGGCAATATACATAAACATAAGAAAGCCAACAGCCAATATCAAGCTAAATGGAGAGAAACTTACAGCGATCACACTGAAATTAGGAATAAGACAAGGTTGTCTACTCTCTCCATATCTATTCAATATAGTTCTTGAGGTTCTAGCTAGAGCAATAAGATAAAAAAGAAGATCAAAGGGATAAAAATTGGAAAAGAAGAAGTCAAACTCTAATTATTTGCTGATGATATGATAGTTTACATAAGCAACCCCAAAAATTCTACCAAGGAACTTCTATAACTCATAAACGCTTTCAGTAATGTAGCAGGATACAAGATTGACAGAATAAAAACCACCAGTAACCCTCCTTCACACTTTCAGTTTTGATGGAGAGGATTCTCCACTTAATGAGACAATGATCAATTATGAGAGATTTTTAAATGCATCTGCTTGAGTACATTCTAGATTTGCCTGCCTTTCCTTATTGGGAGCAACTGTTCTCCTATTTACATTTGATACTTAAGTGGCACAAAATTGAAATAATACACGATGCTGTCCCTGTGTTTAAGAAAGTTAAAGCCAAATACGAGGCCAAATAAACAAACCGAAAACCATTCTTGATATGTGCTATTAGGAAAGTTACAGAAGTGCCTATGGAAATACTCACCAGTGACTTTGTCAAGGTGTGCAGGGTCAAGAGAAGAAGCTTCATTGGTTGCTACTATATCCTAAATGACACTTGGTTGTCATGAAAATAAGTAAGTCTAGGGAAGCATGATACTTTAAATGACTTTGAGGCTTGGATGTGGGAGACTTACTTTAGTATTTAAGGGTGATCATTTTTGAACAGATCGTGCAAAACTGGTCAAGACTGACAACAGGAAACCTAGTTAGGAGACACTGGTAGTGACTTAACAAAGGATAAACCCAAGAGTGGTGAAGAGAGAGAATTTGTAAGAAATGGCAAGTTGGTATGAGAACAGAGAAAGAGAGAACCAGACTTACTCCTAGCTTTCTAGCTATGTTTCTTTCTTTCTTTGCTCCTCTGAGATAATGAATATATAACAAGTTCAGGTAATAAGCTAGTCCATTCAGTTATAGATTGGCTGTGTTTGAAACACCAATGAGACACTCTTATTGGAAGTGTGAATTAGTGTTTGGTGATTATATGTCTTGCTATAAACACGTGGAGTGCAGAGACATATGGTATGATGTGATAGACACTGGTGACAACTCATGGAGAATTCACTTGCATTTGTTATGGGTATAGACATATGTACCATGATTCCCAACTCTTTTAATAGTTAAGTGAGGTTGTGAAACTAGATTTTTACCAATAGAGGTGAAGAAACTGAAGAAATATGTCATGGTTGAAATTAGGCATAAAGGGGTTGATGAGTTTTCATGTTTTTTACCTCATTTGGGTAAAAGTGGCTAATAGCAAGGTTTCAGAGGATATTACATTGATCAATGTAAAAAATCTTGAATTGCTGGATTGGAATCTTGAAAAATATATGCTCAGAAATATCCACTTTCCAGAAGTGCATCCTTTAGACTCTTGAAATGACTGTGTATGAACACTGCATTTTGTGGTCTACCTGTTGCAGCATTTTAGCCTACCTTAGTTAATCCAGCTAGTGATTGAACAGCAGCAGTTGATAAGGTACCTCTTGAACATAGGATGAAGTAAAGGAAGCTACTAGAAAAATGTTTGTCCCCAGCTAGGACCCTGGGCAGTGGAGGAGATGGTGCCTGAACTGGCCTTGTCCTGTAGCCAGACTGATGACTATCCTGAATATCACCATAGAACCTTTGTCCAGTGACGGATGGAGATAGAGACCCACATCAGAGCACTGGACTGAGCTCCCAAGGTCCAGTTGAAGAACAGAAGGAGGGAGAATATGAGCAAGGAAGTCAGGACCACGAGGGTTTGGTGCGTTCACTGAGACAGTGTGTCTGAGCTAATGGGACCTCACCAAATCCAGCTGGACTGGGACTGAATGAGCATGGGATCAAACTGGATCCTCTGAATGTGGCTGACAATTGGGGCAGACTAAGAAGCCAATGATAATGGCGCTGGGATTTGTCTCTACTGCATATACTGGCTTTTGGGGATCCTATTCTCTTTGGATGCATACCTTCCTAAGCATGGATGCAGCAGGGAGGGCCTTGGACTTCCCACAGGGCAGAGTACCCTGACCTCTCTTAGGACTCGAGGGGGAGGGGGAGAAGAGAAGGGGGGAGCAGGAGGGAAGTGGGAGGAGGGGAGGAAGTGGAAATGTCGAATGGTATTATTTATAAAGCAATAAAAATAATCTGCTAAAAAGAAATATGATATTTGAGGTATAAAAGGAGGTGGATGAGTCATTGAAGGCACTTGGGGTGGAAGAAGAAACACAAGACTATCAGACGGGCATTAGTTCAAAGAATCCAAGGGCAAGTAAAGCTAATAAAGCCTTTGTCGGTCCACAGTTGGGCTGCCCCTTTTCTACACCCGTATATTATAAATATAGCTCTCTGACCTCCTTAGAGAAGTTTCTTTGTGTGGTGGATGGTAGTTAACACAGAGCATCCTAACTGGCCACGTGCAGAGAATAAGTGAGAATAAGTGCCACTGTAGAGCTCTGTCACGAATGGGCCGTATATATCATATAATTGCCAACTACATCACCCATTTCCCCGGGGTTTAAGGTCATCGTGGGAGAGAGGTGGCAAATGCGTAAGAGCCAGAGGTTAAGGAATATGGAATGAGTCAGTACGTTCTGGACATAACAGCTGCACTCTTGAACTCACAGCAGCTAAGGTGGCCTTCACAAGACCAAGGCAATCAACAGTCTAGCATGGAGAGGGGCCTTACCATGAACTCACCACTAATAGAGGTAATGGCTTCTGGGGAAGGAAAACCCCGATTTCTTTGAAGATGTGTCCCCTAGTAGGTTGATCATGCTCCAGTGAACAGCCCCATAGAAGATCATTCTGACACCACAATTGGATTTGATGGGTTATTAAATAAAGAGAAAGGAGGGCATTAAGTTGGGTGGGTAGGGAAGTGAGGGTGGATCTGGAATGAGTTAGATAGGAGGAAAGTGGTATGAATATGACCAATATTCAATTCATAAACTTCTCAGAGGATTAATAAATTATTAGGTTAAAATAGTACTCCTGGTCAAAAAGTAGAGAAAACTCAAAGTCTAATGCTGTGATCACAGAACCTTTGTTTTTGAGAAATACCCTTGGGAAAGGATACAGAAGAAGTACATTAAGTTAACCTCAGGGAGAGTCTCTAAGTCAATGGATGTATAAAGGATAACAAGGTTTGAAGCCTGCCTAAAATTACTTAAATCACTCAGTATGGGGACTATGATGGTTAATAATAATTATAGCTTGATAGGATCTAGAGTCACAGAAGAAAGAAATTCTAGGCATGATTTATTGGGTGGTAATCAAGATTAGGTTAACAGAGGGGCAGGGAAGGCCCACCCTAAATAAGGGCAGCATCATTCTATGTGCTGGTGTCCCATACTAAATGAATAAAAAGGAAAAAGCTAGCCAAGACCAATGTTCATCTCCCTGCTTTCTGATTAGGGCAGTGACTTGCTGCCTCATGCTCCTGTAGCCATATCTTTCCTGCTGTCAAGGACTGTCAATCAAAATAAGCCCCTCCTACCTGAATTTAGCTTCTTATCCCATGATGGGAAAAATAAGAAATATAAAGGAATTTGTTGGTTTCAGGTTTCCCAAACACCATTGGATGTTTGTTCGTTGATTTAATTCTAGGTCATCTTTGCCTTCACACAAACGTTGAAAATGTATTTTTATTTTACTGAGATATGGGAGAGACAACTTGGTTGCATGTATTTGTTGGATGGGAGGATATAGATTATTGACAGAAGGAGGATGCTGTATACCTAGAAAACAAAATAAAATGATGTTGCTAGATTTTAGGTGTAGACTTACAAGTACATTCCTAGCACGACACACATTTTTTTCTCTAAATTTCACTATTGTTTAAATACCAGTGTTATCAAGACACAATAATCTTTTATTTATTATACCCCATGATATAATTCTGCTTCCCTCATATTAAGCAAGGTATGAGTTTGAGAGTTTTAATTTCCAAAACTGAGCATTTTGATTTTGCATTCATTATGTGAGCTAATAAAATCCAAATGCAAACTGTTTATATCATTACACAATCACTGTTGAGTGAACAAAATTATGAAGATTACAACTTTGAATTATTTGGAGGTAGTCCTTGTTATCATAGGAGGATCAAAATATTTGTTTTGCTGCTGAGGCAAATGCAGCCTATACTGCCTAACCAATTTTAGACACACATTAATCTAAAGACGCTAGTTTGCAACCTAAGTATTCATGTAAACAGTTGTAAACAGTTGTTTCGATAAATGCTATAGCAGTGATGCTTGCGTCTGCAAGAGCTGCTTCCAATTTCCCAGTTACTCAGTCTTAAGTGGCACTTGGTGGAGGGACATCAGCCATTCAGTAAGGCTGGGCAGTGTGGTATAGAGGTGAAGGGGATAAGCGCGGTAGCCAAATTGCCAAGGACTGCTGCTGTTGAAACTTGTACTTTGTGGAAAGTTGCTTCACCTCTGTCCTCTTCTTTGCATGCCCAAGTCCCATGGAATCTTTGCAGGTATTAACTTAGGTGCTGGTGTTAACTTCAGTGAAAGTCCTAAAATTGGTGAAAGCCATGACAACCACAGCATGAAGGTGAATCTCAAAACCACCTGGTTTTAGCCGGGCGGTGGTGGTGCATGCCTTTAATCCCAGCACTTGGGAGGCAGAGGCAGGCGGATCTCTGTGAGTTCGAGGCCAGCCTGGTCTACAAGAGCTAGTTCCAGAACAGGCTCTAAAAAAGCTGCAGAGAAACCCTGTCTCGAAAAACCAAAAAAAAAAAAAAAAAAAAAAAAAAAAAAAAAAAAAAAAACAAAACCACCTGTTTTTTAATACTTATTCTAGACCAGGTAGTGATCTAGGCCACTTACATATTTTAATCCAATTAATCATTGAACTGACTCTGTAAATCAGAGGTGCTACTATATTAGAAATCAAACAGCCTAAGAAAGAAAGGCAACATAACTTATGTATGTGGTAGAAGTGGATTTGAATCCCAGCAAATAACGTAAGTCCATAGTCTTGAAGGCTTCCCAATACTGACACTTAATAAATCCTAACACTCATTGTTCCAATGTGAGGTTTCCTACATTTGGAAAACAAAGACATCTAAGGTCTCAGTCTTATGGCTAGATTTCTATGTGGAAAAGCATATTCACTACCAATTTCTACTTTTCTCTTGTCCGTCGAATTTTCTAATTCCTTTATTCTCTTTGGTATCCATTTATTCACAAACACTGTGCAAATTCAGGACTTGTTGGTAGTATTTCTGTGCTCATACTCAATGGGGTTGAAAGAACTTTAGTAAGATAATCAGAAGCCACCATTGCCATTTTGTGTTGAGAAAATATTTTAGGCTCCAAGATACAGATAGACACTTATGTAACTAATGATTTCAGTTTATTTAAAATACAATGTAGGAGGATTCATGGATACAGAAAGGCTATCCCAATGCATTATTTAATATATTCTCTGATGAGGTTCATAGTGATTCTAGCTTTTCCTAATTGCTGTTCTAGTTAAGCAATAAAGAACAAATTGATCATTATATATTGGCATGAATATGAATTCAGTCATGCCTAGAATACTGTCCTAATCCTGGCTCTTGTTCTACCCTTCAGTTGCCAAAAGAACTCAGGAAATAGATACTCCAGGAATTCTGACAATCTAAATTATTCATGTTTCCCAGCATGTCCTGCTGGCACAACGAGGCCATGCCAGTTCAGGCAGTGCACTCTGATGCTCACTTATTAAATTGTCTTTAATTGCCAGAAAAGTCAGTTAAACATGGAGAATGATTCAGTTGAAAATGGGCCATTTTCACTAACACCGCACCTCAGATTGACAAAGAGAGTAGTCTTGGTGTCTGTAGTCTTGGTGTGACAATGGCTGGCACCTCTGTACTATTATCATCATTGAGCATCCCTTTCCTTTTAATATCTCATATTGCCAACTTTTATTAGAGCCCGAAACTGGGTCCTCACATATATTGCCTAATATGAATTAAATAATATTTAAGGTATTTTACAGATTTTCTATGTATGATGCTATATTGGTAATGTTGAAATTTCAATTTTTCTATTTGATAATTTTTATATCATAAATGAAGGGTGCATTTCTTTTAGATGAAAATTTTAATGGAAGACAATATTTTTTAATGGTAGAGTTTGGCTATATATTCTTGGATGGCTTTGTACATAATCCTTCTGTCTCAGCTTTCTCAATACTGACATCACAGGGATGTGCCATCATGGGTAGCTTATAAGCCAATTTTAATTCAAGGAACTTAATGAAGAAATTTGAAATGAATCTCTTCCTTTATTAGTTTATTTTTACTTAAATACATGTATATATCTTGGGAACATATGCCATGATACACCTGATGCCGGGAAGGGATATCAGATGCCTTGGAACAAGCAGCTTTAAGCCACTGGACATGGATCCTGGGGACCAAGCTCTGGTCCTATGGGAAAGCAATTAAATGCTCTTAAATACTGAGGCCCCTCTCCAGCTTGATCACTCTTCCTCATTAAGCATATTTTTCCTTAGATAGCACTAATGCTATCTTGATGTAGCAAACACAATGTTGCAGTATTCAACAATAGTAAAAGTCAGTACACACACACACACACACACACACACACAAGCACTTGGTATTTGTATATACCAAATACAGAGTGTCTTTCTGTATTATAAAAGACATAATATGACGATAGCTAGTAATGCTGGAGGTTCCATAAAGCGGGAGATTCATTTCCCTGTGTTAGCTCCAAATGGACTGACCCACTATATTATTCAATATTATTGCGCATGATTTTGAAAGACACAAACTGAAGTTGCCATCTCAAAAGACATCTCACAGAGAGACATTTTCTATCCAGAAATGTTGAATAATGGAAAGTAATTTACTGCTATTCTTGATAGATACAGCTCTTGAAACCATTATCTAAATGACGAGATACCCAGGTGAAAGATGGTCAAGAGACTACACACCTAGACAGGGATCTCCGTGTGGCATGGGTACAAATTGGAGCATGAAGCTTCATGAAGATACAGGAAAGTTGTCTGGGCATAATTAATCTGAGGGAGTGCTTGTGTCAGTTGGCTAAATCAGAGCTGGGATTTGCAGCTTGATATGAACAAAAAGCAGTGTCAAGGCTGGCCTGTTATTTCTATCAGTGCTCATCTTTGGAAGTTTAAAGCATTAAATTAGAAAGAATCTTAAACCCTGGACAAGGAATCGTCAGCTTCCCAGAACAAAGTCTCAGGCACAGAACTGAAGAGCCAGAGCACAAAAGCACCACGTTTTTATCTGAGTCTTCAGATTGGAGTTTTGAGACGAGACAGTCTGGGAAAGAAATCTCAGCTTGGCTGATGACCATCTAGTAGGAAAACCACCTAATAACTTTCAGCTTCATTTTTTGTGTCTGTATAATGGAGAAAATAATCCAGTTATGTCTAGTCTTCCCCTGCCAAGTGTGGCGGTAAATGAGCTTCTGTCTGCAGACCTTCTGTAGTGTCTGCTATGCGGTGGATGTTCTATGAATGCTGACCGTCTTCAGCCCTTCATCCCTCCCGTGCAGACCTTCTGTAGTGTCTGCTATGTGGTGGATGCTCTATGGATGCTGACCCTTTTCACTTCTTCACCCCTCCCAGCACATAATCAGACAGAACACTTCACTTTGTAAGCGGCAGAAACCAGGACTGAGATTCAGCCATGATGTACTATTTCCCATGGTCCCAGGTATTTGCCATCAGCTTCTTTTATGAATGAGAAGCTGATTTGGCATTCTGATTATTGTCTCTGCTAAACTGGTGTTTATGTATTTTGAATAAGTTTACTGCCATAGCAGTCAAAGACGCAAAAGAAATGCTATGACTTCTAATACAGTACCAGAGTTTAGTGAAATAAATTGGTTGCAGGGGCTACAGTGGTATCACTTGGCTCCCTTCTCTGTCTTTTGGTTCTGACTCTCTTACCCTGCATTGGTGTTGAGAATGGACCCAAGCCACCCTTCTCTCTCTGTCTTTTGGTTCTGACTCTCTTACCCTGAATTGGTGTTGAGGATGGCCTCTGGCCACCCTAGTTCTACAATATCACATTCAAAGAAGTTTACTGATCACATTGCAAATGAATTTTTTTTTTTTTTTTTTTTTTTTTTTTTGGTTTTTCGAGACAGGGTTTCCCTGTAGTTTCTAGAGCCTGTCCTGGAGCTAGCTCTTGTAGACCAGGCTGGTCTCGAACTCACAGAGATCCGCCTGCCTCTGCCTCCCGAGTGCTGGGATTAAAGGCGTGCGCCACCACCGCCCGGCCTGCAAATGAATTTATCTACATAGCTTGGAGATTAATATCAAGCTAAACAGACATGAAGAGAACAAAAGGCACTCTCTATATCTCTATCCTATCGTGAAGGTCTAATTCGTTTTTTTTTTTTTTTTTTTGGTTTTTCGAGACAGGGTTTCTCTGTAGCTTTTGGATCCTGTCCTGGAGCTAGCTCTTGTAGACCAGGCTGGTCTTGAACTCACAGAGATCCGCCTGCCTCTGCTTCCTGAGTGCTGGGATTAAAGGCGTGCGCCACCACCGCCCAGCTCGTGAAGGTCTAATTTATTTGCTAATCCCTATACTGCATAGAGGGTTTGGGGAGTTGAGTATGCTGATTTGCAGTTCTATAAAGACACATGTTATCTAGGGATATGGCTCAGTAATGTGCTCTCCTTGCAAACACAAGGACCTGAGTTTGAAGCCAAGAATCTATGTAATGTTAAGCCTTGCTTGAATAATACTGTGCTTATAAAAATCATATGTTAATCTATTGTTTTATTATATATTTATCAGTTATCCTAGATAGTGAGACACTGCTCCCATAGATGCCATAGACTAACAAAAGTGCTAGTGTCAGGCAAGAGATACCCCCCTTTGAGTTGTTGCTCATAGGGAATTTAAAAGATCTCCAGAAACAATAGAGACTGTTGCCAATGCTCTTAGAAGCAGACTAGAACATGGAGGGAAGACAGTCTTACTGAAGATACTGTATGTTCCAAGCTGATACTGACCTGGAAGCTTCATTGATCACATCTCAAAGAAATATTAGAGAGAATATAAAAATGCATCAATATCATATTAAGCAGTAAAAAAGAGACTTCCTCATGGAGTAGCTTGACTAAGAATGATACCAAATTTTAATTCTCCACCTCTCTCCATCTGTCTGGTCTATGGTCTGTGATCTGTGGTCTGTGGCCTATTTGTGGCCTGCCTGTGTTGCCTGTCTGGTGTGTGTGTGTGTGTGTGTGTGTGTGTGTGTGTGTGTGTGTCTAAGCTGCCAATATAGCGTGCTCTTAATAAAGAGATTTGTCCAGTATTTATTGAACAGCAGAGAAAACATAATCTGGGAATTCTTATCCACAGAAGTTCTTTAATAGAGTTTTACAAAGGAAGGAGCTACTTTCCTGATCCCATATGACCCAGAATAGCTCTTGGATCATTACACAGATATTATCATCCTATACCCACATGTTACTTCTAACATGTATGTGTTATTTGTTGTTTAAGGTTGCTTTCAGCCTGTTGACTCCCTTCCAGGGTCATGAGGCAATGGTGGTCAACACAAAGGTTATCCACATTTAAACATCCAGAAAGTGAATGGACAGTAGCCCCTTCAAGTAATTAATTATCAATGACATCAAACTGTAATAAACTGCTGGAAAATTTAATACTGACTTGAAATTCTTGATTATCATACCTCATTTCTGTCAGGGTGAGCACAATGTACCCAAGTCTGTCTTGGGATTTCAACAAAGAAAAGCATTTGGTGATGTTCAAAAATATAAAACAAATATGGCCACCCCTTTCCCTATTAAAATGTGTACACCCTGAAGCAGAGAGAGAGAGAGAGAGAGACAGAGACAGAGACAGAGACAGAAACAGAGAGAGAAATCAAAAGATCTAAACAACAAATTAAAAGGCATACATTTACCAAAAAATTATGCAATTATACCTAAAGTTATGTGGGAAATTATAAGACATAAAAATGATAAAAATGATTAATCATTTTGATGTGTGGCTTAAAGTTTTTCTGAGGCTTAAAGTAAAATAAGAATACAGCAAAAACAAAAAAAAAATAATAACAAGCCCTGATGTGCTGCAGTCCAATTGCATACATAACTGGGTACCAGTGCAGCTCTATGGGTTTACAGCCTCACATCATGGAAACCATGGCAACAGTGGCAACCTCCTCTGCAGCACTGAAAATGCAAGTCTCTGGTGCCACTGCTCCATTAGAAGCAATGTAAGACACTACTCATTTTATTTCTTAAATAGATACATAAATCTTTTAAATACCTCATCAACAGAAGGTTGATAATGTTCCTCATTAGACATCCTTCAGTATGATTCCGTGATATTAACCATGTCTGCAGACTCACTGGATTCACACTGTGTTATATCCCTTTCCCAAGTCCCTCCCATCTCCCTGAGTCTTGGGTCATGGCTTTAGGATAGATTCTTAGAAATTAACAAATGTCACCCATGTGTGGAGTCTTCCTCAACACGATCATCAACATCATCATCATTGTTAACAGCCTGTCATTAATTGTGGAGCTGAAAAGCTCTTGTCACATTATCTTCATAAACACCTTCAGGCTAGCAGTAATTAAGAAAGAGTTAAAACGGAAAAGAGAGACAAGCATTTAAATGAAAGATTTAAACAAAGGTTTTCAGTTCAGAAACTTCCAATGTTTTAATTCATCATGGGTAGCAAGATTCATGGGCTCTTGGAATGGGTTAAGTGGATGATCAGACATGGAAACTCTCATGGTCTCCTTTGAGTGAAGTTGATTTGCTACCAACCTTATAGGCCTTGTGTGTGTGCACGCATGTGCGTGCATGCATGTGTGTGTGCATGTGTCTGTCTCTGTGTGTGTGGTGTGTGTATGGTGATATATATATATATAGATATTCATATTGTATGCATGCATTTAAATAGCACAGCTTTCCTGATGTTCCTAGTGTCTGGAAACCCACTTCTTTTTTTTTCTTATTATTCAGTTTGTTATTTATTTATAACAACCACAGTTTCCCCTCCCTCCTCTCCTCCCAAGCACCCCCTGCCTCCCATCTACCCCTCCCCCTCCACTCCTCCTCTGTCTCCAGTCAGAAAGGGGCAGGCCTCCCAAGGGTCAACTAAGCATGGCCAAGTTGAGGCAGGACCAACTCCTCCTCCTACATCAAGGCTGGGCAAGGCAATCCTTCATGTGGAATAGGTTCTCAAAAGTCAACTCAAGTGCCAGGAGACCCACAAACACCAAGCTACACAACTATCATACATATGCGAAGGGCCTTGTCAGTGTAAACTCCCTTCTAGCTGTTGTTCCAGAGTCTGTGAGAGCCCAGGAGGTCAGGTCAGCTGTCTCTGTGGGTTCCTGTCCCCGCTCACCCCATCATGACCTTGACTCCCCTGGTTCTTGCTCTTCTAATCCCTTTTCCCTCTCTTTGACTGGACTCCGGGAGCTTGGCCCAGCACATGGCTGTGGATCCCTGCATCTGCTTCTATCTAGCCTGGATGAAGGCTCTCTTTTGACAACCAGTCTGATTGCAGGAGACGGTCAGGTCAAGCACCCTCTCCATATTTCTAGGAGTCTTAGCTTGGGTCAAACCCACTTCTTTCATTTTCCCCCAGATCTCCTCCCTCATTTATTCTTATGCATACACCGACCCTTCAAGACTTCCCAGGTGCTACCTCTACCATATGGCTCTTTTGAACTCCATCCCTCCCTTTACTCTATCCTATTCTCCACATCCTTTGTCATAGCCATTGAAAGTGTAAAATTAATGTCCCTACAAACATTTCTATCAGAGTTAAAGGTCTATCTGGTGAAAAAATTTTTTATCAATTATCCTTATCACCTAATCCATGCTTATCCTAACAATAAAGTATGCTCAATAAACACTCAGTTGAAAGAACATAAGGCGAACTGGTCTGAAATGCTCAGAGCCACAGAATGGCAAATTTTGTTAGAGACTGCTCCAAAACGTTGGTTCCTAGATACTGTTTTTAGTTCTTCGCAGATTTTTTAGTTCTTCTATAGATTTTTCTGTCTGAGACACAGATTTCTGGGTCTTACCTTGAAAGATTTCTTAGTTAGAAGGTTGGAAATGTGTATAGAGACATACTCTTTAACAAGGTATCCCAACTTTTAGTTTCTTGGAAATGGTGTTTGAGAAACAGATGCCCTGAACACTCCTTCATTCAGACTTCTAAATAAACTGTATTCAGTCTCAAAATCACATGGAAGTGTTAAGTCAAAGTTAAGTTGTGTGGGAAGTTGGCACTGAGCGCTATTTTGGAAAGTCCAAATCCCTTCATCTAACACTCCCTTCTTTTCCCTCCAATTAGTTCAGAACAGGAGACACTAGCACAAAGATGTCAGGTATCTCATTTCAGAACAGGAGAGACACTAGCACGGAGATGATGGGTATCTCCATCAGAACAGGAGACATTAGCACGGAGATGATGGGTATCTCCATCAGAACAGGAGACATTAGCACAGAGATGATGGGTATCTCCATCAGAACAGGAGACACTAGCACAGAGATGGTGGGTATCTCCACTCAGAACAGGAGATACTAGCACAGAGATGGTGGGTATCTCCATCAGAACAGGAGACACTAGCACAGAGATGGTGGGTATCTCCATCAGAACAGGAGACACTAGCGCAGAGATGGTGGGTATCTCCATCAGAACAGGAGACACTAACGCAGAGATGGTGGGTATCTCCATCAGAACAGGAGACACTAGCGCTGAGATGGTGGGTATCTCCATCAGAACAGGAGACACTAGCGCTGAGATGGTGGGTATCTCCATCAGAACAGGAGACACTAGCGCAGAGATGGTGGGTATCTCCATCAGAACAGGAGACACTAGCACAGAGATGGTGGGTATCTCCATCAGAACAGGAGACACTAGCACAGAGATGGTGGGTATCTCCATCAGAACAGGAGACACTAGTGCTGAGATGGCGGGTATCTCCAGATACTTCGGTTTTTCTGGAAATCTTGTATTGTCAATGTTTCATACCAGTTCTAGATGTACAGTTTCATTTCAGAAGTTTCTAAACTAATCAAATAGGCTATATAAAGCTTAGTGCTTACCTCTATGTGATTTTAAAAGCATGCTATACCTAGTGACTCTTTCTTTCATATAATTTATCATATTTAACTTATTAAGTGAAAATCTGAGTGGAGGGCATGGAATATTCCTTATGAGTTATTGGTCAGGGAGGCCCCAGAGATCTCCAATACAAGACAGGCTACTGCTACTGCCTTTGACTGCCCGTTGTAACTATACAGTGAGACACTGTTACTGAAAAAAAAAACATACTTTGGCTGTAGAACATAAAGATATCAATTGTAAATAAGTTGGGAAACTTCCTCCCTCTGGGCAGCTTTCATGATACCAGAAGGTTCTATGCAGGCTGATGGGGAAGACAGAACTGGACCCTTCCTGTTTGCAATACAGACTTTTGTGGCAACATGTATCACTGGTATACTTAGTGTTATTACTGGTACAATGTTATGGGTAAACTAATCACTTTCTGATTGACTTTAGGACCTGCTGCCCAGAAGGGAATTTGATGTCTTATATTGTAATCCTGGTCAAAAACTTGTGGCTAGGAGGTCATAGGTCCTAAGGTGGAACCTGATATCATTATTTTGCTAAATGTTCATGCTGTCAAATTGTCTTCTAAATATTTTTGTTACTACCCATGGACATGGTTTGCTCTCAGCCTTGGTTGGAGAAACTTCTTTTTGTGGTGGACAGCTGCCCAAGGAGAGAATAATAACTGGTCAAAGTGATAAAGACCCTCAGCCCTAAAGTGACATCTGTATTAACCACACTTCTGCTAATGTGACATCTATATTGACCCTACCTCTGCTAATGTGACATCTGTATTAACTCCACCTCTGCTAATGTGACATCTGTATTGACCCCACCTCTGCTAATGTGACATCTGTATTGATCCCACCTCTGCTAATGTGACATCTGTATTAACCCCACCTGTGCTACAGCACAGACCACATTGTGGAAGAAGAGAGAGGAAGAATGTTAAAGCCTAAGAAAGGGGCCGTGAAATGCTGTATTCTTTATGTGACATGGGTAGAGCACTCATGAGCTCACAATAGCTGTGGCTACCTACACAGGATATAGCCAAGTAAAACTGCATCTTAGATGAGAGAGGTGTTTACAGGCCTTCCTTCACTCTGAGAAGCTGTTGTCAGGGCAGAGTAGCTAGGGGAGGAACAATCATTCTTTACTAGCAACTTGCAGATTTCTGATTGTTGCAGTAGAACTCCTACCCTCATGCACATATGGGCAGCACTAATGACTTAGTGAGTTATTAATTAAAAAAATAAAGGAAGACATGAGGCTGTGGAGGGTAATTTGATGGGTATCTTAGTTTGCTTTTTTATTGCTGTGATAATGACCATGACCAAAAGCAACTTGGGAAGCTTTATTTCAGCCTACAATTTAAAGTCCTTGTAGTCCATTGTGGAAAGAGGTCGGGGCAGGAACTCCAGGCAGGAACCTGGAGGCAGAAGCTGAAGTAGGGGCTGTAGAGGAGTGCTGCCTCCTGGCTTGCCCCACATGGCTTGTTCATGCTTTTGTTTTCTTTATGCAGCTCAGGACCACCTGCCAGGGGGTGACACTATCCACATTGGACTAGGTCCTGCCACATCAGTCAATCAATATACCTACCCACAGACTCGCCTCCAGGTCTCTCTGTTAGAGGAATTTCCTGATTTCAGGTTCCTTCTTCCTAGGTGACCGAACATTGTGTCAAATTGACAAAAATAAATTAAAATAAAATAAAAGCTAATGATCGCAGTGGGATGTGGAGGGAGATAGAGAAGCAATGGAGGTGTTCATGAGAATTTTCCATCATGTACATGTACAAACTTCTCAAAAATAAGGAAAACTTGGTGTGAAAATAGAAGTTTAAGTAAATTGAAGTGAATTTGGACTAAAATGATTGTAATATGAGACATGTATGTTCAGCCAAACAGAGCTTTAAATCTAAGAGACATTGCTTTCATCCAAGGAAAAATTTAGGTCTCCAAGGCCCTCTTATTAGGCGGTACTCAGAAAGAGAGGTGAACCAACGGGCATGCACTGAGATGCAGGAAAAGCTCAATCTATAACCTTCCCATGTTATAGAGGATTCTCTATACTCTGGTGGCAGTAAACTATCCTGAAGCTTTTGTAACAGTTTTACCTATATTTGTCTTTTCTCACATAGTACATGTAGATACTACAATGTCAAGTAAACAGAAGATAATCTTTTTGAACAGGAGTAGGAAAGTATAAAAATATGACCAAAGTCTTAACCACAAAAATACCATTGAGCATATTTTAGCTTGGACATATTATGTATTAAGTTAAGGAAGTACAATATCGTAAAATAAGAACTAAATATAAATTAACTAAAATTAAACCTTTGCACATGTCCCAAAGCAAAAATCCCAAAGGAGCATGTACCTCAATTAGTTCTTGCTAAAGAAAAAGAATTACATTGTTTATCAGCATATTAAAGAAGGACATTCAGGTATCCATGATGCTCTGTGAAGTCTTTCACAGTTGAAGTCCTTCATATAACTACAGTCTGTGAAGGGTCCTGCTATAAAGAATATGAGAAGATCTGTTCATGTTTCTGTGTGTACAAATTCATATGTACCTGTGTTCATATACAAAGAAGCCAGGTGTGTTCTTGTGTGTAGGTCCATGTGTGTTTACAGCATCATGTGTACATGTATGCTCATATGTGTGGAGGCCAGAGGAAAACCACAGTGTAATGCTTCAAGCATTGATGACCTCCTCCCCATCCCTCTTTTATCAGGGTCTCTCACTGGCTTGGGATTTGCCAAGTAGGATAGTCTGCTTCACGGATCCACCTATAGCCACTTCTCAGGGTTGAAATGGTATCATGCCACTGTGCCCAGATATTTTAAAACTGAGTTCTGAGGACTGACTTCAGATCTTTGTTCATGCTTTTCAAGCACGTTATGGGCCAAGCCATCTCGCAGCTCATAGCTTTAACCTTTGTCTTGTATCTCTTCTACTTCAGATATTCAAGGCATATATATACATGTATATATATATATACATATATATGTGTATATACATATATGTATATATACATATATAGTGATTAGAAGCATGTCTCATTCATTGAGTGATAGACTCATGTTTTTTCTTGTTTATTCAGATATTACTTATACATATTAACATTCACACATCTTAAGAATATAATTCTAGGGGCTGGAGAGATGGCTCAGAGGTTAAGAGCACTGGTTGCTCTTCCAGAGTTCCTGAGTTCAATTCCCAGCAACCACATGGTGGCTAAAAACCATCTATGAGATCTGGGGCCCTCTTCTGGTGGGCAGGCATACATGCAGACCGAACATTGTATACATAATTAATTAATTAATTAAAAAAGAAATTTAAAAAAGAATATAATTTTAACCAATGTGATTGTGAAAATTTTTGCAGTCATGTATCACTGAAATCAAGATTAAAATGAAATTCCATTTGCTAAAGTTTTGGTGCGAGAGAATTGTCTGTATTCTGTCAATCATGTTTTAAATCAACGCTGATTGGCCAGGCAGAAAGTATAGGCGGGAAAACCAGACAGGAAGTAGAAATGATGCAATGAGAACAGGAGAATTCTGGGAAGGAGGAAGTTGATTCCCCCCAGTCCTGCGCAGACCACTGAGGACGTAGTATGTGACCTGCCAGCTGAAAAAGGTACCTAGCCATATGGCAAAAATAGATCAGAATAATGGGTTAATATAAGCTACAAGAGCTAGTAAGTAGCCTGACTTAATGGGTTAATCAGCTTTATAACTTATAGAGATCTATGTGTGATTTTCTTTCCAGCTTGCCACCTGTGGGGTACCGGGTGGGACAGAAACCCCAACAAGCAGGCCCCAATCATGTTACAAAGTTTCTTTGTTCCCCTCATACACTTCCATCAAGCTCTTGACTACAACCAACCTGAATCTTTCTTTAGAATTTTGCTGTCATAGAATGTGAAATAAATGGAATCATGAGATGTGTAAGACATTGGAGCTTGGCTTTTCCACTTATCATGTTATAAATTTCCTCTGTGATGTTGCACATATGTTGCTAGTTCCAAGAAGTATTGTGTTTTTTGTATATGCAATTGGTTGATTATCAATTAATCAGTTAATAGGCATTTGGATCATATGTGATTATTAATAAATCTGTGAAATTCAAGGGTAGTTCTTCTGTGTAGGTAAATACTTGAATAGAATTATTGAAGAGCTTGATATATAAATTTATTTTCTACTTATGTATTTTCCTCACTGTTATGAGATGTTTTGTTACAGTCTGTACTAAAATATTATACAATTTCTTATATGCCATAAGTATTCATAGTATATTTCTAATTTTTCTCTACATTTATTCAGTTTTCATAATTTTTAGCTTTATGTTTGTTTTGGCCAGTTTGATATATTACTGCTATGTTTTTTTTTTAGAATAGTATCTTTCCGAGTTAGTACAAAAAATAAGAAAATTGATTTTTTGATAATTTCTTTCAATCTAATATGTCTGTGCTTTATTGCCCTGTGCAGATACAAGATTTTGAGTGCGTGATACCATATCCTTTAAGATTTCTTGTGGTTCAAATCTGCTTTCAATGATTTCACTTAACTTTTTCTTATATAAAAAATCTTTTCTATTTCTATTTTACTTTTTAGTTTTGAGGGAGAACTTTCTAAAGTAATAGACTACTATGCTTTTAATCCCATAAACACATCACAAATAATATTCTCTGCTCATTAATCACCTAATATTCTCAGTTCCCAGATCAGCTCATAAAACACAGCTTGCATCCCACAAGCCAGGCTGGCTTTGGTTAATCATCTCTGTTTCTTGTACTCAGTCACAGATGAGGCAATTTCAGGGTCCAGCTCATTCCTCTGTGAACATCAGGACAGTTGGTTTCCTTGTGGTATTAGCTCTTGAAAGAATAAATTATGATATTGTTTGGGGGGAATTATGCTTTTTAAATGCTTTAATTTATTTGTATTTTTGCAACTGTATATATTCTGAGTGGACACCAGATTTTGACTCACTGGTTTTGATGGCATCTTGAACCAGTTCTCTTCACACATAACAGCAAAAAAAAAAAACAAAAAAAAAAACAAGTATTCCCTATGCACAAGCACACCGTGTTCCCATGTCCCCGTGGTTCTGGTTGCCTTCATGGTGTATGACGGTTAGTTCTCGGTCATGTGCTTCCTTCTCTATATGCCCGTCTGATATTCTTTATGGCGTTTTCTTTTTCCAATGCCCTTTCACCTGTCTCTCTTTCTTCTTCTCACATCCTGGAATTCTTATGATGGTTTGAATCCTTTCATCCACCACAGTCTCTGTCTCTCTCTGTTAACTCCATTTCTCACTCATCACAACTCTAACCTCTGAAGTTAGAATCCTACCCAGCTTGAGCTGGAGAGCTTCTCCCCAGACACTTATCTGAATTACACGGTGTGTACATCTTTGTCCTTAGGTAATCCAGCATACAGGCAAATGACAGTATTTAAATGCCATTTAATTCAGTGATAGTTCGTTGCAGTTCATCTTTTTCCTGCATTGACTGATGACATTCAGATCTATCATGAACAACAACAACCTCACTCCTGTGTTGTTAGATCAAAAAAAAAATAGTAAAGTTTAAATTTTTGACTCAGCTTTTTAATAGGCCTATCCTTTGTGCTTTGTCTTTTGGAGTAGCTATTAGCTCTAATATAAGTAATGAAGATTGCATAACAGCGATGATAGCCTCATCATGGGAGTCTCGTAGCTTAGCAGCAGTTCTTTCTCTGTATTCTCATCTCCCTCTTATTTAGGATGCACTGGGGGCCCATCTCATTATTTTAAAGACCAGTTGCAGCCAGCCTCAGCACTTGACTTATTTCCCTGCTTTCCCCAGTGGGTTGCTTCACCTTGATCTGTTCCCTTCCCTGGTCTTTCCCTTGTGCTTTTCCTAGTTCCTCTGTACTACATATCCATTATGTCTTCCCTTTTCTCGTCCCTTCTCCAAATCCCTCTTCTCGCTTCTAATTAACATTATATGAGATGATTGTGCAGGGAAGCCCTGGGACAATGTCTTTACATTGCATTTTTTTAATCAAGCAAAAATATTTCTAAAATAAACAAATAATACCATGCTTATCCCTTTGCAGGATTTTTGCAAGATCTGTGTAAGGAAATGAAAACAAAACCAAAGTAATTGATGTTTATCAGGGCAAGAACTCTCACTCTTAAAGAGTGATTTAATTAAATAAAATGAGCAATCTTACCATTAAAATGTCTATGTTTATATCTCATAGGTATGTTTACATCTCATAGGTGAAATGTAAACCTAAAATATATGATTCTTGAAAGATCATATTCCTTATTTAGGAGAAAGAAGACTGTAGAGTTAAATCTAGATAGATATGTGACTGCATTTTCATGATATTTTGAATTTGAAATGGCCACCACCTTTCATTAAAACATGATAATCTCCAGGGAGGCAGAGACAAAAGGACCCTGGGGTACTTTGACTAGATAGTCTAACTGTAATCTGCAAGTTTGAGTTCAGCAAGAGATTCTGACTCAGTAAATAGAGTGGAGAACAATTGAGGAAGATAAAGACGTTGATTTTGATCTCCAAACATGTGTGCACATATGTGCTTCTCACGTGTATCTGAGTGCTCACACATCTGCATGCATATATAAATGGCATATATATATATATATATATATATCACAAACATACATATGCAGAAAAGAAGAATGTTGCACACGAACAAGAACAATGACACACATATATACATGTATGTACATGTAGCACGCACACACACACACACACACATACAAAGTATTGCTGCTGAGCCTGCCTTTTAGAATGAAAGCACAGTAGGATGTATAGCAGTTTCCCCTTTTGACAATGCTCCCCTCACAGAATCCTACTTTGTTTGACTCCCAAAGCCCTTGGGTGTGTAATTATTTTCTTATTCTTTCAATGAAGAAAAAAGAACAGTCCCAACAAACTTCCTGATGCTTATAATCAAGAAGCTGAGACTCACACTGTCTTTCATCATTACTTCCTTTTTCATGGGTAGCTGAAAGTTCCTCTAGTTTGGTAACTAAGAAAATCTTCAATTATCATCCACACTGAGATGCTCAGAGCATAGATACGGTGTTACTGAGAACTGGTTAGGACTCTGGTACAGCAGGAGGTCGTCTGTGCTTAGCTACTGCCTGGATCCTACTGGGCTCATGGCTATCCCCTTCATCAAGAAGCGTCTAACAGCCTTCCGCAACATGAGCTTTCTCATTTGACAAACTTGTGGCTTTCTGTTCTTTCAGTTCCTTCCTCCTAATTCTGTTGAGAAGATGAAAAATAGACAGCTTCTCTCTCACAGGGCTTATGACAAACAAAAGTGTGATTCTAAATTATAGTGGTAAATCTCTCTCTTTCTCTCTGTGTGTGTGGTGTGTGTGTGTGTGTGTGCATGTGTCCTAGTGTTTCATGTAAGCACCCCCCCCCCCCATTACTAAGCCACTGCACTTAATTATGTGGTTCTGAGTATCAAGTCAATTTAGTGAACTATGCCACAAACAGAGCTTCATTCCAAGTCTCTCTTAGACATTAGACCAATAGACAAAAATAAGAAAAGAAAAGTGTTGGAAATGATCTCCATTTTCTGTATGCCATCAGGCAAACCACACTGGAGCCTGCCAGTCAACAGAGGCCAAAGGAGGGGTTCTGAAGTCAACAAGTCAATGCCCTGAGAGAGCAACATAGTCACAGGACATCCAGCAGGCTAGTAAGGTGACCAAATACCGAATGAAATGAGTGTTAGAGAAGAAATCCAAAGACAAATGTCACCATGAAATAAACAGAAGGTTATGAAAAGAGACCTTGTGTCTCCTGCTGAGACTCCAGAAAATATGACAATAACATCAAGAAAGGTAGAATCAAAGCATCATCTGGTGAACATGTATGGAGTCAGGCAGCAGTTTGGGCACTGGTTTCCTTAAGTGATATTTTTAGGATCTGAGTTCTAGGCCTCCAGCCTTCTCTGATCTTGCTTATGCTCTACACAGCCAATTAACTACTGGGCTTCTGGTTATTTCCAAATTGTCTGTTTCTGTACTGGTTGGCTTTGCATATCTGTAACCTGTGGCTGGGGTAACTAGCCTGAAAGGACGAAAGGTTTATTGTAGCTCAGGGATTCAGAGCTTTCTGTCCAGGTTGGCCTGGTCCTTTGAGCCTGTGGGAGGACAGCATATCATCATAGGAGTGTAGGATGAGGGGGTCCTGCTCACATCATGGCAGACAACAAGCAGAAAGACGAAAATAGACAGAAAGATCCAGGTCCCAATACCTCCTTCAAGAGCATGCCCTTTCCATGAGGTCCCACTCCTAAAAGTATTCCCAGAGCACAGACTGTATACCCAGTCTAAAACACATGGATCTTTACAGAGCATTCAAATTCCAAGTTATAATGCTACCGCAGACAGGCTCTCCAGTCTTTAACTAGATATGCAAGTGGGCCCTGATTCCTGGCCTTCCACTTTATACTATCGTGTCTTTGTTTCCACATTTCTCCGCTTCTGGTTGAAAATAAACCCCCAATATCCCAGTCCTTAAACCTCGTCTTCACTTTGTAAAGCAGATTCAGTGTGTCTGAGGCATCAATCCAAGGGAGTGACTCCTAGTACATATAGGATAGCAAAAGGCATCATTGCACTTTCTGAACACATTGATTTCCATCATAAGTCTGATGAGACAAAATTTACACATATTAAACAAGGCAACTTTAGTCTCGCATGTAGACAGCAAGGGGACAGAAACAGAACTGCAGCGAACAAACCCAACAAGGTCAGGAAAACTGCCCATGGTTTCTCATCTATGTGTGTGCTGCTTCAACTGCAGTTGGGAATCCTGCAAGCCTTCTGCCTTGAGTTTTATGCTCAGCGGGAATAAGATTTGCTGAGCTAGTGTGTTGAAGGGCATTCCATTTTAAAAAGGACAGGAATAGAGCCTGGGCAGTTCCAAGGCAGTTCGTCCTCATCTTGGGCTGCTGGGCTGCCAGCACATTTGCCGTTACTGTTGGGAACTATAAGAGAAAGAACACGAACTGGGCCAGCCCAAGGGCACTCAGACAACTGTCCTGCACACGTGACCTGCCCAACCTGACACTTAGCCTATGAGGACACTTCTCTATGTGATATTGGGTCATCGTTGTGATGCTATAGTTCAATCTCTGATTCCACAAATGACTATTATGTAACTTACTTTCTGAAAATGGTTAATTACGGAAAGAAAAATGCCTAAATGCCTGCAAGATGCTCCTTCCAACATTGTGCTGGAACCTGCTGCTGATTGAGCTTATGATACCTTCTAGCCAATGTATAGCACATCAACAGCAAAAGAATGTTTTGAGTTTCTCTCCATATATACTCAAGTGACTACTATCATTTAGTTTTTACAGCATGTTTTACTATTTGTTACAAATGGTTTTAGGTCATCCCAAGTTATGTGGAGAAGTGTTTCTCTATTTTCTCATGTCTTGGTTGATGTAGGAATAAGTATGTGTTATTCGCACTGCAGTGAGTTACGCGACCACTCTGGACTCAGTCGCTCAGCTTATCTATTAGCTCTAGTAACCATGTATGTGGGGAGTCCTTTGGTGGAGATACTTCTTTGTTGCTACAATTAACGCAAATGTAGCCCCATGTGGTGTCAAATGCTTGTAATTGCCACACGAATGAGACTGAGACAGGCAGCCCATGAGCTCAAGGGTAGCCTAAGCTTCATAAGAAGGATATATCAAAAACATATTAGATTCTTACTAAGATTTAATTACAAATATTACTACATATAATAACAACAATGATAATATAATGATACTATTTGCTCCACTTGACTACATTTCTAAAACATTAAAGACCAAAAGAGCATGGTCCGTGCTGCAAATGGAGGGGGCTCTGTTGATGTCTGTGATCCATGCTGTCACCAACTGCTATGGGCAAGGAAGCTTCTTTTTCAGTGGCCAATGTCTGCAGCCTCGTAACTGAGGAGGAGACACTGACATCTTCTGTGACAACTCCTACCCCCCAAAGAAATAGTCCAGACAAGAAGTGACTGAAGAGAATCCTTAACACTGTGAGAATGAACAGTGACTGTTAATTCCTGTCATTTTTCAGTGGTAGTGTTTTATTTGTTTTCCTTCTTTGGGGTTTGCTGGTGTGAGGCGTGAGGTATGAGGTGATCTGTCATCTGTGTGCAGCTAACTTCCTTGGGTTGGAGTTTTCCTTCAAGAACTTAAACATGGTATGTACTCACTCATGAGTGGATATTAGGCATAAGGCAAAGGATAACCAGACTATAGTTCACGACTCCAGCAAAGCTAGGTAACAAGGAGAACCCTAAGAGAGACAAACAAGGATTCCCCTGGGAAGGTGAAATAGACAAGATCTCCTGAAAAAAATTGGAGCATGGGAGTGGGGAAGGAAGGGTGGAAGGAGAGGGGATAAGGGGTGTAAGGAGGAGAACACGAGAGAACGGGATGGTTGAAATGGGGGAAGAACGGGGAGTGAGAACAAGGAAAGAGACGTCTTGATTGAGGGTGCAATTATTGGGCTAGCGAGAAACCTGACACTAGGGAAATTCTCAGGAATACACAAGCATGACCCCAGCTAAGACCCTAAGCAATAGTGGAGAGGGTTCCAGAACTGGCCTTCTCCTATAATCAGGTTGATGACTGCCTTGTCATCCTAGAACCTTCATCCAGCAAGTGATGGAAGCTGATGCAGAGATTCACAGCTAGCACTGGGCCAAAGTTCTGGGGACCAGTCTAAGAGAGACAGGAGCCGTAATAAGAGCAAAGGGGTCATGACACAACGGTGATACCCACAGAAATAGCTGGCCTGAGCTAATGAGAGCTCGCCGACTCCAGACTGATAGCTGGGGAAGCAGCATAAGACCAAATTGGGTCCTCTGAATGTGGGTGACAGTTGTGAGGCTTGGGCAGTCTGTGGGGCCATTGGCAATGGGACCAGAATAAATCCCTAGTGCTTGAACTGGCTTTTTGGGGGCCCATTCTTTTTGGAGGGTTACCTTGCTCAACCTAGATGTAGGGGTGAGGTCTTGGTCCTTCCTCAAAGTGATGTGCCAGACTTTGTTGACTCCCTATGGGAAGCCTTGCCCTCTCTAAGGAGTTGATGGGGATTGGGTCAGGGGAAGGTGGGGGCAGCGGGAGGAGGGGATAGAGTGGAAGCTGGGATAGGTATGTAAAATGAGAAAAGATTGTTTAAAAAATTAAAAATAAAAAAGTTGTGATAAAGATGTGATAAAGTGTAGCTCTTCACAGTTGATAGCTTCTCGTGGTGGGGTGGGGAAAGACTCAGTTTTCCTTAAGGGGTTGGCCTTTGGAATTTGAATATGTTACACAAAGTATATGGGCAACACAAACCGGACTTCATATTTTGTGGAGGTGTTTTTTGGGGGGTGGGAGCAAGGATGGGAGGGTGGACCTGTGAGGAATGGGAAGTGACT
Organism: Arvicola amphibius; assembly: GCF_903992535.2. Classification (NCBI taxonomy): domain Eukaryota; kingdom Metazoa; phylum Chordata; class Mammalia; order Rodentia; family Cricetidae; genus Arvicola; species Arvicola amphibius. The sequence goes on along the minus strand of NC_052053.1, from coordinate 103,855,534 downwards.
GTGATTGGGGTGCATTGTATAAAATTGCCAAATAATTAATAAACATGGTATGTTGAAGAAAAGTCAAGACTAAAAGAAAAAAGATCATAACACTCTACTCTAATATTTATTTTTTCCACTCTGAAATTAAACAGCTTTCTCAAATTAAACCAATAGGAAGAGTGATAGAGTACAAAACCTTCCTACATCGCTGATCTTGAAACTCCATTCCTTTTCCATCGGCTGCATTTTCTCACAGAATCTAACTGAAAGTTTTTGCCATACAATTTCATTTCCATAACACTTTCATTATATCTTCCCCAAACAAGAACATGGGTTCCATTTTCATCCCAACCAACACCTACTTACCATTTCTTATGTGCTACCTTCTGTATTCAAGGGAAACAAAAGAAGAGAAAAATATATGCTCTCTTTCTTAAGCCGTTCGCAGTCTGGAGAGGGAAACTGTCCAGGAAACCACTTGCTACAGTATGGACTACTGGCAATGCCAGGCCGCAGGTGAGGAGCTGGGATAGTAAACGGGAAGTAATGCTTGACTTTCTTCAGGTGGGAGGATAGGGTTGATGACACCTTAACTCCAAGGAGCAGTGGGCGCTAACTCTTAATTTATTCTCAGTATCCGAGAGGATGCTCCATGCAAAGCAGACAATGTCTGTGTATACGGTTAGAGGAAAACTGCTGATCACATCCCTTGCTCTGAACAAGTCAAAGGATGCAGAAATATCGATGTGCTGGCATCTAGACTAATCTTTTTGTAATGACTTTATAGATTCAAAATAAAAGGTGAAACGATTGCCCTGGTTCTGACGTCTTTATCAATTTCAGAGATGGAGCATTATAAAAACATCAATTACATGCCTGACCCAAACTGCATTCACACCTTCTAGGCAGCCTCCTCCACATTTGAACCATGGCCTTGCCTCAGTGCAGGAGACATGGATGAATACAGAGACAGCAGCGCTAAAGTTACCTAAATTAGTTTGCCATTCTCCATGCTGATGGAGATGATTCCCTGAATTCCTCTGAGGAATGTTAATTTTAATGGCCTGATAAAATTCCGGACCTGGTAACTGTGTTCTAATTTCTCCCTATCAAACACCTTGAAGCAATTTACACCACAGATAAATACACTGCCCCATTTTTCTCCCAAAGCCATTTTTGCCTGGCTGTAAAGAATTGGTAAAAGAGGGGCCACGTACAGCTCTGATGTAAGCCACATGTTCTTTATAATGCTTAAAAGGGCTAAATTACACTTTATTCATTTTAGTCACATAATTTTAAAGAATTTGTGGGGTTTTGGAATGAATAGACAATTGTAATCAATTAGAAATCACGTGGGTGATGCCAACACAGAGATATATATTTCTTCGTCTCTTTGGACATGTTCCCACAGGGCAGTATCTTCCAGAACCACAGCTTTGCCTCATGCTCAGACTTTTCTAGAGTTCATGCCCTTTTGTTTGTCTTGATCAAAAATCTTTACCTGGAAAGGTCATGTGATCTACCTGCTATTGTCTTCTTCCCCATATTCCCATCGACCCTTGAAGGTTGTAAATTGCAAAGCAAAACAAAATAAAAAACCAAAAAATTCCCACCAAACTCTTGCCAACAGGTAAGACTTGGCAGGGTCATAAGATGAACCTTTGAACACGACCTCCTTTCCTATCCTCCTCTCTATCTCTCCATCCTTTCTGTGATAACCCTGGTTCTGGCACGGAGCATATCTCTTTAGACCATTGGGATGAGTCCCAGCTGGAGCATTCTATTCAAAGTTTTAGACCACTTTATTCTCATGCTCGCTGTTGCCAAGAATATCCCAGTGCTCGGCAGATGGTCTGAAACTAAGAGTACAAGTTGTGTTCTGAAGTAAAAGTTTTTAAACTCTCAGCAATATGAAATCTAGGAGTAAACTAGATCAACCAGCCAACATTCCATGAGAGCAAAGTTGGCCTAGGATTTCGCGGTATTTTAGTAGGACTGCCAATGAGGTGGCAACAGTCATTCAATCCTCCAAAGCCAGAGTTGGAGTAAAGAGATTGCCGATGGATGACCTTTGAGTGGGCAGACATGTGAAGGCATCAGGCAAAGCCAACGAACAGGGAGCTCTCAACCAGAGCTGGAAAACCTTCTGTTTGCTGTAGGAAAGAGTCAGTGTGGAGACACACCACTAGTCAAAGCACTGAGAACGTGCTGAGAAGTCAGCCCCAAGCAGGACAACTTCATCATCCTCTGTGCCATCAAAGCTCAAGGAACTTTAGGGAAAGGAGGATGAGCCGAACGTAAGAGTTGAAAGACACGAAGGAGAGCTGGGAAATGTGTTCTGGACATGGTATGGCTGTTGCACCCATGAACTCAATAGAGCTGGGGTGACCTGCCTAAGTCCGATGACTCTGGGGCCTGTGGATACCCCATAATGATGGTGGAGGGGCTCTTGAGGCCCCACCCCTCCCTGAGGAGATATGGCTGTTAAAGTTTGCCAGATAGGAATCATATTCCTTAATGGCCCAGCCACTGGTCAGTTCCCCTTGCTCAAATAAATAACACCCCCATCCATGCTGAGTCAAGCAATCCCATTAAGTGTAATGAGGAACAGAAACATAAAGGAAGTGAGGGAAAGAAGGGAACCTGCTGAGAAGAGTGTAGATGAGAAGCGTGATGAGATGGGGAACGGTTAGAACAGGACCGAGGTGTGTTACATACGTGTGAGTATCACAGTGTGAAAGAGGAAATAAAATATACGGAAAGAAAAAAAGAAAGGAAAAATCGTTAAGATGGGAAAGGAAGAAATGAACAAGTGTAGACAATTAGAAACTGAAAGTTGCAGATTGCCCATGCGAGGTGATCAAACCTTTTTTTTTTTTTTTTTTCTCTTCAAGACAGGGTTTGTCTGTGACTTTGGAGCCTGTCCTGGAGCTAGCTCTTGTAGACTAAGCTGGCCTTGAACTTGAAGGGGAAGCCTAGCCCAAAACCTTGTTTTGTAAGGCGTGTCCCCCTTGGTTTAAAGGCGTGTCCCCCTTGGTCTAAAGGCGTGTCCCTCTTAGGCGTGTCCCTCTTAGGCGTGTCCCCCTTAGGCTAATATTGACATAAAATCTTGCGGGCCTGCGGCCTGCCTGCTCTTTGTTTTCCTGCCCTCCTCGCTGGAACCTTGGATTTGTAAGTTCCCTTTCCTTTCCTTTATTAAAACTGAATTATATATATTAAAGCTTGTCTGGTGAATCATAACTGCCGATCAACCACGCACCTTCATTTGGCGTCCAACTAGGGCATTTGGGAGCCTTCAGCTCCAGTTCCCACACTGCGTGGCAGGGATTCGGCCTTGGGCTCTTGATTGCTTCAGAGCAGTTTCCCAGACTAGCCTGTCCCAGCCCCGCTTGTACGGAGCAAAGGACGTGTGTGTGCCGGGTGACTCAGTCCGAGCTCGCTAACCCCTCAGGCAGCACCAGTCCCGGCTGAGTTCGGCCTGGGCCCTGACCTGCCGGAGACTAGCGGTTACTGCCGGAGTCCCAACATTCGAGCTCCGCTGGTACTGCAGACTCGGTTTGGCCGAGCGGTTATTGCCCTAGCGACCTACTGGCAGGGAACGGTCATTTCAGGTAAAATTTCTTTTGATTAAAAAAAAAAAAATGTCTGACCATATCACCGTTGAAAGCTTCTGCAATCTATTTAATTATACTATGGTAGAAATATTACAGGATACATATGATATTCCCATAACTTGGATGTTTATAGGGCTTGCAATTTTTCTCGTATTTGGTTTCTCCCTTACATGGTTTGAAAATAGAAAAATGATAAAGTCCTTACAGAATGAAACCAGGATTCTTAGGACAGAGGTTGAATGCTTAAGAAAGGGCACAACTGTTTTGAGTGACAACTTTAAGTCGGTCGAGGTATTTGCAAAAACAATTCAGACTGACACCAAGAAAGAGTTTGAAGGTCTCAAGGAAGGGAATAGGGCTTTGTCTGATATGACTCGGTCAAATGAGCAAAATTTAGAAAAACTACAGTCTGATATTAAGGAGAGACTCATTGCTGCGGAGGAGAGAACAGCTGATTTGGATCGTAAACTTCAGTCCCTGTCTGAAACATTATCAGAGAGAATTAAAACTGCTGAATGTGAAAATCGGACTTTGACTAAAGGATATGACAGATTGGCTGACAGATTGTCAATACAAGAAGGCACAATTCATGCCATGAAAATTCTATCCAAGGATGAGATACTAACTCTACTGGACAAACTTCATGTTTTGGAATCCTCCATGAAGGCCTTGGAGCATAATTCTGGACAGGAGATCCAGGCCTTACAGAAGGGAATAGTAAGCAGATTAGAAAAGATTGAGGAAATTATAGAACAGGAGCAAACGGTACAAAGGCGAAATTTAACTCCGTCAATGAGTAAAACTCTCCGGGATAATTTCCATAAAGTTCTACCTGCCTTTCCAATAGTAACGTCAGAAAAGGTGACTGGTTCCAAAAACCCTAAAGTCATCAAGGAATATACATGGGAACCCGTCCGTATAAATGATCTCAAAGAAATTAAACAAGCCATTATGAACTTTGGGCTACATTCGTCCTTTGTTAGAGAGATGCTCAAAACTTGGTCTATAAGCAATAAGGCAACGCCCCATGATTGGGTACAATTAGTATCAGCTGTTCTAGAGAGTGGGTCACAATTAAATTGGAAATGCATGTTCAGACAAGAGGCTAAACTTTTAGAACAGCAGGAAAGAGCAAAGGGAATTGAGATCTCCCTAGATCAAATTCTAGGTGAAGGACTTTTCTCCGATCCTCTGGAACAAGCGAATTATGATGAACACACCTTATCCATATGTACTACAGCAGCTTTAAAGGCTTGGGACAGGGTTCAAGACCCAGGACAGAGACTGGAATCATATATCAGAGTTAAACAGGGTCAGAGAGAACCCTTTAGTGATTTTTTACAAAGGCTAACTAAAGCTGTACAGATAGGGATATCTGACCCAGAAGCAAGACGTATAATAATTGAATCTTTGGCTTATGAGAATGCCAATGTGGAGTGTAAAAGGATCCTGGGGCCTTTAAAGATGAGATCAGCGCCCTTGGACGAATGGGTCTTACATACAATGAATGTTGAATCATTTGACTATGGCACTGAAGCATGGGTCGAAGAAGCAATTTCTAATGCAAAAAGGAGGCATCAAGTTACCAAATGTTTTAATTGTGGCAAGATGGGACATATTAAAAGGAATTGCAGACAACGGATTTTCAGAAATAATAATAATAATAATAACAACAATAATAATAATAACAATAATAATAATAATAATAATAATAATAATGCCTCTTCTAGAAATAACAGACATAGGAGGACTCAGCCTTCAGGTATATGTAGGAGATGTGGAAAAGGCAGACACTGGACAAATGAGTGCAGGTCAACAAGAGATAGACAAGGCAACCTGTTGCCACTGGGAAACTCAATGGGGGGCCTCTCGCAGGCCCCCATGGCGAATGTGGTCCAGTCATTTCCGGTTACTGCCGAGAACATGCCTCGTCAAGAAAATTAGAAAGCCCCATGCCTGCTGTTAAAAGCAAAAATGGCCTGAAAGATGAGTTACGTGTATTTTGGCAGACTTTTATAAATGAACAAAGACCAAAGTTAAGAGTATGTGTAAATGGCGTTTTTATTACTGGCCTACTGGACACAGGTGCGGATGTAAGTATCATTACTCCAGAATCTTGGCATCCGTATTGGCCTCTTCAGGATGTAAATGTTCAGTTCCTGGGAATTGGAACCCTATCTCAAGTAAAGCAGAGCACGAGATGGGTTGAATGCATAGGGCCAGAAGGACAAATAGGAAAATTAAGGCCATATGTAGCCAATATTGCAGTGAACTTATGGGGCCGTGACCTGTTGCAGCAATGGAATACCCAAATTAACATTCCTGCTGCTTCTAGAGCCTATATCACCGAGGGAAATATTAAAAGATATTACAGAAGGCGGAAACCGGCTGTTCGGGCTGTACAAGAATGCAAAGCAATTGATGGCCCTTCAGAGATACGAACAGCACTGCCTCTAAAATGGTTGACAGAGAAACCAATATGGACAAAGCAATGGCCTTTAGCTGAGGAAAAGTTGCAGGCTTTAGAACAGCTGGTACAAGAGCAATTAGATGCTCGACATATAGAAGAATCTACCAGCCCTTGGAATTCTCCTGTATTTGTTGTTAAGAAAAAATCTGGTAAGTGGAGAATGGTGACAGATCTCAGGGCTATCAATAAGGTTATTCAACCTATGGGCTCTCTGCAATCTGGAATTCCTCTGCCATCTTTATTACCAAAAGGATGGCCTCTCATAGTAATTGATTTAAAGGATTGTTTCTTCACTATACCTTTACAAGAAAAAGACAGAGAAAAGTTTGCCTTCACAGTGCCTACTTATAATAACTCTCAACCTACAAGGAGATACCAGTGGACCGTCCTCCCACAGGGCATGTTGAACTCTCCCACCCTGTGCCAATATTTTGTAAATCAACCATTGCAAATAATACGTAAGCAATTTCCCAACTCTATAATTTATCATTACATGGATGATATTCTGTTATCTGATTCAAACATGGCTACTTTAGAAAGACTGTTTGAAGAAGTAAAAATACTTTTACCTAAATGGGGATTGCAGATTGCTCCTGAAAAAATTCAGAGAGGAGATTCTGTTAATTATCTAGGTTATAAAATAGGTTTACAAAAAATTAAGACACAAAAAGCACAAATTAGGAGAGATCGGTTACGGACTCTCAATGACTTTCAAAGGTTGTTAGGAGACATTTCCAGCTTACGACCAGCTGTTGGCATAACACCTGATATGATAATTCATTTAAATAAAACCTTGGATGGTGAAAAAGACTTAAACAGTCCCAGAGAATTAACAGCTGAAGCAGAAAAGGAGCTGAGAATGATTGAAGAGAAATTACAAGAGACACATGTGGACAGGGTGAATCCAGAGCTCAGTTGTATTCTCGTCATATTGCCTTCCAAAATTTCTCCTACAGGAATTTTAATGCAGAGAGATGATATTATCTTAGAATGGATCTTTTTACCACATAAACCAAGTAAGAAAATAAAAACTTATGTGGAAAAAGTCTCTGAATTAATTATAAAAGGCAAATTGAGACTTCGTCAACTAGCAGGCATAGACCCAGCAGAAATTATAGTTCCTTTCACTGCTGATGAACTAAAAAAATTGTGGGAAGATAACGAACCATGGCAAAGAGCTTGCGCTAATTTTTTGGGAGAAATCAATAACAACTATCCGAAAAGCAAGAGGCTTAACTTTATAAAGAGAACTTCTTGGATTCTCCCCCGAATCATCCGTGATGCTCCAATAACTGGAGCACGTACATTTTATACTGATGCTAATAAATCAGGGAAAGCAGGTTACAAATCAGAAGATTTGAGTAAGGTGGAACAAAGCCCTTATGATTCTGTCCAGAAGGCAGAATTATATGCCATTCTTATGGTGGTAAGGGATTTTAAAGAACCGCTTAATATAGTTACTGATTCACAATATGCAGAAAGAGTAATCTTACATATTGAAACTGCTGAATTTATACCTGATGATACAGAACTAACCTCATTGTTTATCCAGGTACAAGACATGATCAGGAACAGGCTTTGCCCTATGTATATAACACACATCCGATCTCATACGGGTCTGCCAGGTCCTCTAGCAAAAGGTAATGCAGAAATTGATCAATTGTTGATTGGTAGTGTGCTGCAGGCCTCTGAATTTCATAAAAAACATCATGTCAATAGCAAAGGCTTGAAGAAAGAATTTTCTATTACATGGCAACAAGCTAAGGAAATTGTAAAGAAATGCCCTACTTGCTCTTTTTATAACCAAACACCACTGCCTGCAGGGGCTAATCCAAAGGGCACTCAAAGGAATGAAATCTGGCAGATGGATGTGTTTCACTTTGCAGAATTTGGCAAATTAAAATATGTACACCACACCATTGACACTTATTCAGGTTTTCAATGGGCAACTGCTTTAAGCTCAGAAAAAGCTGATTCAGTAATCACTCATTTATTAGAAGTTATGGCCATCATGGGAATACCTACACAAATAAAGACAGATAATGGTCCAGCTTATGTCTCTAGGAAAATGAAACAGTTTTTTGCTTATTACAATATTAAGCATGTTACAGGTATACCATACAATCCTACAGGTCAAGCAGTCATAGAAAGATCAAATAGAACTATAAAGGATATGTTAAACAAACAGAAAGGGGTGGAAAATACCCCTAGAAATAGGTTACATAGTGCTTTATTAACCTTGAATTTTCTCAACGCTAATGAGAAGGGGACAACGGCTGCAGAAAGACATTGGATAATGGAAAAGTCTGCTGAATTAAATCAACCAGTTTATTTCAAGGATGTGCTGACCTCGCAGTGGAAGCCAGGAGATGTGCTGCGTTGGGGAAGGGGTTTTGCTCTTGTCTCCACAGGAGAGGAAAAATTGTGGATACCGTCAAAATTAATAAAGGTTCGGTTTGAAGAGAAGAAGCCCCTTGGAAAAGAAAAATAATTCATTCACAAGGATGATGATCATACTGATGGTAAGAAAAGCATATAGGTTGGGGGCAGGGTTCTTTTCTTATCTCCACAGGAAACCACTCATCTTCAAAGAACTTAAGGGACCCTGGATATTTAAATACTGATGCATGGACACTAGTTACAACCTAATATGGATCAACACAGAACCCGAATATGTTTAGTAAGTATAAAACATTTTTTTACATATATACTGTGCCTTTATTTATATGTATATAGAGCTGGTTTTGGAGTTGGACTATGGCTCAGTCCTTCTTCAATTCCAAGCCTGTTTATAAGAGATATCTCAGAGTTTCTGTCTCAGGTCAGGAGCCATGAAATGGGACAGAATAATAATAGTAATAATAATAATAATAATAATAATAATAATGATAATGATGATGATGATGATGATACTTGATAAACTTTCTTTGCCTTTCCTCATATCTGTCTGTCTTTATTATACCTTTCATCGAATATATATGTCTGTATATGTCTTTGTAGATAATGTTTACCTTTCCTGTAACAAACAACAAATTTTCCTTCAGTAATCTTTGAAGTTTCCAGGATGAAGATGGGGCCCCACAACATCAATTTCACCTGGTTACTATGACGTCATGTTTTTAATAGCGCTAAAATTAGACCTTTTTTTGGTTTTTTTTTTTTTTGGTACCAACTACACAAGACAGTTTCAAATGGTGTACAATTTTGACAACACTCTGGCCGGACCTCCTCAAAACACTCAGAGGCTAGTTACAATTTCCTCGACCAAATGTTATTCTGGGAATTTTACCATCATTTGCTTTTATGGAACCCCCTGAGAAGAACGTCGCCCCCATGTCAGCTAGAAGCAATCTTAGAGGACGACGCCCCCTCTCCCAACAGAGTTTGCCCTCTGGTTTAGGGACATCATTTAGTAGATGGTATAGGGTTGAGGGGATGGGGGAGGTATTATATGGACTCAGGGGTGTTTATGAAAAAAAAAAGGGGGGGGGGAATTACCTGGTTTGATGGGATGATTGGTATTTGTGAATTATTGTTATTAGAAAATTGCTTTGGTGTTGATTCTTGTATATTGAACATTGTATGCGAGTATGCTTCTACCTCTATTGTATGAGAGTATGCTTCTACCTCTGTTTAAAACAATTGTTATATTGAGATATTTATCATATTGCAATGTACATTTCTACCTCTGATATTATTTGTATAATGACATTGTTTACGTTTGGGGATATTGTCCTCATTTATTGCACAGTTGTTTTTCAGGTTTTTTAGATACATAGAAATTATATTTAGTATAGATAGTATAATCTTCGACCTCTTTGAAGAGCTGTAGAACATGGCCTTTAATCTAACCTAGAGTTTGGTACTTATGAGACACAATCACTCCTGGCAACACCACTCTACTCCCGAGAGAATGTTGAGCACCAAAGACACTCCACTGGGAGCTTGTCTTCTTCTTGGCAGAAGTGGCCTTTAGGCAAAGAAAAAGCCCATACCTCGACCACTGACAGAGTTTCAGAGTATCCGTAAATGGATAAAAACAGGATTGTCTTATCTTGCCAAGACAGGGTTGGACAGTTCTACAAAAAGTTCCTTGCCTTTGAAAAATGTTATGTCAGTTGTGTTAGGCCTTAGACAAAGTTGGTTGCCTCAACATTGCAAAACGAAACTTTGGGTGACTGCCCAGGTAGTTAGTTGTCTCTGTCATTTGTTGCACATTTTGGAAGTTTCTTGTTTGTACTTCCTGGTTGCTTAAGTAATATTACTTCCCTTCTCAGATCTTTGATGGGGTTGAAGATTAGATAATTGTAGTTACCCTCTACATTATTTAGACTCCTTGAAATAGAATGCTTAGTAAAACTTTTGTTATATGTTTCTTCTTAATATTGTTTGTAATTTTATATTTATTATTTGTTCCTATTGAATATAGTTGTATTTGGTTTGGTTCTGTCTTATTTAGACAAAAGGGGGAGATGAAGGGGAAGCCTAGCCCAAAACCTTGTTTTGTAAGGCGTGTCCCCCTTGGTTTAAAGGCGTGTCCCCCTTGGTCTAAAGGCGTGTCCCTCTTAGGCGTGTCCCTCTTAGGCGTGTCCCCCTTAGGCTAATATTGACTTATAAAATCTTGCGGGCCTGCGGCCTGCCTGCTCTTTGTTTTCCTGCCCTCCTCGCTGGAACCTTGGATTTGTAAGTTCCCTTTCCTTTCCTTTATTAAAACTGAATTATATATATTAAAGCTTGTCTGGTGAATCATAACTGCCGATCAACCACGCACCTTCATGAACTCACAGAGATTCGCTTGCCTCTGCCTCCCGTGTGCTGGAGTTAAAGGCGTGCACCACCACTGCCCGGCTTGTGATCATAGCTTTTGCTTCCCATCCCCAGTGAGTGCTGGGGATTCCATCCAAGGCTGCATTGACTTCTTCACTTGCTCAAAAGTACAGCAAATCTCCAGGCTGAAGCAGAACATTTGGCAGCTATCCCTAGAGGGCTCCTAGAACCACCTGCTGACTTTTGTCATTTTTCCATATCTGGAAGTTTGACTTTTCGGATGCCCCACTCACATTCAGATCTGGTAGTTTTCACCTGGTGAGGTGGAACGGCAAGGGCTATGTGCTTCAGGTGTTTACCTGTGTGTGTTCACTAGAGGAGAACTTCAAAGAGAAACACCCATGAACTTTAGTTCCAGTCTCACGGGAAAATAGAAACGATGCTACTAACACTGTTACAGAGCAAAGCAGAAATACAATTATTTGATGTACTAAAGTTAGATATCTTTATCTTTAAGAGCATACAGAGGGCTCTTAACTGTAACACTTTCTGCATCACTTTCTGCAAGGGATTGGGAAGTGAACATCACTTCGCCCCTTGAAAAAGACTTCTGCGTTCCCTGTGTATTGAGTTAAATAATCTACTCTACGGACCTGGCCATTACCACACTTACTTAGAAAACCAAATTATGGGTCCTCAGCAGCACTATCTCTGTAAGACAAGGACCGTGTCTGTCTCTTCCACCACAAATGAGATGTGATTTAATGAGATAAAACCAAAATGTATGGATGCATTTTTTGGCAAGAAAGCGGGTCTTCCTAGAGCAATAGGCCACGTGTTTGTCAGATTCTAGTGCCTGCTTTAGATTCTTAACAGGTTACAATAAAAAGTCCCCACACAGTCACTTATGACACTGCTAAGGCACTTTGAGAAAAGTACACAGGCAAATAATTAACTATGTGACAGGTTAACTATGTGGAGTTTGGGCTATTGTGGTTGTTTGGCTGATTTTGGATGATATACAAGGACATAATTATGAAAGTCACTTTCAGTATCAGCTAAATAAATATTTATATAGTGCCATCGTGAGTCCTAACTCTTGACCTTTCTTTTGACTGGCTAAGTGAAGCAAAGCCTCCCCAGTCCTGCACTGGTGAATTGTGTGACTTGTAGAAGAGTACACATCTAAGAGAGGTCATGGTTCTGTGCTCTCCAGAGGGCTCCCTCTCCACCCTGATAGGAACACTAGTATTACCCTTAGTCTTCATGTTGTATTTCACTGCTGTTATCCTATAACTTTTCAATATTTTTAAATTGTGGTAAAACTTCACCAAGTCTGGATTTCCTCACTCAAAATGGTGTTTTCGAACTCCATCCATTTTTCCTGCAAAATTCAAGATGTTGTTATTCTTTTCTCCATTGTGTAAATGTACCACATTTTCCTTATCCTTATCCATTCTTCGGTTGAGAGGCATTTGTTTCCAGGTTCTGGCTATGACAAACAATGCTGCTATGAACATAGTTGAGCACATATCCTTGTGGCACAATTGAGCGTCCTTTGGAGATATACTCAAAAGTATTGCTGGGTCTTGAGGAAGGTTGTTTCCTAATTTTGTGAGAAATTGTCATACTGATATCCAAAGAGGCTGTACTCACTCATAAGTGGTTTTTAAATGTAAAGCAAAGAAAACCAGCCTACAAATCACAATCCTGGAGAACCTAGACAACAATGAGGACCATAAAAGAGACATACATGAATCTAATCTACATGGCATCTAGAAAAAGACAACATCTCCTGAGTAAATTGGGAGCATGAGGACCTTGGGAGAGGATTGAATTGGAGGGGAGAGGCAGGGAGGGGAGCAGGGGAAAATGTAGAGCTCAATAAAAATAAGTAAAAAAGGAAAATAAAAAACAAATAAATAAAACTTCACCAAATTTACAACCATAACCGTTTTGCTGGTATGATCCAGTGTTAGGACATACAATGGTAATGTGACCACCATTGCCTTAACTTTTCATCTTACAATATTGAAACTTTAAATTCATTAAATATGAACTCCACTTTCCCCTGTTATTAAGGTCTCAGGCAGCCACTCTCTAGGTTTTGTGCTTATGATTTTGACTATCCCAAGTTCTTTGTAGAAGCTGGATTATACAGCATTAGGGATTTTGTCAATGGCTTATTTCTCTCAGCATAATGTCTTCAAGTTCCATTCATATTGCAGCAGAAATCAGAATTCATGTCTATTTTTGTATTGAATAATAGTCCCCCGTGTGTATATGATAATTCTGCTTTTCATCCATCATGTTAATTTGGAATGCTCCCATGTTTTACTTACTGTGAATAATAGTATTTTTGTGTGTGTATATACACACACATATACATATATGTGAATAAAATCTTGGAAACATTCTTTCAAGAGCCCCTTTTAAGCTCTTTTTAGTGCATACTCAGAATTGCTGCATCATATGGAAATCTAATTTTGTTTTTATGCATTTTCCATACTGTTTTTCATTATGACTCTTCCATTTTACATTCACTCCAGCAGTGCTCCAGGATTCTCATTTCTCAACATCCTCATAAAAGATGTCATGTACTTGTTTTCTTTTATAATGGCTACCCTACCGGGTTAGAGGTAGGATCTGATTGTGGTTTACATTAGTGTTTGTTCAATGATTAACAGTATTGAATGCTTTTATTTGCATTCAATATTTCTTGACCACTGTATATCATCTTTGGAAAAATGTCCATTTAAGCCCTGCGTTCAGATTTGAATTGGATTATCTTTGTTGTTCAGTTTAGGGAGTTCAACATATTCATGATAGGAATGCCTTGTTAAATATGTGATTTATTAATAGTTTGTCTCATTTTCTGTTTCCCCTTTTCTCTATTGTTTTATTTTTAGGTTCTAAGATTTTAAACTTTTGTGAGTTCCTGTGTGTTTTCCTTTTGTTGCCTTATTTGCAGCATCGTATTGAAGGAAGCGAGGTCAGGCCCAGGGTGTCCTCTGTTTTCTTCTAGGGATTTTCAAGTTTCAGATTTTGTGTTTAGCTCTGTGATTTAGCTTGAGTCCATCTTTGTACAGCATATTAGGTTAGAATCAAGCATTTTCCTTTTGAATGTGCGGTTCCGTTTTCACAACACTGATATGGTTGCCTTCTCCTTCATTGTTTGACATCCATATAAGAAGATTGGGGTTCGACCGGAAAGAAGGCTCTGGTAGTGAAGCACTCGCTGTGCAAGCCTGAGAACCTGGTCTCAGATCTCTATCACTCACTGGAAAATCAGAGTTAGAATCCCGGTAACATAAAGGTGGCTATAGGGGCATCCCCAGACTTGCCAGACAACTGACCTAGGTCAATCGGTGAACTCCAGATTCAGTGAGACATTCTGTCTCAAAAATAAAGTAGAAAGTAGCTGAGGAAGACATCCAACCTCTGGCTTCTATATGCAACACACACACACACACACACACACACACACACACACACACACACACACGGGAAAGGTTTATTTCTGATCTCTTTGTGTTGTTGGTCTATATTACTACCTTTCTGGAAGCATCACACTGTTTTGATTATTGTATATTTGTAAGTATTGATATGAAAAATGTAAATCTTGAAGCTTCATTTTATTTTTAGATGTTTATTTTTTTTTCTTTTTCTTTGTCTATACTGGGACCCAAAATCCCTTATAAATTCGAAATGCTTCCCCCCACCATTTCTACAAAACAAATGATTTTGCAAAAAAAAAAAAATGAATCTATAGATTGGTTTGAATAACATTGACATTTTAACAATATTGTATTACTATTTTTAAAACGTGGAACTATTTCCACTTATATGCACCTTCTCTAAGTTTTTATTTTTATTTAGTACTTGAAAATTTTCATACAAGTATACAATATACACTGATTGTATTTATTTCTCACTCCCCCACAATGCTCTTTAGATCCCAATTGTGTCTTCCTCCCAGTTTCATGTCCTTTTCAAAATATTTATTTATTTATTCATTATCTAACCCACTAAGTCCAATGAGTGCTTCTTTTGTGTGCATGGGTGTGAAGTCACTCACTGGGACATGGGGAATGCTCTGGTGCTCGCTCGTGCTTTTAGAGGAAAGTGACTCTCCGTCCTCCAGCAGCATCAGCTGCCAATAGCTGCTCAGCAGAGGGCAAAGCTTCACAAGTGACCCCTCCAGCACACACACCCAACACACAGACGCACACACACTCTCTCTCTCTCTCTCACACACACACACACACTCTTACACACTCATGCTGGAATTTCTAATTCTCTTACTCTTGTGCAGATCCTGTATAGAGGACCACAGCTGCTGTGAGCTCATGTGTGCCGTAGCCACAGGATGTCCAGAGGAGAGCATTTCATCGCATTCTTCCCATCTACTGGTTCTTTCATTCTCTCCATGCCCCGTCCTATGATGTTGTCTGAACCCTGAACCTTGGTGAAAGGGTGAAATAGATATTCCATGTATGGGTGAATACTCAGTCCCTTGTTGTCAGTACTCTGAACAGTAATGCTTCTCTGCATTAGCCAATACCCTCTCCACTAAGAAACTTCTCTGACTAAGGTAGGAAGTAGCACAGTTCTACGGATGCAAACAAAACTGTTTAGCAGTCAGTTTGATAAGTTGACAATTTAGAAAAGCAGTGTTGGTAGGTTCACTTCCAGATGTTTTTACTTCCTTGGTCCTGGATTTTCACTATGTGTTCGGTACTAGCCATGAATTCCCTCCTGTGAAACAGCTTCAAATCAAATCAAATCAATAGAGTGATTGATTACCTCCATGAACAGTCTTGACACTATTGTTTCAGTAGGTACATCTTACTAGGCGGGGCGGGAGAGGGAGATATATAAAATAACTACTGTGACAAAATATCTATAATTTGGCTCTCTAAGAAGACGTAAATAATGGCAATACCAACTGACAAGTCAATATGGGTAGGGGGAAAAATCTTCTAAGGCCCCACCCCTCTGTGAAGAGCTATGTATAGTTAAAGGCTGTTGTAAATGGGAGAATCAGACTTCTTCAAGGACAAACCTCTTACAGGTTATCTAATCCCAAGTGATCAGTCCTAAACACACACACACACACACACACACACACACACACAAGTAAATATTACAATATATAATGTACATATATTATTATATTGCATATATTATTCATATATATGGGTATATGTGAATAGCACCAAAGAACTCATTAGGTTTCACACACATACACACACATACACACACACACACACACACACACACGCTAATTAATTAATAAAAGGGTCAATAATTTGAGAGGGAGTAAGATACACATAGGCAAAGCAGGAGTAGGGAGAAGGAAGGGTGGAAATGATATTAATATAGTACTCATGCATGACATTTTTGAAAAAGATTTTAAAAGCGTTGTCTCCTCACCTCTGAGGTCAGAAACACAGCCCCCAGTGACCAGAGCACTGCCATCAGTAATTTGAAGTGAGCTCTAGCCCACTTGCCCTTTGTAGCCTGTTTGTAGAACACATGCACAGATAACAGAATATAACTGAGAGCTGGCAACGGATAGCTTTAGAGGATCTGGAATCAAAGCAAATTCAATAAAATTAATCAGCCAAGACGCCTCCATTAGAAGTTGCCAAACTTCAGGAGTCTGCAGGTTCCTAAAATAGTTCATAGAAAGAGTCTGCCAAGACTATCACTGCCCAGGGAAGGCCGTCTCAAAGTGCTGTTCAAATTTACTTTGCTACTGATCTTTGCTTCTGAATTAAATTTATCAGTTTAACCTTATAAATCTTTTTGGATAAGACCTTTTACTTACTAAATTAAAAAAATGCATTAGTTCAGCATGCAAAATCTCATCATGCCATGGTAGTGATAAGACCAACTTTTCAAACACTGGCCAGTAAAAAAACCAGGGCATTGGCATCCTTGTATTGTTATCCAGTTATATTCTTCATGTCAGATCCTCAGGTATAATGAGATATAGGGAAATTTGGAGACACAGTCTTACCCACACAGATACCAAGATTTCTGTCCTGTTCTCTTCATTTGCCCTGACTGATCTCTTTACTCCCAAAGATGTGCAGACATTTTTCTTCGAGCTGTATTTAGGAAATTCTCATTGTGTTTAGGCCTCCTCATCAGCTGCGTAGGATAGCTATGATTCTAGAGTCCCTCACTATGGGAGTAGGTAGACAGAATACTTCATTATCCTTGATCTTTATCCAGGTGAGAAGGTCCAAGCTGCTGTTGTGAAGCTGTTTGGGATACATATGTTGTATTGAATAGCTTATTCTATTGTATTTTCTAGGTGAAACACTTTGTCTTATTTAATTTTCAGGTTAGGATGACGGGGAATTTCTACCTTCCACCCAGAACAAGGCATTCTGTGGGAACTTTATGGAGCCTATTCTCAGGGTGCTTTGTTTACAAACTAGGGAACCAGGTGATGGATTTCAGATAATCAGATTTCTTCTAAATCCCCTTTAGTTCTAGGAGAGTCAGAGATACTGCCAGGGAAGGAATGTTGGAGGTAGGGTTCTGACAAAGGCAGGAAAGACACTGTTCTCAGGTAATTTGCCTCCTAGACAACCTGCTGGTAACAGGATTGGGTAAGCAACAGCATTGCAAGAGATTAAAGTAGGGTGTTGATTTGTGAGTTAGCTGAATTGTGAAAGGATGGGGTCCAAGTCAAAACTGCAATGCGAGAAGTTAAAGATTACTGGGCAAAGCTCAAGGCAAGAAGCAGCGCTGTGTCCAGTTTGACAAAGAAGACCCTGTACTGTGTGGATTTCAACCAGGGAAGAGCTCAGTGGCCTAAAGAGCTCTCGGGGAGCTGAATCTGTCAGACAACATCCTGTTCAGCTTCACACATGTCAACTGGCCTTCAATTTCCTCCAGAAGTTGGCTGTTTAAAGAAGTGGGCCTTTTCTGGGCAGCATTTATTTTCGGGGAGTGGGGGTAAGATATAGGTATTCCTTCAACAGAGAGGATTTTTTTTTTTTCTGGCACTTTCTATGTTACAGAAAATCGAGAAAAATAAAGAGACACCCCATTCAATAGCAGTTCATGTTGCAGGAACCTCTTTCTTTGTTTGGAGTCAAACATAGCCCATAACACCATTCTGACAATGTACAGTACATCAGTTAAACACTTGTTATGTTGGCATGGAATTGAAGGCCCATCATTGGACTACCTTGCTGATCTTTGCATCCTCTGGACATTGGGAAGACCAAATGTGTCTCAATACTTTAATAAGTTTCACAATAGAACTTCAGTGGATAGTGCTGAGGCATGCCCAGAGGAAATGCCTATGATTCACTACAGTGAGACTCATTACGGATTTGCCTGATGCAAGGAGCAGTGGGTAGTTTTGCAGTGGGAGGTCACTGAGATACGGAGCCCCTGAGAGGTTGTCTGGGCCAAGACAGGTATTTTTGATCTGTCAAATATTTAGAAAATAGTCAAAACAACCTTAAGCCCAGTTTATATATCTTTAGTGTGGTTTGCATACTGGTGAATCCAGTCAGTTCTATCAAATTCAGAATAGGGATGATTTAAAAGTCTTGCCTGCAAGGTAAGTAGATTTTGCTTACAAATGAGTGTTTGCAAATGTTCTGTATTCTTCTCTAGCTGCTACCAGTCATCTACGGGGGATTTGCTTCCTTTAAAGAAAGCTGTAAGTACATTATGCTTCACCCACAGCAGTGACTCCTGTGGAGAAACAAAAACGTATTCAAATATAATTGGAAGAGTAATAGGGGAAGGGAAAGACCATGGAACAAAAGAAATGGACACATTTGAATTTTCTCCCTTTCTGTTTTCTCTTGGTGGGGACTGACAATTAATTATCTCCCCCAAATTAGTTTGTCTTATAAAATCTGGGTGGATATATTATCCCCTTTGCAGTTAATCACCTAGAAATGTCTCTGTCTTTTCTGGATTGTTTCTTTTTGAAACCAGTTGCCTGTGTGCAAAATTATAGAGAAAGATAAAGAATACAGGTTTTCTCCTCTTGCATATACAAAAGATGGGCAAGCGGGACTTCAAATTCGTGGGCTGAGAGACTCAGTGATCCAGCAATGGTTTATTTGGCAGGGGTGTAATTATAGTGTATACGGAATACAAAGGCTCTAGGGGTTGGATACGTACCAGAAACCTCCCTTGTCTTTTATTATCTAGGTTTCCAAGGTGATGGGAGTGTAGAAAGAACTAGGAAAAGATTGGAAGAAAAAAAAAGTAATATTGTGGCTAATCATCTTTATAAAACTGTTTTCAGGATATCACCTGACTTTTTGCGTGTCAGGGATTTCCCAGGCTCAACTGACATGTTTCTTACGTTGTGCTAATGCTTTAGAAGATTGAAGAATTGGATGCTGCTGCAGAGGGAAGATCTGGAATCTGTGTCACAATAGTTTACTAATAGACCGCTTGACAGGTACACGTTTAATAGGTTTCTATCTCAGAATTCAGCACTGGCTGGGGACACAGGAGAAGAGGAAAGTGATATAGACGATTATTAAGAAATAGATACAAATATTCATAAGGGAAGACTATGTTTTTGAATGTATTTATATTTTATGCAAATTTCTGATAAAATATCTTTACATATACCCCCTATTAGCCCAGAATTTGTTATATTGAACAGCTGGCCTTGGATTGGTAGATTTCCTCTTCCCTCTGTCTTTTGAATGTTGGCTTTATAGGCATATACTACCATGACTAACTAAAGCAAGGGAAATTTTTAAATTTTTTTTTTTGGAACTTCAAAGCTAGCATTTTCCTGCTTTCATCAAGAACCAGAAAAAATTATCAGTCCTACTGAATGAATTTTAAAAAAGAGAGAGAGAAAGGAAAAATGATGAATGATAAGCTAGAGAGCGTAAGTGGAAGGAGAATCGAAGAACCTGATTTGTTAAATGTGTTTAAATGCACACAGTAGCAAATAAAACAGTTAGACCTTGGAAGTCCAACATCCTTAAAGTCTCCAAAGCTTGGAACTGGAGAGATGAAAGTACGAACTGTTCTTCACGAGGTATGGTGAGTTCAGTTCCCAGTACCAGCATCGGGTGGCTCAGGACCGCCTGTAACTCCAGCTTCAGGGTACCTGATGTCCTTTTCTGGTCTCCTCATGTCTCCTCCCTCACACAGACATGTATATAGAAACATAAAGCAATCTTTAAAAACATTCTGAAACTTAAGTATTTGCAGGGTAATTAATCCCAAAGTCAATGTATATTTTCTTATTCCTCGTGTTTTTCTTTATTTTATTTCGTATACCGACCACAATTTCCCCTCCCTTCTCTCCTCCCTTTCCCTTCCTCCACCTCCCTTCTACTCTCTCCATCCACTCGTCCTCCATCTCCACTCAAATTGGGTAAGTTCTCCCTTGGGAATCAACAAAGGATGGCATATCAAATTGAGGCAGGACCAAGCTCCTCCCCCAGCATCAAGGTGGAACAAGAATTTGATCTTTGACTATTTTCACATGTATAAAGTACATTCTGCTCATTCTCACACATACTTAGTTTTCATCTCCCTCCTACCCCTTTATCCCTGCCTCTTCCCTCCAGATATTGTATTTTATAACACAAGGGCATAGTGGGTCTCTTAGCAAAACAAAGGTAACAGAGAAAAAGTCATTCTTCCCCAGTTAGTATGCAGAGACTCAACACTATAATCATGCAGAAGAAAGCGTGAGTGAATCTGAATTCTATGCTGAATACTTATTCATGTGACTATATCCCTATATGCACATGTGCCTACCCAGAACTTTTCTCTGTTAGTGCATTGCTTGTTCCTATCATTAAGGGTTTAGTTTTTCTTAAGTTGAAACACTGTCCAACGAGGAAAACACAAATTCTATAGACCCAAATAAAATCACCAGGAAACATTCTATTGCTCAAAAGAAGCAGGGGTTTGTTCCTTATAAACGTCCCACTGCCATAGATACACTATGACAGTCTGTGACCTAATACCCAGACATAAAGCCAAAATCCCTTGAAGAGTTGGTGTAGGAGGTCCTTCCGTTTATTTGTTGCTTTCATTGGTTAATGAATAAAGAAACTGCCTTGGCCTTTTGATAGGGAAGAACTTAGGTAGGCAGGGAAAACAGAACTGAATGCCGGGAGGAAAAAGGGCAGAGTCAGGGAGAAGCCATTGATCCTCTGCCTGAGACAGATGCCAGTTAGAATATTGCCGATAAACCAGCAGCCATCCTATAACAAAGAGTCATGCCATTCACAGTGTATGAAATGATACATGGTCTGTGGGCGGTAGGGTGTGGGTTTGCCCTACTCTTTGTGTAACAGACATTTCTGTATATTCTGCCCTACTAAAGTGTGCTCCTGGGATAGGATCGGAAAGCAGGGCCAAATACAATAGTTTACGTTTCAAGTCATACATAGAAACGAATTTCCTGTGTTCTCATCCAACAGATCATCCCCATATCAAAGCAACTTCTGGAATTAGGTCTACGCATAAAGTTTATTTTGAGTGTCCGTTCATCGGAAAGTATATTGGGTGCAATTGAGATTCAATCAAGACTCGTTTTGCACTTCAAAAAAATCATGGGTGTAGAAGAATATAATTATGTTCAGCTCTAAACCAGATGTGCCAGGTTTTACTCACCTCAATAGTGTTTTACAAGAGAAGGCTCTGTAACCTTGAGTAATGTCCTTTCCTAAATAAGCAGTAACTCCAGATAGTGCCAGCTCCTGAAAATGGAATCTTCCTGTTGCTCCCCTGCTTAGGTCTAAACATCTGAGCGGGCACCATTTGTGCATTACATTTCCTTCTCAGATGCCTAAACAAGAATGGCAGGTCTAATTTTATTATCCTTACCCCAGCAAAATGCCCACTGTCATCTGAAAGGACAATATGATCAAGTCTCTTGGCTTAAGAATGCATTTCCTCAGCTGCAATGTCTCCAAGGCCTCTAAATAAAATGGAAATTCAAACTTAACTTTTCGAAAAAAAAAATCATTGTGTTGCATTTCTAAAAATAAGCTTTGTTCAGAAAAAGCTTTCTGTAACGCTAGAAGGGGTCATTCTAGCTGACGCCCATAGGCAGTGCCAACAGCCTACCTTAGCTTAGTGCCAAAGTCTAGTCATGGGTACAGTGAAGGCAAGGGATGGATGATAGGCAGCCCATTGAGGAGGAACAGAGCCACTGCTGCTGAAGGTCCATGGAGTCACATGGGAATGCTCAGAGGTCTTCAGAGTCCAGATTAGCAATGCACATTTGTAAAACAGCAAGAATACACTTAAGGAAGTTTGGGGGACTCTACCATGTTAAATGCACATAGCTAAAGTGCGCGCTGACTCATCACCCGTCAGTGATTCTGTGCGTAAATTCCAAAGGAGAAAGAGAGCAAGGGAATCACTGATAGTATTACTTCCTTTCCAACGTGCTGAGAATAGGAAAGATGTGACGGCTCACTGAGCACTAACCCTGCATGTCAGTAAGGAAGCCTGGACAGTTCTTCCTTTGGAGTTTTTCTAATGGAGTCTCACTTTTTCTTTCTTCTGAATCAGTCTCTCTCTCTCTCTCTCTCTCTCTCTCTCTCTCTCTCTCTCTCTCTCTGTCTGTCTCTCTCTCATACACACACAAACCACCACACCATATCACACACCACACATACACACACATCATAGACATTACACACATATATACACACCCACATTACACACATACACACATCAACTACACATATCACACAAATAAACATTTACATCAAACACACACACATTACAAACATACATATGCACCATACATATTATACACACACAACACATATACACAGCACACATAACATACGTATCACATAAATATACAACATACTAAACACATACACACACCACACACACAAACTCCCAGAGTACACTATATGTATATATATATATATGTATATATATATATATATATATAATAAAAACACATACAATCACATCAAATGCATACATACCCCCACAATACACATCCCACACACACCACACAACTACACATTCATACACACACACCATATCACATACATGGAAAACATATTCCTTTGGGAAGAAAAGAGACTTACTACATAACCTTGCGAGGGTTACATTTCCTAGCTGAACTATTTTTTGATTGTTTTGTTTTTATTAGTAAAATAGGAATAATGATAGCCTATATTACCATCCTAACAGAATATATGTAAAGATATTTTTGTTACATGAAAAAAAACTTGTGGAAAGTATCATTATTTTACTTAAAATTACTTATAATACAACTATGAAAGTATAAAGATGATTTCTCAAAATTAACTAAATTTTAATTTTAATCAGTCTCTTCTTCAACTGGTTACTTGCTTTGACTTTATCTCCCTTTGTGATTTTGCAATACCCTATGAGATTGTGGTTTTTTAATTGATTTTATTGATCTATATATTTTTCTCTGCTTCCCTCTTTTCCTCTCCCATCCCCTTCTATCCTCTCCCATGATCCACATGCTCCCAATTTACTCAGGAGATCTTATATTTTTCTACTTCCCATTGAGATTAGATCCATGTATGTCTCTCCTAAGGTCCTCTTTGTTCTCTAGGTTGTCTGGGGGCTGTGGACTGTGGGCTGGTTTTTCTTTGATTTATGTCTAAAAGCCACTTATGAGTGAGTATATATAATATTTGTCTTTCTGGGTCTGGGTTACCTCACTCAATATGATGCTTTCTAGATCCATCCATTTGCCTGCAAAGTTCAAGAGGTCATTATTTTTTTCTGCTGTGTAGTACTCCATATATAAATGTATCACGTTTTTCTTATCCATTCTTCAGTTGAGGGACATTTAGGTTGTTTCTAGGTTCTGGCTATGACAAACAATGCTGCTATGAACATATGCCCCTGTGGTATGATTGATCATCCTTTGGGTATATACCCAAAAGTGGTATTGCTGGGTTTTGAGGTAGGTTATTTCCTAATTTTCTGAGAAATTGCAATACTGATATCTAAAGTGGCTGTACCAGTTTGCACTCCCACCAGCAATGCAGAAGTGTTCCCTTTACCCTGCATCCTTTCCAGCATAAGTTGTCATCAAAATTCCAGCAAAAGTTTTCACATATCTCAAAAGAACAGTGCTCAACCTCATATGGGAAAGCAAAATATCCAAGATAGCCAAAACAATTCTGCACAATAAAGGAACTTTTGGAAGCATCACAATCCCTGACTTCAAACTCCACAACAGAGCTACAGTACTGAAAACAGTCTGGTATTGACATAAAAACAGACAGGATGACCAATGGAACCAAATGGAAGACCCAGATATTAATCCACATACCTACAAATTCCTGATTTTTGGCAAAGAAGCAAAAATATAAAATGGAAAAAGAAAGCATATTCAACAAATGGTACTGGCATAAATGTATGTCAACATGTAGAAGAATGAAAATAGATCCATATCTATCACTATGTATCAAAGACTTCAACATAAAGCCAACCACACTGAACCTCATAGAAGAGAAAGTGGGAAGTACAATTGAACTCATAGGCACAGGAGACCACTTCCTAAATGTCAGTCCAGTAGCACAGATATTGAGAGAAACTGTTAATAAATGGGATCTCCTGAAACTGGGAAGATTCTGTAAAGAAAAGGACACAATCAATAAGACAAAACAGCGGCCTAACGAAGAGGAAAAGATCTTCACCACCTCTGTATGGGAAGGAGGGCTGATCTCCAAAATATACAAAGAACTCAAGAAATTGGTCATCAAAAGAACAAATAATCCAATTTTAAAAATGGGGTACAGACCTAAGCAGAGAACTCTCAACAGAGGAATCTAAAATGGATGAAAGACACTTAAGGAAATGCGCAACATCATTAGCCATCAGAGAAATGCAAATCAAAACAACTCTGAGATTCCATCTTACACCTGTAAGAATGGCCAAGATGAAACTGCATTTTCAACGAGCACATAAAAGACTGGCAAGATGGCTTCTTTACTAAAAAGGTGCTTGCTTCCAAGACTGATGGCTGAAATTGATCCCTGGGACCCACATGGCGGAAGGAAATAACTGATACTCTCAAGCTCTTCTTCGACCTCCACACACATGCCACAACACATGCGTGCACACACACACACACACAAATGCCACAATACACACACACATGCCACAACACAGGCACACACACACACACATGCCACAACACAGGTGCACACACACACACACGTATGTACAAAAACAAATAAATAATTCAATAAAAAGTCTAAAAGAGTTATCATATCTAAGAAGACAAGTGTTAAAAGGCATAACTTTTCTTAGTCTAGGAATTCTCCTAGTGCATGGTTGACAGCTAAGGAAACAAGGAGTTATTTTCTCCAATGTTCTCTGCCTTGAGGCCACCAAAGGGTAAGATAAGCCAAAGTCATCTATCAGAACAAAAGAACAATGTTATTCTTTGCCTAGAGAAATCTTGTTAAAATATTTTCCCAATGTATTGTTATTGGAGACAGGGTGTTGCTGTGTAGCCTTGGCTAAATTCTTCCTGTCTGGGTCAACTAGATGGCCTCAAACTTGCAGTAATCTTCCTATCCTCCTGCCTGTCTCCCTAGTCCTGTGATTATAGGAATGTACCACTACTCCTTTAGTTTGCCCCTCCCAAAAAGTGTGCTCATGTGCACACACACACATACACACCCACACCTAAATTGTAGAAATTCAATTTTAACCAACTAGAAATCATATTTTTCAAAGCTAGTATTTCATAAATCATAAAGTTCTAATTGAAGAATTTTTAGGGACAAAGAAAATATAGTGGAAAGAGGTACACAATTTTCTGCTTTAAATCCATCAAGAAAATATGATTTCTCTATCATTGACAGAATGCTTCCACCATGTCACCAAGAGATTGGCTGCTGTGGAGGGAATAGGACTCTGTCCTAATTGAGACATTCGAAAATAATATCCCTTTCACCTCCTGGAACTCTGATAGCCTAGCTCCTCCAGTGGAAATCATTTCTCCTAGCATCAGGACCAAGAGAAGAAAGTTCTTTGAAATGTTTTACAGTGTATATTGCTCCAGCCACACGACACATAGATCATGCTTGACTAGCTGATGTTTTGGGAATGCCTTGAAAGAATGCCTCACATGGCCTGAAAAGTGACTTGAAAATTGGGGCTCGCTTTGTAACAGCTGTGCCATGTAATGCCAGGGCCAAACGTGCTTGCAATTATAGTCTTATTTCTGCACTTAATAAATATTTACCAGGCATCCACTAAGTATGAAGTCTAGGGATGCAGCTGCAAACATCCTGCTACTAGTACAACAAGCACAAGGGCATTAGCAGGTATTTAGCCTAACAGATGGTGAAAGGAGCTAACAGGAGACATAACTAAATAACTGAAGAGTTGGTTTAACATGGTGACCAGTGTAGACAGAAAAGGCCTTTTATTTTTACCTTTTTCTTTACCTCACTCCAAATCCTCTTATATATCTCTTCCCACTGTCCTTCAAATTCATGGCCTCTTTTTCCACTAATTGGTGTGTGTGTGTGTGTGTGTGTGTGTGTGTGTGTGTGTGCAGATATATATTCCCAAATTTAACCTGTTTGATCTGGTTAATGTTAGTTGTATGCATGTTTTCAGGACTGACCATTTGCTGTTGGATACGCGATTGGTGTGCTCTTCCCTGGTGAGGACCACCTCTCCACTCCCACCCTTCAGTTGCCTGTAGTTCTTTGTGTGGGGTTGAGGCCTCATGTGATTTTTCCATTCCACTTCCACTTTGGCATGTCCATTAATGTTGTCCTTTCTGAGTTCATGTTCACCAGTTATGTTAGTGAAATTTTATGGGTATATCTTCTGACATTTCTAGGAGGCATGAAGTCACATCAAACCCCCTAATCCCCTGCCTCTTAGAGTCTCTCTGTCCCCTCTTCTTCCATGTTATCTGAGTCTTAGATGTGGGAGTGTTTTGAGAGATGCATCCAATGGAGCAGATCTCCACAGGTCTACATTTTGGTTGGTTGTGGTTTTCTGTAATTGTCCACATCTACTGCAACGTTGTCTATGACCCTATTGTAAAGAAAAGTTTTTTTTAATTGGGGTGAAGACTACACAGTACAAGTGTGTATAGCCTTTTGTCAGAGATTATGCTGGTTTAGTAAGTCAGTGATTGTAGATTCACCAATGAACTTCACTAGCACTGAGTGGTTAGCTAGGTAGGTGTCCAGTATCAGGCAGGCTTTCTTGTTGAACATGTCTCAAGTCCAATTAGAGAGATGAGGGTTACTACCAAGATATCCACACCATTACTGCATCTTCAGAGCTACCTGCCTTGCTGGTTGTTGATATGGTTCACAGGTATCATGGCTGCTTAGAACTTTTGGTTTTCCCCCACCTTTAGAAGGAGATGGCTCCTTCTGGATCTATAAAAAGTAATCCTCTGCGAGGTGGGGCATTTGGGTTGGTTCCAGCTCAGGGCTCTCTGAGCTTTGTTTCTGAAGTTTGTGGTGTGTTCAGCAATAGAAACTTATTTTCCTGCTCTGGGAGATCACAAAGGTCAACAGCAAAGGTCAAAGGCTGTATGTCTTGGGAGGCTTTTGGACAGCCCTGAACAGCAACTCAAAAGGAAGCTTCTCATGCCTGGTATTAAGGGTTTTATTAGATGGTCTTTGGCTCTTGGAAGGCACACCATCAGTCCAGATGAGAAAAGTTCATTCATACTATGTATGTACATTTATACATGGGATTAGATCTATTATGGGGTTCTTAGGTAAATAGTTACTAGTATGATTCCTTGTGGCTTTTTCAGACATCCCTATTTTTAATTTACTTAACTACCTCCTTATTTTGTATTTACCCACCTCCTCCTACCTAAAGAGCTCCCCTTTCCCATTTCTCCAATCAGATTGCTTCTATCCTGCTCTTCCCCTTCATCCTCATCACACCTTCATCTCTATTTACCTCTCCCCTTAGGAAAGGCATCCCCTTTCCCTGCTTCCCTGATCAGACCACTTGTACTCTACTATTCCCTTCTCCATTGTTCCCACAACCCTCTGTCCTGGCAGTGGTCCCACTTCACTTTCCTGGTTTCTGTACTTACTACAGATCATATTTTCACACCTGAAGATTTGGGGCTATGAGAGATTCATGAGATCCTCCAATGATGAAGGCCATGCAGCATTGTCTTTCTGGGTCTGGGTTCCCTCACTCAACATGATCTATTCTAGTTTCATCCATTTACTCTAAAGCCTTTGTTTTCTTTTACAGTTGAATACTCTCCCAAAGTGTGTAGTTATATTTTCATGACCCATGCCTCAGCTGAAGGGCATTTAGGTTTTTCCATTTCCTAGCTATTGTGAATCGATCAGCAATGAACACGACTGAGCACATACCTGTGGAATAAGATGTTCAGTCCTTTGAACCTATGCCAAAGAGGAGTAGACCTGGGTCCTATTACTATTTTTTTAGCTTTTTGAAAATTCTCCACACTGATTTCCATGATGGCTGCACTAGTTTGCACTCCCACCAATGGGATATGAGGAATCTCCCCATCACCTCCAGCATTTGTTGTTGGTTGTTCCATTGATCTTTGCCATTCTGACTGGGGTAACATAAAACCTCAAGGCTGTTTTGTTTTTCATTTCCCTTAATTACTAGGGATGATGAACATTTTTGAGATATGTTTTACCCAGTTGTTTTACATCTTTAGAGAGCTATCTATTCAGGCCCAAGGCCAATTAATTTGAATGGATCATTTGTTTTTTTGACTCTCTTTTATGAGTTCTTTATATATTCTGGACATTAACCCACTGTGAGATGCATAGCTGATAAAGACTCTCTACTCTTATGTGAACTTCCTCTCCACCCAGCTGATTATTTCTCTAACTGTGCAGAGCCTTTAAATTTCATTAAGGCTTATGCCAATTATAGACCTTAACTTTGGGACAAACAGAGTCCGGATCAGTAAGTGATTTCCTACACGTGTATTCTATTACACGTGTATTTTATGGGGTTTGCCTGTGTTTTCTTCTCCCAGATTCAGTTTTCAGGTTGAGGTCTTTGATCCATTTGGAGGTAGTTTTGTTCAGGGTAACAGATATGGGTCTAATTTCATTCTTTGGCATCTAGACATCCAGGTTTCTCAGAATCCTTTGTTGAAAATACACTTTTCTCCAGTGTATTTTTTGGCATCTTTGTCAAACTAAGTGGATGAAGTTATGTGGCCTCATGTTTGTGTCTTTGATTTTGTTCCGTTGGTCTGCATGTCTGATTTTGTGCCAATACTATGTTGGTTTTGTTAGTATAGATCTGTGTTATATTTTAAGATCTGGAATTGCAATTCCTTTGGTATTGTTCTTTTTAATCAAAGTTCTTTTAGCCATATAAAATATTTTGTGGTTCCATTTAAATTTTAGTATAGTTTTTTTTTCTATTTCTGTGAAGAATAGGATGGAAATTTTGATTAGGATTGTATTGAATCTGTAAATAGCTTTTGGTAGAATGGTCATTTTCAAAATGTTAATTCTACCAACTCATGAGCATGGGATGTCTTCCCATTTCCTATTGTCTTCTTCTATTTCTTTCTTCAGAAGTTTAACTTTTTAATTGTAGCAGTCCTCTACTTCCTTATTTGAATTCATTCTTAGATATTTTATTTCTTTGAGACTTTTGTGAATGGGAGTGTGTCCATGGTCTCCTAGAGAAGACATTTTTGGTAAGACAACATTGAATTAGAAGGAATGATATAACACTCAGAAGAGTGTTTTGAGCAAAGAGAATAATAACCCATAGTATTAAATATCAGGAAATGATCATTCTATGATTGCAGAAAACAGAAGACAATTGTAAATGAAGGAACTGTGGCAAACTTTGTTGCCTTGGGTTAGGTATTGCAGTTCTGTGAAGGTTAAACTGGTGGCTACATCTTAATACAAAATGAATAAAAACTACTACTGCATTTTCTTTACTTGGTTCTTCTTTATTTATTTAGTGTGTGTGTGTGTGTGTGTGTGTGTGTGGTGTGCATGTGTGCATAGGTACATATACATGGCAGACACAGCAGAGCATCTGTCACTCTTTATTGTATTTCTTTGAAGCAGAGTTTCTATCTAAACCAGTAGTTGTGGGGGTTTTTGGCTAGGCTGGTAGCCAAAAGGCCCCGCAATTCCCTGTCTCTGTCCCCACAGCTCTCGGTTATGGTTGTTCATGAGATCACACTTTTATTCCACTGGAGTTCAAGCGCAGGCCCTTATTTTTATGCAGAAAATGTTCTTTACCCACGAGTCCTCTCCTCACTCCAAATACTACAGCATTTGAAGCAGATGACTCATATACTGTAGTTATTACTTGGAAATCAACACTTTGGAAGTCATGTGCAAAACAAAGCACAGGGGGCCTAGGTGTGAGTACACAGGTGAGGTCACAGGTTCTGTCAGCAAACTGGTAAGAGATGATGGGGGTGACGGCTTAGCCGGTAAGGAACCTTGTTGCCAAGCCTGATGACCTGAGTTCAGTCCCCTGAGTGCACACAGTGAAACTATAGAATAAACTCTTACAAATTGTCCACTGATAAACACACATGAACCTCATTCATAAGTTAATAAACAAACGATACATGTTTTAAAAGTTTAAAATGGATTATCCTATCTATCAGAGGGGTGGGTATTCCATATGAGAGACAGGACAGGCAAGTCCCAATGGAGCAATGGGAGTCAGCTATTTAAATGGCAGGCGTATATGCATGGGATCAAGTCCTAGATGAGAGGTTAAAATGAATGGAAACCCTAAATAAACTCGAGTGGTTCATTTTTAGGAACTGCAAAGAGCAACTTTCGATTTCACTTTTGCTCTTCATTCTTTATTTAGACGTCTGAGCCCTCCCACCAGGCTTTTATGGGCTGCAGAGCACTGACTAATGGTTCTGCTCTACAGAGCTGTGATTAGGCAGAACAAGGGCAGTGTTGAACTAACATCAGTGTGCATCACATTTTGTTCCTTTCTGAAGCAAAACCAATAGCATTACATACCTCAAAAGGCATATAAAATATTAAATGTTCATTATTAGCAAAATCACGCTTTTTTTTTTTTTACAAAACAGAGGGGAAAATATCATTTGAAAAAAATACATAGTTGATAAAGAGCACCTACAGAAAAATAACACGATTTTCACAACAGATTGAAAATTGTTTTAGGCACAAGCCATCTCCCTATTTTTTTAAAAATAGCCATGTAATTAAAAGACACATTCCAAGTGTTCTGTACAAAATAAAGACAAGAATTTATTTAAATTATTTACCAACCCTTCTCATTCTTTTTCAGTTAAGCCTTACAAATATACATACCAAAGTGCCCATTTTAAATGAATTATGTGGATTCTTTTGCTATTAAATTATAATGGTTTATTTCATGTTTGAACATGAGCCTCACATTAGAAACTTGGGTTGGAAACAAAGTATAATGGTGCATATTTCTGATGGTAGTTCATAAAATTTATTACTTTTTATTTTAATTTAAAATGTTTATTTTAAAATTTAAAACAACAAAAAAGAAAACGCTCCATTCTATAAGTTACCTTTTCATTCATTTGCTTGTTTCCTTTGAATGCAGTTTTATAAGTCTATCAATTCCGATGCCCCCGTGCAATCACTCGTGTGTTCATGTGCTTCTGTTCCCTCTGTCACACCCAAGAAGTCATTGTCAAGACGATCTCAAGACAATAAGACCTGACCCAAGAACTACCAAACTTCTAGATGGGAGCATAGAGAATATACCCGTTCAGAATCGGAGGATCCTTTACCACAGGCGTAGATATGTGGACTGCGAGCCCATCATAGAGATTGCAGTCATGTGAGGCATTTCATGTAGTGAAACTGTCGCTCAAGACTCCCGTAGAACCTCCTAGACACTTTAGACAAAGTATTTTGTGTCTCAAATTCCACCTCCAAGGTAAAGAGCTTCAAACCCCTCTCACTGACCACAGCATCCCCACCACCGCATGATCACTGCCGTCCTTGAAATGCAGCCACATTTTAGAATGTTAGGTCTCCAAATAGACGAGTTGTTTGCTAGCCCTTTCGTTTGAACTATGCCTCTGTATTTCATCTATCTTCATTTAATACTTCAACAGGCACTGAAGTCCTACAGAGAAGGACAGCATGACAGCTGCAACATAACCAAGTTCTTCATAAAACATATTATTTTAAAAATCAGAGTTAACAAACAGATCCATCTAATTAAATGGGAGTGCAGCATGATCCAAGCGGCTACCATGCTATGCTTTATTTCTCCACAAGGACAGTACCACCGTTTCTTCATACATTCTTCCTAGTATGGTAGCTCCAAGCTTCTAACACTCCTCTGTAAGTCACACTGAGGTCATATTGAATAAACTGCTTGTAACATGACATGTAATAGTCTTGTGGTGTGCCTTCTCTGGGGGCTGAGCTATGTTTTGAGCCATGTTAATGTAACAGTGTTATAAAAAGAATTTAAATTTTGAATACAGGGTGTAAGTAAGCAAGTGCACTATAACACTTCACGTAAAACCTCTAACATCTTGTGTTAGCTAATAACTTAACCCTCACCCAGAAGCACTCCTCCTTCAACCCAGTCACTCTAGCAAAAGAGAAAGAACAACAAGGTCTCTCCTCCAGGTTGGAGCTCTTGTGAAATGTTCTTCAAATTTCAGCTTAACACTGTCTGGATTGGCCATTCATGTGTGGGGTTCTCATGGACCAGTTACATAGTCCAGCGATTCTTTGTAGTCAGTGCCTGCTGAAGGTTATATCTGACAGATATCTCCACTTCACACACTCCGGAAATGAGGTCAAAAACAGCCCAGAAAGAAATATTCAATTGCTATGGTCCGATGCACTAAGAACACAGGCAGCAGAGGCCTCCAGACTCTGCAGCGAGCAGTACTGAGGAGAAAATGGCTCTATACTGACTCACTGTGTGAGAGTCAACATGCATGTTGGAGCTCAAAGCCATTTTTTAAAAAGAGATTTGGCAAGAGATGGATGTCTGTGTGCTTTTTGGAAAGAAATATAAGGATGCACATAGTATTTGGGGCACATTATTATAGGTCTTTCAAGTTTGCTATAATATCTGCATCTATAATCAAATGACTAGAACATCCTGGCTGAAGGATTATTAGCAATGTGCTATCATGACATGCGTGGTCTGGTTTTTCCCTGTATCCCATCATTGTTACACGCTTGATTCTCATTTGCCCTATATTTTTGCAATTCTGGTTCCTTGGTGTGATTCCCAGGTGTATAATTCCCCACTGCTGTCTCTTTACTAAAAGGGGCTGGTAAGATTTACCACCTGTATTCTCACTCTGATCCCAACTTTCTCCAACCTGCAGCACTTCCTTCTTGCTAATGGGCATATGGTTATGAGTCATGGCTTGTTTCCAAGGCCATTCTTAAAGTAACAGACCCTTGTGTTATTGGTTGAAGTAAAAAGGTCAGCATTTGCCTTCACCTTTGGAGTCATCTGTCCCACTTACGAGACTCCCAGAAGAGGATGTCAGCATCTTGTGTCATTGTGTGGCCTTTCCATTCATGGATTATCGAGCTCCTGCTGACGACTTCTGCCCCAAAGACTGTCTGTCAGCAATGTGGAGGGCTCTAGTCGATGGGAATTTTATTTTTAGAAACACTGCATTTTCTCTACTCTAAAAATAGCCTCAGCAGTTACCATCCTCTCCAAGCTTCTTAGTTAAATTCACACAGGTGTGTATCTTCCCATTCCAGGCTCTGCTTTAGAAACTTTGCCAGAGGTATGTAATCCATACCAGTGATGGAAGACAAATGGCATTTCTGGATTCATATTTTGTTCTCTGTGATAAAAACTTTCATATATACCCAAGGCCTAATAGGATAATATTTTTAAAAATAGATAAATGAAAAGTGGGGATTTAAAAACTATTTATCAAGCAGGAAAGTAGGTTTCTGTACTGACCTCCAGTCTCAGTAATAGCATTGGTAAATTTCTGTATCAAAGGACCTGTGATAGAAGGAGCTATGCAGTCAGTTTGCTCTATAGCATGAGGATCCTAGTTTAAAAGTAGAGAGCCATTTCCTTCTCCACAACCCACATAAATGCCTTGTTGGTGTGATGTCTTTCTGTAGGTCCAGTTCAGTGACACAGGATCCTCAAGCAAGCTAGCTGGCTGCACTAGACAGAGTCCGGACCTCTGAGTTCAAATGAGGGACTGGACTTGACTCAATGAATAAAGTGGAGATTGACTGTAAGGTTCCTAACAGTAAATTCCAGCCTCAACATGCACACGCAGGCTCCTATAGTCACATATATTCCCACACACATGCCAGTATGCATTCAAGTATGCATGTACACCACAGACACGTGCAAAAAAATCAAAGTCCCTGTAGAAAAGATGTTTCTGTAGTTTTTCACTGTGGTTTTTCTATAGGAGCTCCATCCATTCCTCCAGTTCAACTAAGGAAAAGGCAGAGAAGTGTGATTTCCTCAGTATGCTAGAGGAGTAGTTTCCTATGCCAAGAAGGTGGAAAGGTTTAAGTGATCTCTCTTTGGCAACCCCACCTTATTTTACTCCTCTAATCTTCATCATCATCTTCATTAAAATAACATTTAGATTCACTGTCTAGATTGAAGGGACGCTCTAGTAGACTAACTAGGTGTCCTGAGCCTACAGTGGCAGAAAGGAATTGACAAGTGATCACAAATTTCCTTCTTTTACATTTTTTTTTCAGTTTGAGAGAGAATTCACTTGTTAATAATAAAAAGGAAGAGATAGAGAGACAGAGACAGAGAGAGATACAGGAGGAAGGTTGAACAGATGAGATTTTTTTTTTAATGCTTGAAGCTGGTAACAAATCATTTAGTGGGCTTGGGCATGGGTGGGGATACTTTGTCAAGCAAAAACCCAAACCAGTTTTTCACCTTTTTTTTTAGCTATTGACCTGCCAAAGCCATGTGGTTTTGACCCCTAGTCACAGTCAGGCAGATCACAGTTTCAATTAAACTCAAGGTTAAGAACACAATTACGCCTACTGAGGAAATAGGTTCCAGCAGCTGATATGCATCTCAAACTCAATTTGGCTCTCTCTCTTCCCCCCCTTTCCCCTCTCGCTCACACACAGACACACACACACACTTAAACCAATGATTTTGTTCAGTAAGAGATCACTTCTCTGTAAGTTTTTAAACGTTTACTAGAATAGAGGACTTTCTAAGAACCATATAAGGAAAACCTTGATTGGTCTCACTCTGAGCTGATTTTTGACTCCAGCACTGAAAAGTGCTTCTGGAAACCCCCACTGGGACTTCACAGTGAAGACCTATTCATGATCAACTGCTTCCCTCCTCAACAACCACATTCTTTTCCCTACAAGCCTGCAATTCAGGTGCTTAGTTTTGGAATGCACTCTTTTTTATCATTTATATTGAGCTATATATTTTTCTCTCCCCTCCCTTCTTCCCCCACCTCCTCTACCCTCTCCCATGATCCCCATGCTCCCAATTTACTCAGGAGATCTTTCTTTTTTTACTTCCCTTGCAGATTAGATCCATGTATGTCTTTCTTGGGGTACTCTTAGTTGTCTAGGTTCTCTTGGATTGTGAATTTTGGGCTGATTTTTCTTTGCATTATGTCTAAAGTCACCTATGAGTGAGTACATATGATATTTGTCTTTCTGGGTCTAGGTTAATTCACTCAATATGTTTTCTAGATCCATCCATTTGGCCACAAATTTCAGGATGTCATTATTATTTTTTCACTGTGTAGTACTCTATTGTGTAAATGTACCACATCTTCTTTATGTATTCATTCGTTGAGGAGCATTTAAGTTGTTTATTCCAGATTCTGATTATGACAAATAATGCTGCTAAGAGCATAGTTGAGGACATGTCCTTGTGGTGTGATTGAGCATCCTTTGGGTATATACCCAAAAGTGGTATTGCTGGGTCTTAAGGTAGGTTGTTTCCTAATTTTCTGAGAAACTGCAATACTGATTTCCAAAGTGGCTGCTCCAGTTTGCACTCCCACCAGCAATGGAGGAGTGTTCCCTTTACCTTAAAACCTCTCCATCATAAGCTGTCATCAATGTTTTTGAACTTGGCCATTCTTACAGCTGTAAGACAGAATCTCAGAGTTGTTTTGATTTGCATTTCTCTGATGGCTAAGGATGTTGAGCATTTCCTTAAGTTTCTTTCAGCCATTTTAGATTCCTCTGTTGAGAGTTCTCTGTTTAGGTCTGTACCCCATTTTTATTGGTTTATTTGTTCTTTTGATGACCAATTTTTTGAGTTCTTTGTATATTTTGGAGATCAGCCCTCTGTCTGATGTGGTGGTGAAGATCTTTTCACATTCTGTAGGCTGTCGAGGCTACAATTACCCTGATACCCAAACCACACACAAAGACATTACCAAAAGAAGGTTTACAAAGCAATCTCACTCATGTACATTGATGCAAAAATACTCAATAAAATACTGTCAATCCGAATCCAAGAACATATCAGAAAAATCATCCACCATGACTATTAGGGTTCATCCCAGAAATGCAGGGATGGTTCAACATATGAAAATCTGTAAATGTAATTCACCATATAAACAAACAAACAAACAAAGACATGGTCATCTCATTAGATGTTGAAAAAGCCTTCAACAAAATACAGCATCCCTTTATGATAAAGGTCTTAGAGAAAGCAGGGATATAGGGAAGATACTTAAACATAATAAAGGAAATATACAGCAAGCCAACATTAAACTAAATAGAGAGAAACTCAAAGTGATCCTGTGGAAATTAGGTGCAAGACAAATTTGTCCATACTCTTTATATCTATTTAATATAGTACTTGAGGTTCTAGCTAGAGCAATAAGACAATAAAAGGAGATCAAAGGGATACAAATCAGAAGGCAAACTCTCATTACTTACTGATGATATGATAGTTTACATAAGCAACCCCAAAAATTCTACTTAGGAACTTCTACAACTCATAAACAATATTTTCAATAATTTAGCAGGATGCAAGATTAACTCAAAAATAAATCAGTAACCCTCCTTTGTATTTAGGAGATAAATGAGCTGAGCAAGAAATCAGAGAAACATCACCCTTCACAATAGCCACAAATATCATGAAATATCTGGGAGTAACTCTAGCCAAGCAAGTGGAAGACCTGTATGACAAGAACTTGAAATTTTTGAAGAAAGAAATTGAAAAAGACACCAGAAAATGGAAAGATCTCCCATGCTCTTGGGTAGGTAGAATTAACATAGTTAAAAAAAATGGCAATCTTACCAAAAGCAATCTACAGATTCAAAGCAATCCCTATCAAAATCCCAACAAAATTCTTCACAGACCTCAAAAACAATACTCAATTTCATATGGAAATGCAAAAAGCCCAGGATAACCAAAACAATCCTGTACAATAAAGGAACTTCTGGTGGCATCACAATCCCCAACTTCAAAGTCTACTACAGAGTTACAGTACTGAAAACAGCCTGGAACTGGCATTAAAAAGAGGTAGCAGGACCAAAGGAACCAAATCAAAGATCTGGATATCAATCCACACACTTATGGACACCTGATTTTTGACAAATAAGCAAAAAATATAAAATGAATAAAGAAAGCATATTTAATAAATTGTGCTTACAGAACTGGATACCAACATGTAGAAGAATGAAAATAGATCCATATCTATCACTATGCACAAAACTCACAACCAAATGAATCAAAGACTTCAACATAAAACCAACTACACTTTACTTCATAGAAGAGGAAATGGGAAGTACACTTGAAGCCATTGGCACAGGAGACCACTTCCTAAATATAACCCCAGTTGCATAGACACTGAGAGCAAAACTTAATAAACAGAACCTCCTGAAACTGAGTAGCTTTTGTAAAGCAAATGACATGGTCAGCAAGACAAAATGGAATGCACTCTTTAGAGATGGAGAGGAAGAATAGTTTACAGAGCGCACAGCAAGAAATC
The DNA here is from genome assembly GCF_903992535.2 of Arvicola amphibius. NCBI lineage: Eukaryota > Metazoa > Chordata > Mammalia > Rodentia > Cricetidae > Arvicola > Arvicola amphibius. Next base: position 103,817,739 of record NC_052053.1, on the reverse strand, counting down.
AGAGGGCCCAGCAGTGGCTTGGAAACAAGAGCAAATGTGCACTACATTTCAGAGAAGTCATCTTCTGGCTTAGGTGAGTTCCTTTGTGTGCCACCTCCTGGCATGGAATATGCACCATGCAAAGGAGAACACTCCAGACTGGCAGACACGCAGCTTTAGGAGGTCCGTATGAACTGCTGTGAGTATAAGCACCACTGTGGCTATCTTTATCATGCAATTATGGGACATGGTATTTATATTCAGTCAAATAAGAAAAGTCTTGATCAAAGTCATGTCCCTTGAGGTATCAAGCTGAAGTTTTGTGGTGTCACTATTGAGAACCGACGGCTGTAAGCAAAGCTTGAACGTAGACAGCTCCATGTCAGGTCTCTTACTACTGCCCTTTCTTCCACAGCATCCTCTGTAAATCCGCTCCAAATGATCTATCTGTTCAACAAGGAGTCTGGAATTTGACCTTTTCCCCACAACTTCACACTTAACAACTGTTATTCCCATGTTTGTTGACCTCTCACCTCTGACTATACCTCACATTGTTGCCACTGATACTTTCAAGTTTCATCCAGTAGCTTGACTTTGCAGGCAATTCTATAATAGTGCCACAAAGAAGACTCCTCTCTGTTTCCTTCCTGTTTCTCTCATGGAAATGAGCTAACAACACATGACAGATATCATTGAATGATTATCAGGCACCATATTGATTAGAAGGGTTCACACCTGCTTCCAAAAAAGTAGTGTGGCTCACCCACAACCCCAAAGTTCTCTTCTAGTCTGAGAATCCTTTTGATATCTGTCTCCATTTTATTATGGAAGAGAAGATTGCGTGATAGGGAGTTGTTTGGAGTTATGGAAAATGTGGGGATTCTAATTTTCAGTTAATACAACTAAACTTTGCTGTTACTCAGGATTCCTAATCTCTCTGTATCTTTCTCAAAAAGTTAGCTATGCACAACTTCCTTCTGCAAGCCTATACCCCACTTACCAGGGTGTCCATTTTAGTGTTCTTGAAATCCAGGACACTTCTATTGGGATCTTGTTTGTAAATATTTTACAATATTTTTTCATCACAAACTTCTAAATTTCTGTTTCTGAGAACTTCAAACCTGGGAACCGTACATTAATATCTTCAAATGAGAACCTCAGAAAGGACTGCACCAAATGTTTGCAGAGAGAAGAGTGTATATTAAACTGTACTCGGTGCTTTTGCATATTTCTGCGGAAAATAAGCAAATGGCTTAGGGCATTACCGTGAAAAAACATTGGGTGAAAGCCCACAAGGTTTCTAATGAGCTAAATATGAAAAATTAAAATGGATCCTGTAATTTACAGTCTAATTAAAAGTATTACAGATTAATTGATGTTCTCTTAATTAAACAAATTGTCATGTTTTCCTTTTAGTGGGCAATAACTAATAGGTAAATCCTTATTTTACTCTTTCCAGTGCTGGTTGTTTATTGCCATATGATAAATTACTCTTACATTTAGTGGCCTCAAACATCAACAATCACGCTGTAGCTTATTATCTGAGGGCTCCACACTTGAGCAGGACCACAGTGGGTAGTTCTGACCCAGAGTCTCTCCTGAAATCGCTGTCAGACAAAGTTTGGTGCTTTAAATTGGAAAACTGAAACATCTAAGGGCTGAACAAATAGGCTTGTCTGTCCCCTTCGCTCTCCCTCTCCCTTGCTCATCACATACACCCAGAATAGCTCCATTTGCTCCAAACATGCAAATTAATTTGATCTTTCTCTGAACTCCAATGACTTCTGCATAGTTGAACTGCTTAAATGTCAGCATCTAGGGGCTCCAGCATGAATAGGTGGTGAAGCAGAAAGAGGCCTTTCCATCATTAGGCCAGTTTTCAGTGCACTTGGGAAGAGGATGTGGACCCCACCTCTCAGCTCGGGCTGTGGACCCAATGGTTTGGTGCTATGTGTAAAAGCCTGCACATCCTACAAGTTACTTGAGTTATTCCCACATTCAAAATTCATCCACTCTTCTCTAATAGTCTCCACAGGTTTGAGCTCATTACTATATCAGGATCAAGTCTCAGACTGAGGATCTCATTAGAGATGTGCACAAAGTTCCTAGGCTTGGTTTCCTTGGATACATCACCTCAGGTACAGTTCTGCTCCATTTTAAGATGTGAGAACCAAACTAAAAATTCTTTACCTCTGAAAGGAAAAATATTAGCTCAGGACCCTCAAGACCAAGTTCTCAGCACAAAGGAGATTTATTTGCCCCAGAGGGCCAGAGGACAGAGAATAAGAGAGTAAGAAAGGAAATAGAGGATGAGGGGAAAGGTGAAGAGAACAGGGGAATGGAGTCAGAGTTATTTGTGCTGGATGGACAAAAGACCGCCTCTGGAGAGAGAGGAGATAGGTCTGGCCCATAGGCAAAAAGCTGTTTATAAAGGTAAAATGGGAAACCCTGTGTTGGGATGAAGTGTTTACTTCTAATTGGGCATGATAATTAGGTGATCCAGTCGCAGAGTTAGGGCTAGAAGTCAATACTTTGATAGCTGAACCTTGGCAGTTGACCTCAGAATGAGGAATTAGCCAAATAAGGGAATGAACCTAGGAGACTAGCTTTAGGAATGGCATCTATGGTTTAGCAGGGCAGAGAAAAAGGGGAGGGAGGGCAAGGTTGCCATAGACACATGCTCCAGTTGACTACCTTTCCTTTACCTTCCTCATCTTGTGCCACTTCACAAAAATCATGTTGTATATTTTTTTCTCAATTAAAAAATAGTTCTTAAAGTCATGTTGATACACACTAAGGACAAGACTCTACAATGGGAGATATCGGAGAATCAAGGTCTCTGAGACAGGGCAGCTTTGAAAACTAGCTAGGCACAGCTGGTTAGGAGCAAAGGTTGCTCCTTGTCTGGTTCCCTGGGGTTCTTAGCTCCTCCTGCAGCACCCTGGGTCTGTTACTTTACACAATCCTTGCTTTACCCTCAGCAAGAAGGTTGTGTGATCATCTGATCATTTCTTGACTGTTTCATCCATACAGACCGTGGAGGAGTGGTTGTATTTTGCATGTTATATTGTTATTTACTCTTTGTCCTCATCTGTTCACACTGGCACAATTATTTAAAAACAATGTGTTATTTTTATGTTCCCTACAATTTATTTCATCAGACAGAGACAAAATTCACAAATCTATCCAAGATCAATTGTATTCTTCCTTAAGATCCACCCAAAAGAGTCTCACAGATCCCATTCTTCTGCAGGAGAATCTCTGTGCTATTTTCTAATAAGAAAGGCATATTCTTAAACTTTATTTCAAAAGATCAACATGATATATTAAGCACAATTTTTCTTAGCTATTGAAGGAATATTACACGTCTACCCTGAATTTGCTCTTTGCCTTAAAGTCATTTCTTAATTTTAGCAATATATTTTATAATTTTTATAATCTAGGGAGACAAAGAATGATTTCATAATTCATAGTCACCTGATACTTTTCTTCAAATTTTGCTTGAAAATACAATAATTCATTTTTTAAACTTTTTATCTATTCATGGATGTGTCTTCAAGGTACAGGCACACTGCTTTAGCCATGATACCCATTCATGAGATGCATCTTCTACTTTCAATACTGCCACAAGAGCTTTGTAAAGCATTTTACCAATAGTATCTTCTTTTCTTCAAATTCAAAGGCCATTTTTTTTTTCTACCTTGGTTAAGCTGCTATGGTCAGTGCCAATCTCCTCTACTCTGGTCTGTCATGCAACAATAGTCTCTTCAAATCACACTTCTGCTCACCAGAGGAGCCTATGGCTAACACCAGTTGCTTTAAGTTTGCATCGTATTCTAATTCCCATCACAAAATTTTGCTCGGATTTTCTATTACTACACACACACACACACACACACACACACACACAATTGACGCACACTTAATGGATGGCTAATATAAGGATCATTTTTGGGGCTCAGCAATTTCTTAAGGGTACAGCTATATCTGCACACATGAATGCTTGTAAATATCCTGAAGACAACTAAGGAAGATAGGAGAAAGTCTGAGTGTGTGTGGTGGGAGGGGGAGGTTGTATATCACGAATCCTTGTTCAATCTTTTAAAATCAATATTTGCTCTGTAATTTAACCTCATTCTAGGTTTGATTTATAAAATGTAAAAACAGTCTTGTGTCCCAGATTTTGTCTAGAATTTTCTAGAAAGAAATCAATACTTAAAGCTTGTTTATTCTCTCATTAGTCCTTAAAAGACTAAATGAAACACTTGTACTTTCAAAATTCAGGTCTTTTTACATGGTACATGATTTTATATTAAATAGTTTTAATGAAAGAGAGAGAGAGAGAGAGAGAGAGAGAGAGAGAGAGAGAGAGAGAGAGAGAGTAGAAATTATATAGAAATTATATGGGCTCAAAATAGGGGTTACTTCTAACATTGTGGGAGAACAGAGTGACTATTTGTCTTCTGCTTAATTCTCTCCTTATTTTCCACACAGAAACTTTCTTTCTTTTCACATATTTATTTAGTGTGCTGAGAGTAGTCTTGAGGAGGAGTTAGAATCGTGTTGGGGCCCCACATTGGGGCAACATATGTGGGGGATCAGCCTTGATGGCATTTGCAGGTTCCAAAGTAGGGGCATGAAGATTAGAAATATCAGGCAGAAGGAACAGAGATATGAAAGAAAATAAAACAGAGACATAGAATAAAATCAGGAGGGCAATCCAAGGAATACTGAATTTGTCCACATTTATTGTCTATATGCTTTGTACTCCAATCCTAAAAAGGGGGAAGGCAAAAGACTGTTTAACATGATAAAAAATCAAACAAAAAAGCAATTACCTGCTTCAATATCAAACAACTATATGCTTAGTTAAACATTCTGTTGTTTTTGCAGAACATGGAATGACCACACCCTAGACCAAGCATCCTGTAGGCACTCACTCCATGGGTCAAACCTCCTGTTATATCCTTGAAAAAGCAAGCCTAGGCTTGAATTCTCTGACCTTTTGTCAAGGTGGAATGGACCCACTTCTGTGGGCTCCCGCAGAAACAGCTGTGTAGAGGGTGTTCTTGATAAAAACAGCAAGTTGAGGGAAGTCTTTATGTAATTAAAACTAGGAAGATTCATCAATGTCCTGTTTATAGATAAAATACAATACTATACGATCAGAGGTCAAACTATATGACATCGTAGATTGTTCAAACTGAGGAATATGAGAAGGACCAAAGACTTCATTTTGTACACAGAAAATCTTTTGATAAATGTATTCTAAAATCTAGTTCCTATGACTTGAAGTTTTCATGGTTTAGAAAGGTGAAAAGAAGGGCCATGGCAGATTCAGTAATCCCTGATATTCAGTGTATATGTAGATCTGCTTCTGATCAATCACTTTAGGTTATCAACTGGAAATTGAAGTATCTGCTCATTAAAAGAAGTCATGACAAGACTTGTTTTAAGTCCAAGCTCGAGGAATCTGTTGAGGTATCATAGGTGTGTGTGATGAGTAATGGCTAGTGAAATTAAATTGCAGTGTTTATGCAGCCTAAGAGTGTTCTGCAGTGGCTTGCTATATAAAGGCCTATCTTAAAAAAAGCAATACTTTAAGTACTTAGTGTCTTTGTTTTTACATAAAAACTCAAAATTTTCATGGGATTTTAAAATAAGAATGATGAGAGCATAAAATCAAAAAACATTGTACTTGATGGTCTACTGTTACAAATGTTTGCATCAGACTTCTGATTAGATGCATTTTCTTAGGCAGAAATGAAAATCTTGAAAAATGCCCATATTCATCAAGATTGCATTTACTGTCTATTAATATTAAGTAGCCAGAGTTTCTCCTTTGACCTGAAATAATCAACACTTATTTCAGTGAGATATTTGTGTCCAGTGATAGAAGAAAATGTCTTGAATTTCAGGTCCATTATGTGGACAAAAAGTCAATTATGTAACAGAAGAACTCTGCAGAGCAAAAGGTCAGAGTTGCTTATTTAAGTCATATCATCTAGCGTAATTGATCTTAAATAGCTCTTGTTTTTAATAGGTAATAGTTAGACATGTAGATTATTCAGGGACAGGACTTCATATATAAGTCAAATGGAGTATTAAGGTCTGATCCAAACTTTTTCAAGAAAGCAGAGATGCCAAGATCCATTAGTGTCATCCAATAAAGCTACCAATATCGGTACTCTAGCTCTTTTCACCCAAGGTGAGAATTGAATTTTAAAAAGCTCTCCATAAGAGACATCATGGTTGAGAAAAATGAAGACCTTATTAAGAAATAATAGTTTCGATAAACCAAAGTTTTAGGGGCAGTTTTAATGCAGAAACCTAAGTTCATTTATAGGTCGGTAAATAGACTCTATATTTGCTCCCCTTGAATCTGATTTGATGTAAATCTAGATGACTTCTGATGTAAGGCCATAAAGAGGACTAAAGCCAGCTCCTTGCCCACAGGAACATTATATAAGATCCCTAAGGTTGTGATACATGGAGGAAGACCTAGCTATCCTATGTAAGATAATCGTATAAACAAGCAGAGTCTCTATGAAGAGAGAAGCCACAAAGAACATCAGTTGTTCCATGTGAAGCTTCATCAAAGACAGCAGGAAAAAACAATGCAGCCTTGCCTTCCTGAAATTATTGAGCCACTCAAGTTCCCTAAGTAATTTGTTGCAACTGTTAAACTTAACTTGTGGAACTATGTATATTTCTCAATAAAGACAGGTTAGTTTTCTGTAGTTGTGAGAAATTATCTGAGATAAGTAACTTGAAGTAAGAAAGGGAGTTCTGCTTTTGGATTGCCACTTGCGGTTTCTGGTTCTGTTGTTTTGGAGTCTATGTTAAGGCAGACGGACATCACGGCAAGAAAACATAGGGTGAAGAAAAGTGGCTAATCTTACACTGAAGAGGAGAGGAGCAGAGAGGGAGACTGAGCCAGCACTGAAAAGAAAGAGCCTAAGAGAGAACAAGGGTCTCACACACAGTATAACCTTCAAGGGCACATTCCACAGGGGTCCACTTCTTCCAAACACAGCATACCCCCTACAGTTCCTGTCATCTCCCTATATATCCCATCCTAAAATCAAGCCATCACACCCCCTTAAAGCTCATCAACTTTCAATCTAGACTTTAGCTCGTGGCCTCAGGGAGGATATTTTAGAACCAAACCATAACAGAAGGCCAGATCATTAATATATATTAAATTATATGCAAAAGCCTATACACAGACACCTGTTTATGAACACATAAGTTCAATCTTTCATCTATATTTTATGCATTCTTCAAATTTTTCAGTATAAAATATATTACTATATCTCAAAAAGAATTAGGAAGATTAAATAAGTGTGCACCCAAAATAAGCGTGCACCCTTATTTTGGAAATTGAAGACACTTAAGTCTACTCACTTGGAAAGCATATAATCCAGGTAATAACACGGAAACAGAAACTCTACAAATGTTAAATACTACATTTCTAAGGATTGGGCCTTGGTGTGGCTTTGAGAGCTGTTGGAACAGTAGTGTAAACTGTCCCTTCCATATGTGTGACATTTCAGCGAGACTAGTGCCAGGAAAGAAAACTCAATGGCAGCATGGACAAGCAACATACACACAGACATCTGAAGGAAGATTCACAGAGCAGCTGCAACCCATATCAACAGACTGCAGGTTTATCTGGCTCTTAACACATTCAAGCTCAATGTCATAGTCACTGTGCTCAGGTGTCCTAGACTTCCCAAGATAGGCTGATGGTCTACTCTGTAGTTGCATATGAAATTATGCATAGTTGAATTGATTGGCGCCTGTACCAACTTTCACAGCTGTTTCATTTCCATTTTCCAAATCTCATACAAAACGTCTTCCATGACCAATACAAACCAAAAGCCACGCAAGGAAGTTCTAGAAAATGTAACTTCGTACAGGTGATTTAATAAAGAGCCAGCACAGACTATAAGGGTTTTCTTGACTGACTCATGGGCTGATATCTAGCATCTATCATTTGTAAAAGAGGAGGGAGCAGAGCCCAGGGAACACACACACACGCACACACACACACACACACACACACACACACACACACACACCTACTTGTTATGTGATGAGTTCTCTCATGTTTGATGAAGCCCCCCCATCCTTGCTTAACAAGTAGAAAGAGTTCTGTAGTTTAGTTTATTCACAGAGCACATTTCAATCAAAATATTAATCTTCTCTTTGACCTTCACTACCATTCATAATTCATGTTTTTGTTCCAATCAACTACTCTTTCTAAGCACTTTTTACTAAGTAAATATATTCTTGAACATAGCCTTAAAGATGGGATTAATCATTTACTCACTATTATCCCTTATGCTTCAGTGAATGAATTAATTATGTCTCCATGCTGAGCCATTGAACCTATGACCTTATGAAAAACCAGTGCCATCCCAGGTAAAAAGATATGAATAAATAGTAAGGGACATTTATGATTGTTTTGCTAATAGCAAGACAATGAATAAAAATTCATCCTTAGAAAAATAATTCATTTCCACTTCTTTCTTTGACTTGTAAGAAAATATTTTTTTTTCTGTTTCTTCTTTAACCTCTCATGTTTTTGGAATCTGAGCCTGAGGAATCCTAGCCACAGTTAAAGGTATAAATGTCATTGTTTTCTTGCTACAGTAGATTGAGGCTACAGAAGCTTATCAAAGCAACAAGTCATAGAAGAAGAAAAAAAAAACAAGAAAAGAGGATTGGAGGAATCATCCAGAATATTCTAATAGCATGAACAAGGGAAAGTAAGGGTCTGGGTTTCAGAAATGACAAAATCTGGAAGGATTAGAGCAGATGCAAAGTGGGAGATAGGAGCTAGAGAGACGACTCAGCCGTTAAGAGCACTGGCTGCTCTTGCAGTGGAGTTGGGTGTGGTTCTCAGCACCTGCCTGCTCACAACCATCCCTAACTACAGTTGCAGGGATCTGACACCCTTTTCTGGCCTCTACAGGTAACCAGCATGCACTCAGGGCACATACATACATGTGATTAAAGGACACATAAAATGAAATTAAATAAGGCATTGATTAAAGGGAACTAGGACTAAAGGCAAGAAAAACCTTCCTAGTCGGCTTCAGCTTGGAAAATAGACAAGGAGATTCCTTTTGGTACAAATTTCTGGAAGACCATGTTAGTCCATTAGGAAGAAACTAAATGAAGTAAAAAGACCCAGAACTACATCAAATACAAATGGTGACAATACTCTACAGAGCCTAAAATTTTCAGTAGAGTGAGTTAGAAGCAACATGTAGGATAAACATTGGTACCTTGTGGATTTTCCAGTATACAATTTAGCTTTTATGTTTGCTCCAGTAGTGTCTACCATGGCCACATAAAGTCCACTATCCTACAGCTGAAATCATCTTAAAATGATAAAAGACTTACTCGGCACTGACTTGTTCCCGCTCCCTGTGTGTGTCACTACACTATCTCCAGATGACAAATGCAATGCTCTAAGGAAGACTGTTCCTGTACGGTGTCGTTGACCTTAGGCTGATCAGTGAGGTTTGGAAGAACCCAGGTATGAAAGAGTTTGCCACTTAAGTAGTTACTCTTACAACAATGGCTGCTACTTTCTTTTCCTTTTTCTAGAAAAGCAAAGCAAAGCAAACAACAACAACAAACATGACTGTCACAAGAAAGCATCCTAATATTGTCTGTTGACTGCTCTGGAATCCCATTCAAATTCAGAGCAAACGGGAAACTGTAGCATTGAGGGGAAAAAAATGTTCTTTCAGGAAAAAAAAGGAGTTAAATTTATTCTGAAATAACTCCCCTGTGTGTCATAAAAAGTTCAGCTTATTCATTATTATTAGAATTCAGACATGACAAAACTGTCATAACCATCCACAGTGACAGGAATGTAAGAGAACATACCCTAAAGAAGAGAATCCCATGGGAATTCCTCCCAGCAGAGCTAGCAGCAGCAGCATCCCCTCCTCAGAGGGTCCCAATGACAAACCAAAGTCATATCCCACCAGAGTTTACCCTGGATAATCAATGAGTTCATTGGGCTCACATATCGAGCATGGAGGAAGAATTACGGACAAGAATAAGATCACTGAAACAGCTGAACTGGAAAGTCTGCACCCTGCATGGATGAAAGTTCCAACATTATCACATATATGGTGCTCCCATTTCTGTTTACATGCTAGAGATAACTCCAAGGCCACAGAAAATTAGGTGGGAACTTCCTAGGAGGGAGGAGTGTATATATGCTTCATTGATAATCTAATGAGAACCTCCACATACTGTTTTCCTCACTCCATAAACAGGTGTCTCAGATTTTTCTTAGAATTATTTTTTTTTAATTTTTGAGATTGTATCTTAATTACATTTCTTCTCTTTCTTCCCTTCAAACCCTATCATACACTCCTTCTCACACTCATTCAAATTTATGACTACTTTTTCATCATCACTGCATATATATTACTATTATGTGATATTACATAGAATATATATATATATATTCAGTATACATATACATATATATATATATATATATATATATATATATATATATACTGAAATACACACATATGTGAGATGTGTGTGTTCCTAAATGAAGCTGTTCAGTTAATGCGATGTTACTTGTATGTATGTTTACAGGACTGACCATTTGTTACTAGAAAATCAATTGGGAGCGTTCTTCCTCGGAAAGGGGCACCTCTCCCACTCCCATCTTTAGTCCGTTGCCTAAGGTTCTCTGTGTATGATTGAAGACCTGTGAGATTTTCTTAGTGAGAAAGAGGAAAGGGAGAGAAAGGATCACACAGAGACTTTCCTTAAACTTCTCTTTGCAACATATGGAGAGGACTACAGAAAACCACAACCAATCAAAATACAGGTGTGGAGCCCAGCTATATCCCCAGACCCCTCCGACACTAAAAGCTCAAGGAAGATGGGGGAATGATGTTATCATTGTTCAGCTCATATTAGGCTGGTCGTGTTGGTGAGAGCTTCTGATGTTAGTAGGAGACACAATCTTACCGCAAAGTCCCTGATTCCCTGGCTCTTCTATTCTTTCTGCCCCCTCCTCCACAGTACTCCCTGAGCCTTAGAAGTGTTTTATAGATGTATCCACTGGTCTGGGATCCTCTACTCAGCATAGCAATTGGTTGTGGGGTTTTGTAGTAGTCTCCATTTGTTCTAAAGAGAAATGACTCTCTCCAAGTTGGAGAAATGCAGTTGAGTCTGCATCGCTATTACAGGGTATCTGAGTTCAGTTCCCAGCATCCACATTGGGAGGCTCACTGCTGAATATAACTCCAGCCTCAAGACATCTGATACCCTGTTCTATCCTCCTCAGGCACCTGTATCATGCTCCTGAATTAACACACACACACACACACACACACACACGCACGCATGCACGCACTCGCACACATGCACATGCATGTGCATAAAATAATAAAAAAATTCACAATATTTCTCCCTCCAAACTTCCCATATACCCGGGTCTTTTTGCTCTCTTCAAAATTCTTGGCCTCTTTCTTCATTAACTGTTACATGCATATATATATATATATATATACATATATATGTGTGTGTGTGTATATTTACACACACACGTGTGTATATACACATATATATCTTCCTACATATAACTTCAGTCTGTATGTTAGCTGTGTGTGTGTTCTTGGGGCTGACTATTTGGTATTGAATAAACAACTAATGTGCTTTGCCCTAGGGAAGAAGATTTCTCCCATTCTCGGCATTCTTTAGTTCCCTATAGTTCTTTGTGTAGTGTTGAGGCCTGATGGGCTTCTCACACCCATTCTTCCATGTCTGTTGCGGTTGTCCTTGTGCAGCTCCCATTTAGTCCCTCATGCTGGTAAGACTTCACAGGTAAAGCATCTACTGGAGACACAAGCTCACAGCAAACTCCCTGATCCTTTGTCCCTTACAGTCTTTCTGCGCCCTCATCTCCAATTTTCCTTGAGCCTTAGGTACAGGAGTATTCTACAGATGTCTCTGGGCTCCACAACTCTGCATTTTGATTGGTTGTGGTCTTCTGTACTGGTCTCCATATGTTGCAAAGCGAAGTTAAAGAAAAGTCTCCACGTGTCCCTTTCCTTCCCTCCCCTTTCTCATTCTATTCCAGCCCCTCTTCCTACTTTCTACTCATCTTTTGCCAAATAGAAGATAGTGTGACTGCTGCCTTCTCAGTATGCAAAATGTGAGGGCTTGTTTGGATGCAGTTATCTCTGTGATGCAGACAGTGACTTAAATCTTCCAGTCCATTAGAATGTTACACATTTTAAACTCATAACTTGAGAAGCAGCAGAGACTTTGCAAAGAAACATACATTTCAAACCATAGTCAAAACAAAATCAGGCAGAAGTCATCTTTGTATGTCATCTATAAAAAGAATTTGTCATAGGAAATTTTACTTTCAGTTAGTCCAAATGATAGTCCCTTTGTTATTTATTAAGAAATACACAGTGTCTTTTGTGTAGAATGCTATTCTTATGCTTAATCTAAGATGACTTTTGATAGGTTAAGGGTTTAAAATATGCAATATAAAGGTCATGTGAGACTTCAGAAGAAGGAGTCAGAGACACCACCTACATCAATATTTTAGAAGAAAAATTGTGACAAGATGATAAGAGTCTGAGACTCTGAAACACCTGCTTATATTTATTTGACATTCTTCTCCAGTCCAATCTGGTAATCAAAGGAAAAACCTGAACACAAAAATAATGCATGATCAAGATACTTAAAAACATCTTGTATTCTGTAACCTTGAAGGAAATAGCAAGATAAAAAGCTACTTTTGCTATATTTCCATCCCATTGGCCCATCCTTCAGCTGTTCCGTATTATTCAGACTTCTGCCTTGTACCGTTTTTTAAATCAGTTTCCTTGCATGTAACTGATAAGAAACTAAAAATATTTGGGTTTGTTATTGACACAAAGATGTTACTGGTGTTGTATTAGGATGGCTCATAAACCCTCTAGTTAACAGAAAACTCCCATGAAAAAAACAAAAGAGGCATTTAAATGAATGATCGTAGATGATGTCATAGTGATACCATAGACATGCTGCTTTTTCTGGAAATGAACTTCAGCTCATTGTTACTTTTTAAAAGGTCTTGTCTCTCCTAGCAAGCTAGATTCTTAGAGATCCCCAAAAAAAGGGCTTCTTAATTACAGTTGGGCCAGGTTTGAGCACTGAACATAACATCAAGCAGCTTTCAATGAGCACTTCTGGGGTTCATTTGGAAAAAAATCATAGGAACACATGCTGGCTTCATAGACATATCATGTTTTTCTCTCAAAGGATGAGCTTCAGGCTGTTTTCTATTTTTTTACCCCAGGTGAACAGAGGTGGGGAATAAGCTCTGAAGAAAGTTCCTCCCACACCAGGCCCTAATAATACTGTCCATTCTGGCTAGATCTAAATCACTTCCCATATCAACTGCTAATACTTGATTGAGTGCCGAAATCTCAGTGGAGACCTCCAATTGCCGCGCACTGCTCCCCCGTGTCTGCGTTCGGTGTGCTTTTACCCAGTTCGCTAGATTCAGGCAAGGGGCAGGAGGTTAAAATACACAAACACACACAGACAGAGAGACAGCGACACGGGTCATCCTTGAATTCCCCAAGAATGCCCCCTTTATTGTGTTCAGGGCAGATTATATAGAGATAGCCACGCCCCAGCCAAACCCACCAGAAACAACTCTCCTGCCATCAGGAACTCCTGAAGGTCTCATGCTCAGAGCAGCTGTAGGCACTTAGATCAGGGGATTACAAGAAATTCAGGATCTGGGGTCTCACTGCTCCCAACAATTGAGAGCTCAGCATTCCGTTCTACAAAGTCAAAGAAAGTCCTGAGAATAAGTATAGGGTTTTTACCCAACATTCTAATTCTGGGGCTCTTGAGGCAATTGTAAGTGTGATTTACTGTTATTTGTTCTTGACTGTAGCGCTCTGCCACCCTACCACAGTACTTGCACATATAAGTGTGTAATAACTTGAGACATCAAGCTATTTGAAATAACAGACCTACCACTCCACTGACTACTGAGTTTGAATATCTATTGATAAGAATAAATACGGTTTTACTGCCCGGGACAAAAGCTATATTTAACAATTTCCTCGCATAGTTATTTTCATGCCCCAAAACCAGAATCTAGCACTTAACTTATTTGCTGGCATCCAAAGCAAAGGGAGAGGAGAAAGGTCCTTGTATGCAGCATTCTTCTATACAGATTAGAGAAGACATTGCCTTTATTCATGTTGAAAACAAAGTCACCAGAGAGAATTGTTAATGCTCCTGGCTGGGGAAGGGAATGTGGATTTTAGAACAAGAACAGCTGCAATCCAATGTTTTTCTCTCTGCCTCCAACATTGTCTAGATAAAAGTCTCAGGGCTAGAATACAATATGCATGTGAAATCTGTTCACTAACTTATACCCTTCTGGAGATTGATGCTATATCCAGAGACATTAACTTTTCATGTATCAATAGAATATACTATATATTTAAATATGATGCGGTGTATAAATATAAAATATATTTAAGAACACACTCAAATTTATATTTCTGATGTTCCTCAATAGCATTTTAAGCCCCTAACATAGGGACACTGCTATTATAGGCTCATACACAAGTAAATTTCATATATTACAGAATTGGCTCTCTCCAAAGCAAAATAATAATAATAATGATTATATTATCTAATTTTTATTGTTCATGATTTATTATAGGACTGTGCTTGTGCATGTTAGTTTCATGTAACTATTATGAGGAGTTATAGCAATTTCTATTGCAATTACTGGCAATATAGTTCTAGAAGTGTTCTAATAGTTCAAGTTAAGATAGCTCATCCTAGCATTTCACAAGAGCATAGAATTGTCGGGAGCTGCCACTTTTAATGGGAATGTGATAAAAAGATCTGCTTTCATATCTCTTAATGCAGTGTTATTGCCATTACTGAACTCCAGCTCCGTGTAAGAACAAATAAACACAAAGCAAAACAAAGATCCTACAGGGACAGCTATACCCTTCTCAGCTCTCTAGGAGCACCATCAGAGAGAGACTTCAGCAGGCTCACACTCGGAGCAAAATGTTCACCGTGTACCGTGAGTTCATATTGCTGCTGCTATCTATTGAAGATGAAGTTCTTTTTTTTAATTGGCACTAGAGAGACATGCATACAGCCAGAACAGCAAAGAGGGTCATCAAAAACTAAACAGTTCATGGATCGAGAGATGGCTCAGTCAGTAAAGTCAGTAAAGCTGCCATGGAAATCTGAGACGTAATTTCTCATAAAAGGCAGGCTTGTTTGTTAATAACTGTGGCCCGGTGGTAGAGTTTAGGGATTGGGCAGCTCTTTGCCTGCCATTGGCCAGTTAGTGGCTACCATCTGTGAGCTCTGTGCTGTGTGAGAGATCCTTTCTCAAAACATAATGTGGAAAGTCACCCAACTTGCCTACACACACACACACACACACACACACACACACGCGCGCGCACATACATACGCAGGTACACACACACACATGCACGCACACACATGCACATACATACGCAGGCACACACACACACACACGCACACACACATGCACATACATACGCAGGCACACACACACACACGCACACACACACATGCACATACATACGCAGGCACACACACAAACACGCACACACACACACATGCACATACATACGCAGGCACACACACACACATGCACATACATACCCAGGCACACTAGTCACACATATAAACACAAAGCACCCTTGTACTGTTTCACTGCCTTCATGGAATTTTCTATTTCATTTTGTTGTTTGTTTGTTTGTTTGTTTTGGCAATTCTAATAACAATTTTTTACAACAATATCCCCAAGTACTGGTAAAATCTGTTGAATTATGTGTAAAGTGGGGAGAGGCCATTAGCACAACAACGGTTCATGGAAATAGTTTCTTAAGAGAATCTGAAACCCCCAGCTCTCAGATGCCCTTCAGAAGATCATCTGATCCACCTCATACCGCTCAGTCTCCATTTAAATTAGACAGTGGTTATTCCAATACACTCTTCATTATCTCAGAAGAATATCAATTGATTTTATATCTTGGGATTATTTCACCTAGTCCAGAGTCTACGATTAAGAAAAATTCCTCCTGTGTAAAATGATTATCTAGCATTAAAAAAAAAGAGAGAGAGAGAAACACAACCCACAGAGAGTGAAGCAAGATTCTAATCTACCACCTGTAAAAGATTATGCATCCAGGAGCATAATAGAAAGTGGTTCTGGAGAAAATGTCTCCCAAGGCCAAAGCACTCTCTCTCATTGATGCCACAAACTTTCACACGCATTCAGATTTCCTGTTTGAAATGCTGCAAATGTTTCATCAGTGAAGAAACTGCCACTGTGTGGTCTAATTCGGTCAAGAGCCATCGTTAGCCAAATCCTGATGCAAATACTAGTCTCGGTTGGACACATCCTTTCTCTATTATCACGTATTCTTCCTGGATATCTTTGCAAGAAGCACACGTGTTATTATGTTTTACCGTTACCAAAATTAATAGTAAGTTCTTTGCCTTAAGCTTCATTTGACCAGCTTAGAGAAAAGATCTCAATCTATTGTTCATTTGAAATTCTCCAGTTTCTTCACAGTTCCTTTTTCCTTTTGGAATCAAATTTGCATACATTGAAATGCACACATCTTAAATATACAGATCTAGGCATTTTGCAAATGGCATACACTTGTGTAACTCATACCCCATCAAAATGTGGGGCTTTTTTTAATCCCTCAAAAAGACGTTTCATGCTGTTCCATCTGACTTCTCAACACCAACACCAAAAAGCTTTTCACTGTGTTTCACCATAGTTGAGCTTTGCTTGTAATAAGATTTCACATATTTATGGAATTACACACACACACACACACACACACACACACACACACACACATACTTTCACATATAATTTGTAACTCAGGGTGTAATCATCATATCTGACTTCTTTCCCCTCCCATAATTGTTATTTCTTCATGTTGATATATTTCTTTTTATTGAAGAGCATTCCAAATTTTGAGTTCATAAAAATTTAGTTGTTCTCCTGTTGATAAAACGTTATTTGGTTTCTAGGTTATTTGCTGCTACGAACAGAGATGCTACTAGCCTTCTTACTTGAGTATTTATGTGGGTATGCTTATGTTTTTCTCTGGCCAATATCTTGAAACAAAACATATATGCATATATTCAACTCTGTGAGCTGTCAGGATATTTTTCATTTTCCAAATTTCCTTCACTGTTTTCTCTCTTGGGGCTAATATATGAGAACAACATTTGTTCTCCAATCTTGCCAAAACTGGTACCAAGTATTTTTTAAATTTTAGCTTTTCTAGGAGATTTGAAATGGCATCACATCAAAGATTTGATAGTTGAGTTCTGATAGCATTATTTCTGTTTGCCTATTATTGTATCATGTTTCCCACAAATTTACCTATTACCTATATGCATAACTACATTTTGGATTGTTTTAGTCCTTGTCTATTTGATAAATAAATTTTAGTGTGATGAATGTTTGCTGCATGTGTAATGTTCTAAATGTTTATATTGGTGACAAGAAGTTTAAATTTGAGGTAAGCACATCTTATCATGTTCTGCTATCCTTGTTCTCATCCATGTTCTGCCTAAGAAATTCCTGCTGAACAGTGGCCAAAGACATCATGCTTCTAGAAGTTATAAAATATTTGGTTTTATTTTCAGGTCCTTATCTCCCTTGGAATTTTGTATAGATTGGCAAACAAGGTTTGACCCTTATTTTGTTTTCATATGTAGATTCACATACAGAGAAAATACTGAAAGTGGCTGCTTTTTCATTGGATTCTGTTCTGAGTTGCTTTGATAGTGTCATAAAAATCAGTCTGCACAAATGGGAAAAGTTGAGCATGACCTAAAGAGAAGATGTAGAAATGAGAGGTAGATGGTCTAGGGACTGGCCAATGGTGGACACTTGTGTTCATTTTGTGTCTTAGCAACTGTAGAAAGTGTTGGGATGATCCCCAGAGTGCAGATATCCCTTCAACATTTCAAATTCATTTCCTCTGGTCATGTATGCAGTAGTGTGATTGTTGAGTCATGGGCAGTCATATTTTTAATTATGGAGAGAAACTTCATATTGCTATGTAATGGCTCTAATTAATACTTGCAACCTACCATACAACAAGAATTCCTTCTTTCACATTATCACAGACATCCTGTCTTTTGTACAGCCTACAGTACAACAAAAATTCCTTTCATCGTATTATCACAGGCATGCTGTCTTTTGTCATTTGGACTGTGTCCACCCTAAGAGTTGAAAGGTGACACATCGTAGCTTTAACTCTCATTGTGTGATTAGGGATGATGTATATTTTTCTCATATGCTCTTTTACCATTTCTATGTATTTTTCAACAGATGTCTTTTCAGGAGCTGGAGATATGGCTCAATATCTTAGTGTGTCTGCTGCACAATCATGAGACTCACAGAACCAGAAGCGCTTCCTGCAAATGCCTGAAACTCCAGCTCTCAGAGATCCAATGCCTTCTTCTGACCGCCATACGTATAAACACACACACATATCCTGACACATAAACATACAGTCACATACCCACACATGCAAATAAGCAAACCTTTTCTAAGATTTCGATAGAATGTCTATTGCTTTTGCATATCTTAAGGGAATGATTTGTTCCTTTCCAATGATAATCCCCTACCAGACGATGATTTGAAGATATTTTTCTACTATCCTGACAATAGTCTCTTCAGTTTCTCACTTGTTCTTTTCTTATGCAGAAACATTTTATTGTGATTTTTTCTGTTCTTTTAGATGGTTATCTCCCAATTCACTATCCAGATATGGCTTTGAAGATATTCACCTCTGTTTGTTTCTTAGTGCTTCATAGCTTTGTGTCTAACCTTTAAATCTTTAATCCATTTCACTTTGGTGCATCTGCTCTGAAAAAAGGGTCTAATTTTATTCTTGTGCATGTATATATCTTGTTTCTCCAATACTATTGTTTTTAACGAGATCTCTTCCTGTTGTGCATAGTTGGCATCTATGATGAAAAGCAGCTGACACCTAAGAGACTTCTTCCATGATCTTTGTTCCTGTTTTTGAACCAATACCATACTTAGTTTGTGTATGTGTGTGTGTGTGTGTGTGTGTGCGTTGACACTCATCATATAACTCAAGCTAGCCCCAAACTCAAGATCTTTTTGTCTCTGCTTCCTGAATACTAAGATTACAGGTAAGTATCACCATACTGGTAATACAGTTTCAAGTCATGTAGTATGACATCTCACTTTCTTATTTCTTTTCCTTGAATTGCTTAGTTATTGGTTGCATATGCATTTTTGGAGTGTTTTCCCATTTTGGTGAGAACCATACGGAACAGTTTTATGTGAATTGCATTGACTATAGATCACTTTTATCACTTTTAGTTGACATGGGTATTAGAACAATATTCACTACTTTACCTCGATGAGTGCGATATAATCTTCCAGTTATTTGTTTTAAATTTCTTTCACCAATATTTAATAGTTAACAATATACAAATCTTTGCTTATAGTTAAATTATTCCTAGAAAATATTGTAGTGTTCAGTAAGATGACTCAGAAGGTCTGAATGCTTTCTGCCAACCCGGTGACCCATGTGGTACTCACATGATAGAGGAAGAGAACTGACACCCTCATGATATCCTTTGACTTCTGTGCTGATGCTGCTGTAGTGTGTGTGTGTGTGTGTGTGTGTGTGTGTGTGTGTGTGTGTGTGTGTGTAGGATTACCCCAGTTAAAATGTAAAAAGTTTATGGTATTATAAATAGAATTTTTAGTTCTTTGCATATAGTTTCCCATAGGAAGACTGTGACTTTTTATATTGATTTTATATCCTGTAACTTCACTTAATTAATTCTAATAGTCCTGGCCTATAGCCTTTAGAATGTCACTGTGTCCAGGACTGTGTCATCTCCCAACAGAGAGATGCTAACTTACTTTTATTCATTTAGACTTCTCTAATGTCTTACTCTGACTCATACCTACAGTACTATAGTCAAGAGACACTGCAGATTTCTACTTGCTTTCCCTGTTCTATATCTGGCAGGAAAAAAAATTTCAGGTGCAGTGAATTGTGGTTTATCATTTCTACTATGTTTATGGTACTGAGGTAAATTCATTCTACACCTAAATCTTTGAGAGGTGTTTAAAATTTATTTAAATTTTTTCATACAATATATTTTGGTCATAGTCTTTCCCTACAATTCTTTTCAGATCCCATATACATTGGTACCCATGCAACTCCATGTTCTTTCTCTCTCAAAAAATTTACAAAATTGTAGAAAAATAAAAAATCATAAAAATTAGACAAATTATAAATAACAATTGATAAGACAAATACCAAACAAACAGCACGCACGCGCACACACACACACACACACACACACACACACTGTGGAGTTCACTTTGTGTTGGGAAACTATTCTTGGGCATGAGGCTTGCTCTAGAGTGTGGTTGATACACACAGTGACATTCTATTAGAGAAAACAGATTCTTCCTTTCTGAGAAGGTATTACAAATAACTTTTTGGTTAGGTATGGAACTTTGTGTTCAATTCCTTTTCTCAGTCCTGAGATTTTGTCTGGTTTGATCCTGTGCAAGTCCTGTGCACGCGGTCACAGTTTCTTGTGGTTTCATATATGCATCTCTTCTGTTGTAGCTGGGAGATGCTGTTTCCTTGGAGTCATCCACCATCTGACTCTTACAATCTTTGCACCTTCTCGTCCACCCAGATTCCTGAATCTTAAGGGCAGGGTTTGATAAAAGCATCTCATTTAGAACTGAGTGCCCTGAAGTCTCTTCCTCTCTGCACATTGTCCAGCTGTGTATCTCTTTGTTAATTATCGTCTACAACAAGGAGAAGCTTCTCTGATGAGGGCTGGGCGATGCTCTTTTCGCTATGAGCATAGGAACGTGTCATTCCATTAAGGAATGAAGGTAAGATTTTTTGAATGCTTTTTTCTATGCCTATTGAAATCATGTGACTTTTTGTCTTTTTTCCTGTCAATGAGACGTGGCATTTATATTTTGATTCAGAATACAGATCAGGTCTTGTATTTCCTTTGTTATTTTCCTTCAGAATTACCTGTCTATCATTGAAAGGAGAATGTTGAAGTTTGTTACTATTGTTGTATTGCAGTCTAGGCCTCCCTTCAGGTCTATCAAGACTTGCTGTACATATTTAATTAACTTTATTATCTGTTATACCTCCTCTCTGCACTGGTTCTTTATTTTATATAAGAGCTTTCTTGTTTATTTAATAGTTTTTATATAGCATCAAAGCTGCAATCACCAATTATTTTATATGGCATAGACACTACAATCGCCACTTCCTTCTTTTCATTGTTTTCATTGGTATGGACTGTCTTTTCCATTCATTTGCTTTGAGTCTCTATGGGCCTTATAGATAAAGTGAGTCTCTGATAGGCAGCATATCCTGGGTCTTTTAAATAATATTTACTGACTGTGTTTTTTGCTTTACAGAAGCTTCTCAGTTTCAGGAGGTCCCATTTATTTATTTTTGCTCTCAGTGTCCCTGTTACTGGTGTTATATTTAGGAATTCATCTCCTGTGCCCATGCATTGAAGTCTAATTCCCACTTTCTCTTCTATCAGGTTCAATGTGGTTAGATTTATATATTTATATGGCTTAACATTTGGACTTGAGTTTTGTACAAGGGGATATATATGAATCTATGTGCATTCTTCTACAGTTGACATCCAGTTATGCCATCACCATTTGTTGAAGATAATTTCTTTTTTCCATTGTATAATTTTCATTTCTTTGTTGAAAATCAGGTGCACAAAGGTGTGTGGATTAATAATCAGGCCTTTGATTCAATTCCACTGGTCAACCTGTCTGTTTTTATGCCGAAACCAAGCTGTTTTCATTGCTGTATCTCTATAATAGAGCTTGATGTCAGGGATGGTAATGCTTCCAGAAGTTCCTTTATTGTACAGGATTGTTTTGGCTATCCTGAGTTTTTTTTATTTTTCCATATGAAGTTGAAAAGGCATACTGAATGAGAAAAGGTCTTCATCAACCCTACATCAAAGGACTGATCTCCAAAATATATAAAGAACTTAAGAAATTAGACATTAAAATTCCAAATAATCCAATTAAAAATGGGGTACAGAACTAAACTAGTAATTCTCATCAGAAGAATCTGAAATGGCCGAAAGACACTTAAGGAAATGTTCAACATCCTTAGCCATCAGGGAAATGCAAATCAAAATGACCATGAGATACCATATTACCCAAGTCAGAATGATTAAGACCAAAACCACCAATGATAGCTTATGCTGGAGAGGATGCAAAATAAGGGGAATACTCCTCCATTGCTGGTGGGAATGCAAATTTGTACGAACACTCTGGAAATCATTATGATGTTTTTTCAGAGAATTGGAAATCAACCTACCTCAGGAACTAGCGATAATACTCTTGGGCATATACCTAAAGTATGCTAAATCATACAACAAGGACATTTGTTCAACTATGTTCATAGCATTATTTGTAATAATCAGAATATGAAAACAATCTAGATGCCTGCAACCAAAGAATGGATAAAGAAAATGTGGTAAATTTACCCAATGGAGTACTACTCAGTGGTAATAAGCAATGACATTTTGAAATTTGCATGCGAATGGATGGAAATAGAAAAAAAAATCTTGAGAGAGGTAATACAGACCCAGAAAGATGAACATGGTATGAACTCACTTATAAGTGGATACTAGCTATAAAGCAGAGGATAACAAGCCTATAGTCCATGATCCTAAAGAAGCTAAGTAACAAGGTGAACCCTAAGAAAAACATACATAGATCAACCTGGAAAGGGGAAATAGATAAAATTACCTGATAAAATTGAGGAAATGGGGTAGACGAGATGGAAGGACAGAGATGAGACCAAAGAAAGAGACATTTTGATTGAGGGAGCCATTGTGGGGCTACCATGAAACCTGACACTAGATAAATTTTTTGGAATCCACAAGGATGACCCCAGTTAAAACCATAAGCAATAGAGGAGAGTGTGCCCAAACTAGTCCTGCTCTGTTGTCAGATTGATGAATATCTTAAACACCACCATAGAACCTTCATCCAGCAGCTGATGGAAACAGAGGCAGAAACCTGCAGTGGAGCACTGGGCTGAGCTCCCAAAGTTCAGTTGAAGAGTGGGAGGAGTAAGAATATGAGCAAAGAGGTCAAGAGGATGATGGGGACACCCACTGAAACAGTTTGAGCTAATGGGAGTTCACCAACTCCAGTCGAATAGGGAAGGAGCCAGCATAGGACCAAACTAGACCCTCTGAAAGTGGGTGACAGTTGTATGGCTGGGGCAGACGGTGGGGCCACTGGCAGTGGCACCAGGATTTATCCCTAGTGCGTATAGAAGCTCCTACCTTCATCAGTGTGTCGTGTCTTGTTCTGTGCTATAGCCAGGTACTCACTGGAGAGTCCCTTACTTTCCTTCTCCCTACGCCATGTGCTATTTTAATGTCCCGATTTGCCATTGTGGGTTCCTTTTATCAGAGTATCTTTTCTGGACCTTGTTTGTTTGTTTTTGTTTGTTTGTTTTGTTTTGTTTTGTTTTGTTTCAAGACAGGGTTTCTCTGTAGCTTTGGAGCCTGTCCTGGAACTAGCTCTTGTAGACCAGGCTTGAACTCACAGAGATCTGCCTGCCTCTGCATCCCAAGTGCTGGGATTAAAGGCGTGTGCCACCACTGCCCAGCAGACCTTTTTTTTTCTTTTTTTTAAATATAAGTTGCTTGTTCTTCACTGTGAATTTGGAGTTTATGCACAAATTATATATTTTAGATACATATATCTTCTTGGATACATGATTTATAAACTTTCTTTTGAGTCTGAGGTTTGTCTTTTTATACTCTTAGCAATGTATTTCACAGTACAGAAGTTTTTAATTGTTTCGAAGTCAATCTGTGAGGTTTACTTTTTCATAGACTCATCTTTTAATAGCATATCCAGGAACAGTTGGCCTAAAAGAGAATTTTTCTTCTAACTTTCATTATAATTTTGTGCTTTATTTTTCAGTTTGGGGTTTTTTTGTTAATAAATGGGGAAGTCTGAACCAAGACCAATTTTGTTGTATATAGATTGTGGGGGTTTATATAACACTGGCCCCCATAGGCTCATATTTGAAAGCTTAGACACCAGGAAATGGAATTCTTTGATAGGATTAGGAGGAGTGGGCTTGTTGAAGGAAGTATGTCACTGGGAGTGAACTTTGAGGTTTCAAAAGGCCATTTGAGGCCCAGGCTCTCTCTCTTTGCCTGCAGATGTAGCTCTCAATTATTTTTCCCTCACCATGAATGCCATGCTCTCTGATTTAAGAATAATAGACTAAGTCCCTGAAACTATAAGCAAGCCCCAATTAAAATTTTTTCTTTAGAAGAGTTGCCATGGTCATAGTGTCTCTTCACAGCAACAGAACAATAACTAAGACACAAGTTAGTACCATGGAGTGGTATATTGCGGTGACAGCCCTGCTCATGTTCTTTGTTGGAGGTATATGGAAGACTTTTGAAATTTGAACTAGAAAAGTAAATAGATGCTTTACATGGGTCATCCTAGTAGGAGAACAGAAGACACTGTTGCTGAGATGTTTCAGATGGGAGGAATATTAGTCAATGGTCTAGAGACCATTCTTGTGATATGTTGGCAAAAATATGGCTGTTTTGAGCCATGGGCATAAAAATCTGTCTGAAGCTAAACTGAGGAGTTTTGGATTAATGGTATTAACAGAGGATCTTTCAAGACAGCCTAGTATTAACTGTGTCGTGTGTTTATTAGTAATCACTTCTATGTTGTTCTATACTAAAAAGGAGCTGAACAAAGAAAAATACAAATTGTATAGTTCAAGGAGAAAAGGAGCACCAGAAGTATAATGGAGCTAAGTCCAGTGCTCAAGTAGATAAAATGTTCAAAAAAAAAAAAAGCATGCTACTAAAATGGAATAAAGGAAGTGGAGACTCTGGGGACAAGACCCCATTTGGCTAAGCTTCCAACTTGTGAAAAAGAATGAAAGAAAAACTTAAGTACTGAAGAAAAGCATCAGCAACAGAAAGCTGATGCAAATGTAACAGAATGAGCGGGCCCTGTTCCAGCCCCAGCGTGCAGCAGAGATCGGCAGCTTCCGTAGTCCAAGTAGTTCTGCTTTCAGAGTCCAGGATATGAGGAAAGAATTGTGGACACTCCCTCCATGGCTAAGGCAAGCCACTGGGGCTAGGTGTGTGTCAAGGATGTCCCTGCATGGAGGCTCGGAGAGTCATTGAGTAAAGCTATGAAAATGAAGCCTGGGTTTTTTTACAGACCCCAAGATGTGGATGCCCAAATCATGGGATGCCTGTCACAAGAGCTGCAGACTGCGTATGGTACCAGCCCAAAAGACAGAAGAGTGTTGCAGTCAACAAAGCTGAAAGGAATTGGAGACCTGAAGATCACTTGAACATTGAACAAAAAGATGCAGATTTGGAGTTTGCCCAGCTGCCTTCACGTCTTTCTTTGTCCCCACATTTCTTCATTATGCTTTCTTTCCTCACTTTTGGAAAGGTAATATATATATTCTGTGCCATTGTATATTGAAAATATTTTAATTTTTTAGGGGGTTGCAGTTAAGAGATTACCATCGGTCTCAGAGAGACTGAACTTTGGACTTTTAAACAGTATTGAGATGGTGATAAGAAATGGGGACTTTTGAAATAAGACTGAATGGGATACATTTTTGCTTCATGGTATGGCTGTAAGTCTATGGGGATCAGAGAGTAGAATGTGGTGATTTGAATAAGAACAGGCCTCAGAGGTTCATACATTCTAATTCTTAGTCCTCAAGGAGCGGAACTCTTTGATAAGACTGGAAGAATTAGGAGGTATGCTCTTGTCAGAGGAAGTACGTTACTGATGTGGGATTCCCCTCTGTATGTTGTGGATATTATTGGTTAATAAAAGAACTGCTTTGGGCCTATAGTAGGACTGAAGGGGAACAGAGCTAGGTGGGGAAACCTAAATGGAATGCTGGGAGAAAGGAGGCAGAGCCAGAGAGAAGCCATGTAGCCCCGCCAGAGACAGACAATGGAACCTTGCCAGTAGGCCATGAGCCTCATGGTAAAATATAAAATAATGGAGATGGCTTAATTCTAGATGTAAGAGATATCTTGCAATATGCTTAAGTAATTGGGCAAGCAGTGCTTTAAATAATATAGTTTTTGTGTGATTATTTCAGGGCTAAGAGGCTGGGGACCAACATCAGCCTCTCTCCCTCCAACATGTTACTGGGGTTGAGCTTTGAAGTTTCAAATTCTTAAGTCAGTCTCGGGTGCCCCTCCCATTGCTTTTACTCTTACTCTCGATCTCTCTCTGTCTGGGACTCAAAATATAGTTCTCAACTACTTCTCCAGTACCGTGCCTGCAAGCCTCTATACTCTCTGACTCGACGATAATGGACTAAGCCTCTGAAACCATAAGCAAGCCCCCAATTAAATGTTTTTCTTTGTTAGACTGACTGTGGTCATGGTATCTATTTACAGCGCTAGAACTGTGACTAAGACAAGGATGCTAAATTGTTCTATCAGGAAGGTAGAAAGTGAAATTCTCTGAAGGATTTGCTTTGCGTCTCTGTCCAGAATCGGGTTGCACACAAACTATATTATTCTGAGCTATACACCTTAAGCTAGAGAATTTTATTAGGGATAGCATATCACAAATATTAATTGCCCACATTTGTGAGGACATACTCATAGGTCTGTGTTCAGTTGATCTATTTGTAGATTTCTCTCATCCATATATCTATCTATACCATCACCACAATTACGGAGTATTTTATCTTTATTTTTCTTTAAATCTTCATGAGGTTATTCTGTCTTGTTGACTTCAGTTATTTTTTCAAGATTAGTTTAGCTTCCAAGTTTCTTTACCTTTACCTACTAATCCTAGAAGCAGCTCTCTCTCTCTCTCTCTCTCTCTCTCTCTCTCTCTCTCTCTCTCTCTCTCTCTCTGTCTGTGTACAATAGGTTATATCTATATATAATAGTTTCTGCTAGAGGTTTGCTAAGCATATTAGTTTGGCTGTTATTACTCTTACCTATTTCGAGTACTTCAATCCAAGACATGCCTCATCTTGTCCTTTTTTTGGGTTCTTTCATCGAAATTTTATAATATCATGTGTAGAAAAATTGTATACATTTTGTTAGATTTATACCATTTCTATATTTGTTGGACTTTAATAAATCACACATTTCAACATTTTAGTATCTAGCCAATATAGATTTTTTGTGTTAACTTGATATCCTATAACATAAGTAAATGCTAATTCTATGAACTTTTTAATAAAATATATGGGTATTTTCACTTAGAGAATTAATATATATATATACACACACACACATACATACATACATACACACAGACACACATATATATGCATATATATGCATATATATTTTTTTTCCATCTGATCCTGACTGATAATAAAAATCCAGCTTTCAAAATTCAGGTCAATGTATGTTTTCAGCACTACCATTCATCTTTTTTCCTCTTCATCCAACTGTCTTCTAAAAGATCAATGTTTCCTAATGAATTCTTCTCTTTAAAAGTGCCATCTGAGAACTCTGTGTCCTGAGGTATAAACAACCTCTCTCTGATTACTCCCAGCAATCTTGATTTTTCTAAAAGTTTGATAAGGATGACTGCTATTATCTGAATGTTTGTTATTTCCAAAGTACACATAGAAATTTTAACCCCCTTGGTGATGGCATTAGAAAGTAAGAAGTTTAGAAGGTCATTATTAGGTCCTGAGGATACCTTCCTCATGAAAGGGATGAATTTCCTAGGGAAATGGCCAGAGATATATCCCTTGCCATTTTCTGCCATTTCCATATGAGTAACATTACTGTTTATGAAGCAGGAAGGAGACTCTCACTTTAAACAACGAATCTGCTGTGACCTTGTAATTCCCAGATTCTATAAATGCAAGAAATAAATTGCTGTTGCTCTGAACCATTGCATTCATGGGATTTTTACATTGGCAGCTTGAACATACTAAAAATAACTTTCAATATTGATCAGCCAAGGTTGTTGTCTTTTTCTTCCCAATAGAGCTGGAGGTCAAGTGGCAAGACATAATCTTAGTTAGGACTCATTGAATGAAAAACTGGTTGGCATGACTTTCTCTGCTGTGTTTATTAACTTGACCTTGCCCTTTCTACTGTCTTTGGAGTTTGTCCAAACTACTTTATCAATTATTAGAATTAACGGAAATATTTCTTAAAGGTCATAGCTGTTTAGTTGAATGCATATAGCCCACACAATCCTTTTCAGTAGGCACTTGAAATTTGAAAATAGTATCTTTAGCATAATAATTTATAGCAGTAAATTTATTGATCATTCCTTTTCTTTTCAAATATAATTCTACTTGATACTAAATGAATATTTCTATCAAATAGTCTCATTGAAAGCTATATTTTATCACTATAGAATATATTTCTTTCCCTCACACTTTTTTCCTTGAATTTAGCTTTATAAATACCATTTATCTTTCTTCTTTTTGTACGAGCCTTTCCTTGTGCATCTTTGTTCTTACTTATACTTCCTATACCTAAAAGGCAATGGTAAACAGTATGCTTGTTAATAAAGTATCACACATTCAGTCACAATTCTGGAGGAACTTACAGACTGACAGTTCAGAGAGAGATTTTAGGAATAGTGCCCCTTCCTTGAAAAGTCTCTTAATTATAGTACCCTGTGATGTATTTGTTATATAAATCATATTATTCATCTATCCATTTGTTTGTTGAATAATTGGTATTTTAGGTATCCCTCTATTGTTAAGGATACAGGATGGGAAAATGACAGAAACCAATGTTTTCATGGAACTTAAACTCTAATGACATTATGATGTTTTGAAAGAAAATGCTCCCCAAAGGAACAGGCACTAACAGGAGGTACTTGTTAGATTAGGTATCACTGTGGAGGTGGACTTTGAAGTCTCATATATGCTCAAGACACCACTCAATGACTGAGTTCACTTCCTGTTGCCTTTGGATCAAGATTAAGAACTCTCTGCTCCAGCACCATGTCTGCCTGAATACTGCTTTGCTTTCCACCATGAAGATAATGGACTAAATGTCTGAACTCTAAGTGAGTTATCCCAGTTAAAGTTGGTACCAGGAATGGGGAATTGCTGTGAAAGGCCTGGTCATGCTTTTGTTTAGAGGAATTTGGATTTAGGGAGTTTGGGTTAGGAAAGCAGTGGAATGAAGTAAGCACTGCCTAATGGTCCATACCAGTAGGAGCATGGAAGGCAGTGGTGCTAAGAGAGATTTGAACCGTGGAGGGCTGGCTCAAGATATTTCAGAGGAAAAGAATTTTAGTATGCTGCCTAGAAATTGTTCTTTTGATATTTTGGTAAAGAATGTGCCTGCTTTTTCCCTTGTCTGAAAGTTTGCTTGAGGCTAAAGTGAAGAGTTTTAGGTTAACTTCCTTGGCAGAGGACATCTCAAACCAGCCTAGTACAGACTCTGTGCTGTGAAAAAGGGAAATTTGAGGATAAAAGGAAGTAGAATGGAGCTAAGTTCTGGGTTCAAGGAATTAAACAGATATAGAAGTAGAATAAAGGGAGTGGTGACCTCAGAGCAGGATCCCACCTAGCTAAGTTTCTAACTTATAAAGGCCAGCCTGGTCTACATAACAAATACTAGAACAGTCAGGATCGGGCAGTGAAGGAAATCAGGAAAAACAAAACAAGCTGGTAAAGATATAATTGAAAAGTCTCTGAGTTCAAGGCCAGCTTGGTCTACAGTGCAAGTTTAAGGATAACCAAGCAGAAGAAGTGGAAGAAACAAAGCCGTTAAAGATGTACTTGAATGAGACAGCTAAATGGATGGAAAACCAGCCCATGAGAAAGAAGTGTTTTGCAGTCAACAAAGCTGAAAGGAGTTGGAGATCTGAAGAGTGTTTTGAGATCAGACATCGAAATACATAGTTTAAAATTTGCCCAGCTGATTTTTGGTCTTGCTTTGGTCCAGTATTTCCTCACTATGCTTCCTTCCCTATATTTTTAAATGGTAATATATATCTTATGTCATTATATGTGGATGTATGTGATCTGTTTTTTATTTTGGTTTTATAAGAGATTATGGTTAATAGAATGCATAAATCTTAGAAGAGACTTTTGAACTTTAAACTTTGAAATAAGCTTGTGATTGTTAAATGAGACTGTGGACACTTTTGAAATTCTACTAAGTGCATTTTTGTATTATGATATGGTTATAAGCCTTTGGGGTCCAGGAAGTGGAATGTAGTGGTTTCAAAGAAAATGGCCCCCAACGGGACTGGCACTATTAGTGAGGACTTGTTGGATTAGTGTGGTATATTGGAGGAAGTATGTCACTGTGGAGGTGCATGTTGAGGTCTCATATATGCCCAAGATACTATCCAGTGTCTGAGCTTACTTTCTGTTACCTTTGGATCAAAATGTAAGGACTCTCTGCTCCAGCACCATGTCTGCCCTCACACCGCCATGTTCTGCCATAATGGTAATGAACTGAACCTCTGAACTGTAAGCAGGAAACCTCAATTAAATATTTTCCTTTATAAGAGTTTCTGTGGTCATGGTGTCTCTTCATAACAAAAGAAACCCTAACTAATCCAGGGATATGTAGATAATTAATAATAAACAAATGAATATAATAGTTAACCTAGAAAGCAGAAGTAATAAAATTAACATTCAGGAGGTTACTAATATGGGAGACTTTTACATCAATTAAGTCAGAGAAGACATCTTTGAACATATAATAGTAGAGTCGACACTTGACAGCAGGAAAGACTGCTTCTACATGAAGGAATTATAATAAGCATGCCAAGGAGAAGAAGCAGTTTATTAAAATGTTTTGAAATAAAAACAAGATTGACACGTTTTTATTAAATTTTTTTCCATGCAATATATTTTGGTCTAGGGTGACACATTTTAAAAGCAGGAAATCTAGGATAATCAGAACAGCAAAAGAAAGGAGGCAAGTCCACTAGGCAGGACCTCAGCTTCTGCCTTTTCAGCAGCATGTTGCTTATGCACCAGGGTCCATAGGCAGATTTTAAGAACTGAAGTTATCTGATAAACTGAAACTTTTCAATGGTCAGTGACATCTGTGTGGGATTACACAAACACACACACACACACAATAATATAGAGAAAAGGAATAATATAAACAGAAAAGTAAAGATAAGAACCTGACTTAGGAAAGAAATCATCTACCGCTAATAATAATGCCAAAAGATATATGCTAGGCAACAAACAGTTTTGTTTCCTACACATTTTCTCACTCAATTCTTTGTTTAACACAATCATTAAAAGAATTATTATCCCTGCTCTAGACACTAATATGAAGAAACTAAAGCTACCTAAATGACTTGAGGTCATCTCTCTAAGACCTGACAGACCTGACCTTCCCACAGCTGAGTGACCTGAAATGTTATGAATGTCCTCATTTGCTTTATGTTCTGTTCCATGTTGCCTTGTCGCCAGTTGCTCAAATAATCTCATTTATGTATTGATGTATCTTCTACATTTATATTTTTTCATTTAATTTCAATATTCATTTAGGTATCCTGATTCTTTGTTGGTTTCTTCTAAACACAGAAGACTTATCTAAGCGTGATTTACATTTTGTGGCTATTTTGGTGTTTTAATTATTCACTGAGAGGAAAAAAAGGCTAAATATATAGTCTTTAATTAGAGTAGATGAGTACTAATTCTTCCAAATCTATGTGATATGTAATAAAGAACTTGATATAATCTATTAGGGGAAGACATAGGTAAATTCTGGAGTCTGCATCACAAACAGAAAATCAGAAAAATAGGAAACTCTAGCCTGTAAAGGCTCAGTTTGTAGCTTGTCTCAGTTAGTAATTAAAACCAGACACAGTATCTATGCATGTGTGGG
Source organism: Arvicola amphibius (assembly GCF_903992535.2). NCBI lineage: Eukaryota > Metazoa > Chordata > Mammalia > Rodentia > Cricetidae > Arvicola > Arvicola amphibius. The sequence continues at coordinate 103,785,735 of NC_052053.1, read as the reverse complement.
CATGTATAAAAATGGGGACAAGTAATTTTGTATTTCTCTTTGAAGAACAAAATGCAACATTATAAGAAAAGCAAAAATTAGCATCCTTCTTGGCATATTCCAAAAATGGTCCCATTTATATGAAAGAACTGCAAATACCCAAGATGATCAGAGCATTGAATTGGCAAGACCAATCCTAGACTCTGCTATGTGACTAGGAATGGCTCTTATTTGGCATCTTTCTGGAAATACTTGCCCTTTTTTATTCAATGGTTTTTCAGAGTCTTCAAGAAATCATCTGTAGGAACAAAAAACCCATTTCTAGAAGGAACTGTGGCCTGGTTGAAAAGCTACACGGTGAAAAAGACAGCATGGTGATCTTTTTCTTTCAGCTTCTAAGTTTGGATAAACATAATTGTCAAATACACTTGGTATATAACTACACCCTATGAATGCCTATATGATATAGTTCAAGGACAGTCTGTCCTCTTGTGATACCTATTTAGAGACATATCTTAAAAGTAAAATGCTGTTATAACAAGTATTATGGGACAGGGCAAATATTAATGATATGGTACCTTTATCTCAATTTTTAGAGTAAATAAAACTCCAGTATTAGACCTTAACACAAATAACCTAAATAAAATTGTTTTAAAATGCTGGATAATAAGAAAATTGTCATCATGTCCTTTTGGCCTATCAAATGCCATAGTTTTATAACAATAGCTGTAAAGAAAAAAAAATCAAATAGATTTGATGTAAAATTGTCAAGGAGGTAAAAATAATACAAAGAATCAATACAGAGATTTAGGGATATTGATGAGTAAATTAGGAAGACTTTATAAGACATACTAAAGAAAACATCAAAAATTATCTGCAGGAAAATCTTTGATTATACATAACATTATATTTGTTTATTTATTTTTAATCATTTCTTTTTTGATATAGTAATATAATACATTATTTCTCCCTTTCCTTTTATCCTTCCAAACTCTACCATAAATTCCTTTGTTCTCTTTCAAATTCATGGTCTCTTTCTTGTTTTTATTGCATGTATTTATGTATATATATACATAATATATATATATATATTATATATATTCCTAAATATAACCTGTCAAATCTCTATGGTATTACTTGCATATATGTTTTCATGCTGACCATTTGGTATTAGATAACCAATTGGTGTGCTCTTCCCAGAGGAAGACAACTTCTCCCACTCTCAACATTCCTTGACTGCCTGGAGTTCTTTGTGTAGAGATGAGTTCTTTTTTGCTTGTCTATCATTGTTGTCTTTGTTCAGCTCCCAGCTCTATATTCATGTTGGTACAACTTTATATGTGAAGCTTCTGACACTAATAGGAGACACAGTGTCACAACAAACTCTCTGATCCTGGACATGGGTGGAAGTGTTTCTCTTTTGTGAAAATTAAACAAAGAGAATTTTAAGACTAAACGTGTATTTTGTGCATTTATTTAATCAGGCATGCTTTGGGAAGAAGTTGGCATGTTGTGGGAGATGGGAAAATGCCCAGCTTTTAAAAAAGTGTGTTGGGTACAACCCAAGAAGTTACTGGTGATAAATAGATCTCACTAACATAAACTCTATTAATATAAAGGATAGCGAATACTGTGTTATTGAATGCTATAAGCAGAACTGAAGTGACTATATACCAGGGGTGTTACAACCGTAACTCTGTCTTGAAAGTAAAGATGTTAGAACAAGTGACTGACTTCAAAGGTTCATTTCAATTCAGATGTTACTTTCCTGCCATGTTTAATTTCCTTTAATTTTATTGCTTTTCCTGATCCTATTCCTTTAGTCATAAAGAGTTCATTTACTTTCTTTGTTTTTTATTATCTGTATCAGATGAAAAAGTCTGTCTCTACAATAGTGTCTATCATTGCTATTTACTGCAGGAAAAATTTATGATGAGGGAAACACAAAGAGAGAAAATCGAATGCTCTCTTGGGATATCATCTCATTAAACTTTTGTATCAAAAGTTTCATGCCAATAGGACAGCTGTGTTTTATTATCAAATGAAAATATGCTTATTGTAAAAGAAAAAATAGGAATATTGAGATGGATTGACCAAAAGCAAGTAATAGTTTTTCACCTTGTTTTCCTAAAATAAAATTAGATTAGATGTCATATTCTAGAATATTGGATAGGATATATATCATACTAATGAGGATCACTGTTTTAAAATATTAAAACATTGTTTTCATAGAGATTGTTTTCTTCCTCCTCACCCCTTCCCCAAAGCTGTAGTTGTCATCAGGGCTGGTTCTTCAAGGAGGCTCAGCTGTCCCCCTCTCCCTTCTGTTTTGGTCATAAGAACATACCTTGTCCTATTAACCACTGAATGAGGCAGGCACTTTCAAAGGAACTCCTGTGTCCGCGTCCCTTCACAGTATTCTTCATTTTCAGCTACAGTGCTGCGGTACCAGCTCTGCACGCCCAGAAGCCCTTGTCTTTCACTTTAATCTCCATGACATTGCACTGAGCATGCTCAGCAATGCCTGTGTACAGCTCCCTAATTAAACCCCTGTGCTCACATTATTTTAGATGAGTGTTGCATTGGAAATGACTTCTATCTTCTCCCTACCTGCTGAAAGCATTAAACTAGTCTCCACTCTTCTACGTCTCTACTGAGCTTACGTTGGCTTTGCCCCCACCAAAATCTGAACCTACAGCACCCAATTAGAGTTCCAAGACACAGGTTGTGCTTGGGGATAGAGAAAAATGGACAGTACTACGGGCAGTGAGCTTGGAAGCAATTCATTAGCTCTCTAGCCTAGATGACTAGCCTGTTAGGACTTCAGACACAGCCAGATGCGTTTAAATAGCACATCTTCTTTCGGAAATGTGTATGAAAAAAATAGCTGAAAGATGGGGCAGGAATATGATACTACTTGATTACTAGTCAAATATTCTATAGAAACCTGTTATTCCACCACCCTGCTTCCAACAGCTTGCTTGACCCAGAAATAATCACAGGGCCACTTGTTCAAAAGTTTTTTTTCCATAATATGAATTTTGATAAACTTTGCTCTTATTATTGTTAATGTAATCATCCAAAGTATAGAATACTGAAATAAATATTATAACTTTAAATTATTTTCCACAGTATTGGCTATACTATATAGCATTATTTTAAGTGGTTTTATGTCTATATATAACTATTATACACTGGTGTAGTAGGCATTGCTGGTCCCAGCATACTAGCTGTCCTTTCTCCTTTTCCTCGTGGTATAATCCTGATCTGTGGGATTACATATCCCCTTGGAACATATTTCACATGTGTCCTGATTTTTTTTTTTTTTTTTTTTGGTTTTTCGAGACAGGGTTTCTCTGCAGCTTTTTTTTTTTTTAGAGCCTGGCCTGGAACTAGCTCTTGTAGACCAGGCTGGCCTCGAACTCACAGAGATCCATCCGCCTGCCTCTGCCTCCCGAGTGCTGGGATTAAAGGCGTGCGCCACCACCGCCTGGCAATGTGTCCTGATTTTGTCATGTAACTTGGGTCAGTGACTGAAACTTTGTGGCCAAGAGAAGCAAGCCTGAGATAATACCATCAGATGCAGATGGCAGAGAAGGGAGACAAAAAGAGACTCACTCCTCTAAAGGATCACAAAGCTGCTGAGCTAACCCATGCACAGATGCTCTGAAGATGCACCAGAGTGTGCTGCATGGTTCAAGCCAAATCCAACCTTCAGTGTTCCTAAACGTTCTCTCCTAGCAGCAAAACTCGGGTGAGCATTTATAAAGCTAAGTCTCAAGGCTGGAATCCAAAAGATGTTCTCATTAATTCCCAGACAACTGAAAACGTTAAGGCTTTTGACAAACTGCCTCCAACTAGGATACTACAAATTTATCATCAAAAACAAAAATAATAGAAACGCTTAAAAATAAAGTTTTATTTGTATTTATTTCCCTTAAAAGCCTGCACCTCTCTTGCTTCTTAGAAAGCTCACTGTCGTGTCAGTGAGGAAGTGTGGACAAGGGCTTGTCCACTTCAGTTAGGGCACAGCGAGAGACTAAAGAAGAGACTCCATCCGCGTCTAGCTGAGTTAACCAATGGGTTTAGTGGAGTTATGAGTATGAATGACATAAAGCGAATGTGTCAAATGAAAGTCCCACCCAGTGTGAACGATGACCTCATGAACTTACCAATGAATTCCTACCTTCAATTAACTTCGTGTTTCCTATGTACTTGAGCACCCCAAAGACTCCGTCTATGTAGGGGTTAGAATCAAAGGTAAGAATCTAGTGACCCATCCACCCTCTTACTGGGTGTGTCAACAGGCTAGCACACTGAGTGAATTGAATGACAGGGAAATTAACACCTGCTGGGGACAGCCACAGAGCTCACGTCCACACCATAGCCTCCCATGTTTAGGTCTGTTAACTCAGATGTGAAAAAGAGGTTGAAGGAGAGAGAAAGCTTATTGCATGCAGTTTTTATGTGTTGACATCTATTGATGGTTCTGTTTGACACATCAGCTTCTCAGTGTTCACCGCATCTGTTTCTACCTGTTGGTCCAGACACTCAGATAATTTTACAGTAAGTTCCTGTGGCATGAAGCATTATTCTCCTTAAATTCAGTTTCTTTGAGGTTAGTTTACAGAGGAATATATGACACTTCGAAATGTCTATTGTAAGCTGAAATTCCAAGAAAGAAGAAGCCACTGGTTGGCTGTTTAGGACTTCCTGATTGTGGAAAGGTGAAACATTTCACATTCAGAGCCGAAATTTCTTGAACTAACTTTAATCCCCTAAGTAGTAATTTACGTCCATGTTTGTGTCTAACTTAGCATACTTTCCATTTTCTGGCAAAACCTTTAGAACATGTTAACTCAGCAGACCGCTAGCTTCCCTCAACCCAAGAGCTCATGATGTTATCTGGTCACACCTGAAACTGATGGCAATCCCCCGCTTCCCTGAAACCCTGGCTCCTTCCCACCAATGTGCTAGAAAACTGCCATGATTAACAACTTCTATTGTATACCTACAATAGTTCATGCAACCGATTTCACCACATTGTGCAACATGTTACTCAGGGCAACTATAACCCAAATTCTATGGCCATGGTCATTCATATTGGGCTCAGAATAAACACAGGCCTTCTGAAGTGAAACGTGTTTTGTATCAACGCTGTCCGTACTAACAACAAAGCCAAGTTCCTGTCTGCCAATCATGAGCACCTGAATTAACACTTCTCGCTGTACATTAATTCTATATATATTCTGTTGTGTTCTTTTAAAAATGCTACGGAGTCCCAGGCGGCAACTGTAGGCAAGCAGCAAATGCTATGAAGTCCCAAATGGTGGTAGCAGGCCATGTGGCGGCAGACAGCGGGCCCTGCGAGCAGCCAGTCCCAGGCAGAGAAGGCTGCCGGTCCCTGAGCAGTGGCTGGTCCCAGGCAGGGAGACACATGGCGGGCTGGCAGAAGACAGAGACATGGTGAGGTTGAATATTTATTCAGGGGAGTTATGAAGGGGGAAGGGAGGGAGGGAGGGAGAGAGAGAGAGAGAGAGAGAGAGAGAGAGAGAGAGAGAGAGAGAGAGAGAGAGAGAGAGAGAGAGAGAAGGGGGGAAGCAGAGAAGTGGGGAGAGAGGCAGAAGCGAAGCTGCCTCTCCGAGAGGAAGATGGAAAAGGGAGTGAGCTAAGATCAGCCTGCCTCAGCGGATGGGGAGGGAATGGGCGTGGCTTGTCTCTTAAAGGGACAGGGACCAAAACCATAACATATTCTACATGGAAAGTGAAGGTAAGGAATGAAGAAGGCCCAGAACCTAGGACAGTATTACAAACACATGATTTCTCATAGCCGTCACATTTATTGACACGGATGTATAAGACATGGGGAAGTTACGATATAATAACATATATACAAAATAATAAAAACAGGAGTCTAGTAAAAGCCAAGAAAAGGTATTCTTTATTTATAATCACTTATCTTGACTGTTTGAAAGTGCTGTTGGCAAAAGAAACATAATAAAGTCCTACTAAGGGCATCGAGGTGTGTCAACCTGGGCTGTGACTTTGAGATGTTTTCAAATGGGCTGAGTGAATGCCATAAGGGCATGAGAAAAGTTAACTGCTACTTCCACATAAAAATAAGATCACGTATAGGCTGAAATAATTTATTGTAAATCAGGGCACTTCCAGAATCTAAAAGAGAGGGATTGAAAGGCTCTCCAGAGAGAACACAGCCTTTATGGCCCCTTGAGCTTAGACAACACGTTGCTATTGTTTTCAAACACCCAGGTATAGTCTTTGTCAAAGGGGCCCTAGAAACTGCTACAACTGTGTCTTCCACCATGCTCCTCATCATCCGGCAGTGACCTTATTTGTTGGTTAACACATTCTGTCTCCTGCAGATTTCACCTCCTGAGATCAGAAACTACGCAGTGCTATTTTAGTTTCCTTGGTTTGTAATGCACTCATAGCTGGGTGATCTACAAAACTCATCCTTAAGATGTTTAAAGAAAGACGTGGAATTGAAATGTAAATAATTTATAGGCTTACAAAACAAATACTAACGATTTTGATGTTCAGGATCTGCTGCAAATGCTGGGGACACTGGAGAACTGGATAACATGGTCCTTCCTCTTATTGAGTTTGTATTCTGTGACAGAGAAAGATTAACACAGCGGCATAAGCAAGATAAAGAATATAATACAGGGTAGTGTGGTAGGTGATGGGATTCTGTATCAAGCTTGCATGTATTGGCCAAGCAAGGTCAGGAAGAAACTTGGTGATTAAGCGCAGCAAGGAAGTACGCCATCAAATGAACGAGGCAGGGAGTAGACAAATGAGACTGTTAGGAACATGAGCTTAATTTCAAGAAACATGTGTAACCCACCATCAGGATTCGAACTATTTTTTAAGAGCAGTGGGAAAACACCAGACGGTTGTGGATTGCTTTTGAAAGAAATCACTTAGTTCTGTGTGATAAACGAACTGTGTTGGGAGAGGCAGAAGTTAATTGGGGCCTGCCAGAGGAGCTTCATCCGGAGTGGTAAAGTCAGGTGTACATAAGGCCAAGTGCTGAATGGGATTCAGAAGTACTAAGACGTAAGACACCAGTACCAAGTCCTGAGTTTTTCCATGACCTCTAACAAATACCAACCTGTTTATTGGTGACTGTTTTTCAATGGTCACAAAAAGAACAGAGAGTGGTATGTTTGGGGCTGGGTGATCATGTGCCTCCCATTAACCCAGACAGTACACAGTACTCTTGTTAGAGTGGAGCTGATGACATGAAGTGAGTCAGTCAATACCAGGACCCAAGCTCACATGGTAAATGGGTGAACTCTGGCTTTCATGGAGCTTCATCCATACTTGATATTACTTATGGATTTCAAGATTATAAAATAACACTGTGACTAGGTTCAATCACCATTTTATAATTGCCCTTTTGCTTTAGAATTAATGTCAAAGACGTCACACTTGGTACAAATTAATCCTCACTCTACCAAACAATCCTTGTGAAGTAACATTACCTTTCTCTGATAAACCAAGTAACTGAGGGTAATGCTATGGCCACAGAGTGCAGTGGCCCAAGCTGAGCTGTAACGTGGGTCTATTTTGCCTTTCTTTTTAAATATCTTTTTCTTTGGCTTGTAAATAGCTTTATCAAATAATATAGTCTATGAGAATAATTAAAAATAAGATAGAATACAGAAATATTTTTGCATTTTAATTCGAAATGTGTTTTTCTGTGCAAAGTGTTTTACATGATAACATTCTCTCTGTGTGTCTCTCTGTCTCTCTGTCTCTCTGTCTCTCTGTCTCTCTCTCTCTGTCTCTCTCTCTCTCTCTCTATATATATATATATATATATATATATATACTCACACACTCACACATAAAATGTGAAATATAAGCATTTGCTAAAATTGTATACCGAATATCCATAATACCCCGTGAAAACAGGTTATTCGTTCAAGGTAGAAACAAAGTATCTTGGTGATGCTTTCTAGCCACAGGTAGCTTTGGCGGCTTCAAATCTAGGTGTGCTTACAATGCATACTTTCTTTAGGCCTATTAGAGAAGCGGTTTCCTTACACACAAAAAACAAAATTCTCTTTTTAAACATTAAGTGGGCTGCCATTTTTACCACTTGCTCTTCGTTCCCACTCACTGGGTGCTGAGAGAGATAAATCAAAGTGACAGAGAGCTGGAATGGAAATCAGGGTCGGCCAGCGTTTTCATTGATAGAAGAGTTCCTCAAAAAGATGAAAATGGATGAAAAAAAATGAAAGTCATTCTTATTGCTAATGGAATGTTTCCTTGCTGTCATGCAGTGTGTGGCTAGAAGAAAAATGACTTGGACTTAACCAGAAACTCAGGCCACAGAACACTTTCAACCAGGTAATTAGGCTGATATGAGATGCCACACACTGGGATTGTTACAAAGGACTGCCTCTGAGATGCAGGCTCCGGATTAAAGGGCGCCTGGATGGCCAGGGCTTCACTTGCAGTGTTGAGCCAACGACAGTGTTCAGGGGGACTCTCCTGCACCTACTGATGATGGTTTACCCCACCCCATAGATCTGATTTTGAAAATAAGTTTAAAAGATGATGGCTGTGAGCAATTGAAGCCACTCTCTAGTGAGAATCTACCATGTGAGAAAAAAGAACCAGTTTTTGGAAGCCAGCCATTTGGAACTTTGTTAGTCAGCGGAGAGTTGCTTCCTCTAAAGTTAGGCTTGAAAATTTTCCTGTTAATCCTGTGTTTTTATGTACAACACACACACACACACACACACACACACAGAGAGAGAGAGAGAGAGAGAGAGAGAGAGAGAGAGAGAGAGAGAGAGAGAGAGAGAGAGAGAGAGACAGAGAGAGAGACAGAGAGAGAGAGACAGAGAGTGAGAGAGAGACAGAGAGAGAGAGACAGAGAGTGAGAGAGAGAGATTTTTTAAATTAAAGGAACATCATGCTTATACAGGGTGATATTTTCTTTTATGGAAACATGCATTTAAAAAGAACTTCACATGGAAGGACACTTTGGGCTGCCCTAACTGAAAAAGGTTTTAATCCACACTTGGCATTTCCATAGGCCTGTGGCTAGATTGTTGTTAGTACCTACATCACTTGCTGCAATTGCTCAGGGTTAGAAAACAAATCTCTCCATCAATAACATTTTAACATTTCTAAAATCATATTGATAGATAGATAAATAGCTAGATACATACATATATTTACATACATACATAGTTAAGTTCAGAATATATATATATATAGATATGTATGTGTGTGTATGTATATCAAATTGCTACTTTTGTAAGATATCTACTACTACATAGCAATTTAATAATAAGTAAAAATGTTCTTCAGTTAAAGGATCTGAATATTTGATGGCAAGAACAGACACGCATCCATGAAAACACAAGTCACAATAATAGCTACTTGGTGAAAGTATACTATAGGCCCCAAAGAGACATGTGGTCCAGCTTTGGAAACTAGGAAAGCATTTAAGAGAAGCAGAGGTGAACCAGCATCCAGAACTGGATACAGAGAAGACATTGGGAGATCAAGGAAATGGTTCATAAGATGGAAGGAAGCAGGTTCAGAGGCCACACGATTTGGGAGAATGACAGTAATATTATCGTGTGGGGAAGATAACGTTACCAAGAGGTGGTAAAAATTGAGTATTTTCAAGTAGGGTAAATAATGTGAAATTAATTTCGCCAGGAAATCTGGAAGTATTAGCAATGCTTGACAGTAAGAAATCGTGATTACAATGAAGCCTTAGGAAGATAATGCTGTGGCTTTTCTGGGGACAGAGATCTACCAGGTCAAAGCTATACAGTATAACATTTTAACTGACAACACACTGACTGACGTGAGACTGTGTATTTATGCAGTGGCAGCGGAGATGGGGGCATCCCCGTTGATGGTTAGCAGGTTTGTCTAGGGAGGGCACGTGACAATGACCAGCTGATTGTTACAGATGCAGAACAGTATTGACGGTGGGGATCTTTGTACCCTATGCATTGAGTTTACGAGTTTGAATTTTAAGTGTGGTTGGAGGTACCAGAACAGAAACTTGGAGTCATCCCTAGAGAGAGAACCTGGGAAAACACTGTACTTAAGGTTGGTTTTCATTGCAGAGCCATCAAGGAAGCATGTATAGAAGTCAGAACATTAGACAGCAGAAACCCTTCTCAATAGTGGTCCAGGCCAGGGGATTGCAGGCCGGGCGGATTACAAAACTCACACGGTTCCAGGTGATTAAAGTAGACTTAGAAAATTGCGCTAGTAAAACCCAAACGACAGTGAGTTGTGGAAGAAAAACCTCAAGAAAGGAAAGTAAATGAACAGATACAGTTTTTGATAACACTGGGCCTTTAATATAATAGAGTATCAAGTAGGAATTCAACTAAATGGGATAATTTTCCACAGTAGGAAGCTGTAAGTCAGGAAACCTGGTTAGACAGAGACTAGAGATGTGGCACAGGATGAAGGATAAAAACCAACACATCGATGGATAGCCTGCTTTGCCCAGGCAAGGCAAGGAGGGTGTTCAAAACTGCCAGTTTTGAGATGGGTAATAAAAAAGCACAGAAAATGTGCCTGCCCCAGCCCCCAAGGGGCCAGGGTACTGGGTGCCACTATGGCGAACAAATATATAATGGAGAGAGGGGAAAGATACAGTGTATTGGGGACAGATGGGGGAGAAAGAAAAGCAGAGTGGGTGTCAGGTAGGAGAAGCCTGCACTGGCACCTGAATCCATGTTAATGTCTGCGGGCTGTGCTGCCACCAGGGAACATACTGGTCTAAGTGGCCTATGCTGCCACAGCTAGGGTCTGTGTTGGTGTCTGTGGCCCGAGTTGTCACCAAAGACCAAGTGCATGTCTATGGTCTAGACTCCCTCCTGAAGTCATACTGATGTCTGAGCACTGAGCATAGCTGGCTCCACCCCCTCCCTGGCCCTCAGAACAAGCAGTGACTTGGGTGCAAGATAGCTGATCCCTCCCCTTGTCATGTGGGTGCAGGTTAGCTACCCCAGAGTATAAACATGGGAGAGCTGGCCCTGCCCCTCTCCTGGGCAGTGTAGGAGAGCTGGCCCTGATCATCTGAGCTTGGGAGAACTGGTCCTGCTCCTTGCCAGCTGCCACAGTCAAGAGAACTCACCTCACCTTCCATTAGGAAAAGCTGGCCCTGGTGGCACTGGAACAGGTGGGGTGACCAACTCAGCTACCACCCCAGCTCAGCTCCAGGGATTTGAGTTGTCCCACTCCAATATCTACCTTATCCATGAGCTGCCAGAGGGCCTAAAGGGGTCATTGCTGCAGCACCACAGCTGTGGGCACTCCATGACAGAGGGCGACAACAGGATATCTGAGAGGATTCCCGTCGGGATCCAGTATAGAGAGTGCGGCAGAAGCCAAGGTCTCAAGCCAGCCCCATGACTCATTGCAACGAACATTTGCAAGTAAAGCTGCTTGTGCAAAAGGATATACTGTGTGACACATTGTGACACACTGCACCATCCGTGGTGAGGGAGGTTGCAAGGGTGAAGGACAGATTTGGAGGGACAGGGAAATGAATGAGTGGGATTGGGGTGCAAGCAAACAGAAAGGAAAGCAGTTTAAAGTGATGGCGATTTCAAGGTCCTGACAGTCAAGAGAAGACAGGAGAACGCAGACGATGAAGCAGACGACAGAGGGAAGGAGCCTCAGTAGTGGTTGGTGTCATCCAGAATGATGCCTCCAGAAGCCGGGCGTTGGTGGCGCACGCCTTTAATCCCAGCACTCGGGAAGCAGAGGCTGGTAGACCTCTGTGAGTTCGAGGTCAGCGTGGTCTACAAGAGCTAGTTCCAGGACAGGCTCCAAAGCTACAGAGAAACCCTGTCTTGAAAAAACAAAGGAGAAGGACTGCAGCTGGGGATAGGAAAGACACTTTATACATCGTGGAGAATGCCACCTTCATCAAACCAAATGAAGCATGGGCACACAGACATACATGTTTACATGGATATGGGAAGATTTTATAACTCAGAATTTTAGTACTTCTTTTCTTGTTCTTCAGGAAGGAGATTGTATTCGAGAGAAAATATCTTCCAAGTACTCATATTATTATTTTAACAAGAGTTAGTTGAAATGAAGAAGATGGATGTTAACGCATAAAAACAAAACCCAGCATTCCAGGCATGCAACAGCTTTAAAATTGTCTAAAGATTTTACATGCTGCCTGACTTCCCCGAGCCTGGACACTGCATCTCTGCACACCACTCAGACAGGAAGCATCCTCCTGACCTCTTGCTGAAGAAGCCTTTTTGACTTGATTCCTTGCTGACGTCCTGGCCCAGAGAACTTTAACCTGTAGTTTATGCATCAGAGTTTCTTTCTGTTTAGATAAAAGCTTTAATTTCTAGGGGGGATAAAATGCATGGGAAAAATATATTTTCACTGGTAAAGTTTTTAAGTTTTTAATACTGAATTTGTATGTCTAAGATCCGTGTGTTAATTTACTGCTTATAAGGAATTTTAGATAAAATTTGGGTGTCTATCATGTGGTTCTGTGAACTCTGATACAATGTTCCATTGCAAGAATGTTACTGTTCTCTTTTTATAGCTTCTTCAAAGATAGGGACTATGAATGAACATAAGAGAAAGGATCAGACTGAAGAAAGAACAAAGCAGGCTTTGGAGGCATTACAGTGGGGAAAAAGAAACCCGAAAGTTGGTAGTATTAATTATTTAGACCAAACTTGTAGTTCAGAGTTTTTTTTCTTTTTAAGACAAGGTCTCATTACATTACCCTAGTTGGCCTTGAATTCTGTGTATACCAGGATATCCTCAAACACACAGAGGCCCTCCTTCCTCTGTATCCTGAGTGTGGGGATGAAGTTCAGTTATTTAGGACGCTTTTGACAGTAGTGGATACTGGAGAAAACAGCAACACAGAAGCATGCTAGTTGCCTGAGGCATGTTTCATGTGGGGCTCAATGTCTTCGGTCCTATACGGCTAACTGAAATTATAAAAAGCAAAACTTGTAGGTGCTGAGGAGCGGAGTCTGTGAGAAAGGAGCTTGTGGGGCAAACACGAGGATCAGAAGTTAAACACATCAATTTCAGTGATCAGAAGACGGAGATCCTAGGAAAAAGCTGGCCAGTTAGGCTAGACTAGTTAGTGAACTGTGATTCAAGTGAGAGACTGTCCCCTGGACTTCACACATACACACACATACACAAACAGAGAGACAGAGAGAGAGAGAGACAGAGAGAGAGAGAGAGAGAGAGAGAGAGAGAGAGAGAGAGAGAGAGAGAGAGAGAGAGAGAGACATAAAATTGGTTAATTGGTTGGTGGATACTTTGGAGTTAACAACTTTGAAAATCTGAAGCACCGCCTTCTAGAGAAGAGTTGCTGTTTCATTTTGTTTATCAGGTTGTAGACGTAAGGGAAGACTAACTTTAAAAAAACTGCTCCTATGTTTTCTCTCTCACTTCACAGGAAAGCTGACTTGTCCTCAGTGAGCAGCAATGAAAGCTGCTGCCTCCTCGGGCAGATGTTATGGTTACTAACCCACTGTTTCATCAATGGCTTCCTGCAGTGGAACCAATGTCAAGGGACAGATTCTGATGCTGCTCACCTGAAATTTATTTTTATCAGATTATTTAGGACCTGACAAATGGTGGGGCCAAGACCATCAGCGCGTTCAGCACCTACAAGGGGCCAATTTTCCACATCTGACTCGTCCCCCATATTCTATCTGAAGCATGCAATTTAACAATCTTGCTATATTATTTTGAAGGTTAAGCTGAGAGCTTCCTCGGGTAATTGGGGTCACCTTCGTGTGGGCAGGACTACATCTGAAGCAATTTCACTTTTTTTATTCTTTTCCTTTCTCTGAAGATGTATTCAGAGATGGCAAGGAAAGAATGCTCCGTTTTTAGTTTCTGTTGGTTACATGCACACCAGCTTTGAAATTTCTTTGTGCCATACATGTCTATACAATCATGAATATGTTCAGCATAGCTAATTTTAATCTTTTGTGAAATACCTTTAAATGTGTTTTAAAATTGATAGAGTCCTCCAAAGGAACCCCTTAGCTTGCACCATTCTCTTGGCCTCCACTTCCCGTGTCTGTGATGACGCAAAAAACTAAATACTGGCTTCTAAAGTCAACTCCTTTTTTCCCCAAAGCTCAAGACAGTGTATTAAAGAGCTAGGTTTCCAAAAATTATTTTCTTTATAACGTAAAATACCAAGAGTGTTTTACATAATTTTATCCAGTATTTTATACTTACCCTGTTTGGAAACCAATGGAAGACCTTACCTCTGCAACACTGCCGAGCTGTGGTGCTACACAAACTGGGTATTCAACTTAGGGAGACTCAACATTCCAACTTGGAAAACACATTTGATTGAAATCATGTGGGAAAACACTGGTGAGTCTTCCTCCTTGTTCTATCTCTTGTCTACCCGGGTACTACTTCTTTAAAACATAATAATTTGTCAAAAAGTGGATTTCTAATACTTTGTTCCAGAAGCGAGGAAACCAGATAATGATAGAACAGAAGGGGTGAGAATAAGGTGTATCAGAGAAGAAAAGAAGGGCAAGTCCCAAAGTGAAGGAGTCTTGTGGTATGCCCACTCTTGATACCCATGTATTGATATCTTCAGTCTTCCAGGATGGGGAGCGATTGCACCAAGCTTAGCAACTCCAGGAATGGAGAAGACTGAGGCAACGTCTTCATAGGATATAAGAAAAAAGGCCATGGTGATGTAAGACTTCATGTTAATAGCGTGTAAGTGGTTGTTACTTCCTAGTTTGTGGAAGGAATGTATAAAATGGCCCATCACAGAATAGTACCTCTCCCCTGCTAAGGAACCCTCAGAACAGGGCAATACTAGGCTTCCATTTAAAATCAGGGTTACATATTTCAAACCAATCTTAGATGATTCCACATATTCCTGCTACTTGAGCCCGGTCAACCTTGCCGCCTCCACAGCTCTTCTCTATTTTCTGGGGAATTTTGTATCTCATCACCTTCCTCAGTCGGAAGCGACAGAAAATTCTTTGGTTATATTTCATTCTGACCAGCAAACCCACCAATGTCCAAACTCACCGCTGTCATATAATCTCAAATCTCAAAGCCTGACTCCTCCCCTGGCGCTTTGCTTCTACCCCCTCGTGCTCACCATGGAACTGCATCCTGTCCTTTCTGGTATGGGTCATTTTGCACAGATTAACTTGTTACTTTTGTGTGTATGTAAACTTTGCCTGCATTATGTATGTGCACCATGCTTTAGTGTACCTGGTGCTATCAAGACCAGGAGAGACATTGGATTCCTTGACACTTGATGGGGAATCTTTGCCAACCAATTATCTTTAAGAGGTGGGACCAAGTTAGGGTGTGGCTTTCTGGGACCTAGAGAAAAATGGCACATGGCCCAGCTGTGCTCTCTCTCTCTGTGTGGTTCCCTCACAGCACAACTGAACTTGGACTTCTCATTCCTGTTTTGTGAGTTTTCCCCTTATAATAAATAAAAATACAATTGTTTTATCTTTTAACTAGCCTGTTTATTTCCCGAATCGAGCTAACTTCTACAGAAACTGAGTTACAGATAATTATGAACCAACACATAGATATCGGGTACCAATCTCAGGACCTCTGTTAGAACAGCAAGGGGTCTTAATTGCTGATCCATCTCTCCAGTCCTTGTTACCAATCTTTTTGTAGCTGATTCAAAATGTTTTCAGGGGCTGGAGAGATGACTTGTCAGTTAAGAGGGTTTGTTGATCTTTCAGGGGACCCAGGATCAGTTTCCAGCACCTATGTAACAGTAGTACACAGAAATAGTTATGCTTCTTATTTGTCCTTTATTTTAATGTACTTATTTTCTACTTACCCTGTTTACTTGTCAATATGTCCTTCTGACAACCCTTCAAAGTAGTTCTTTTTAACATTTCTAATCATCTCCATATCTCTTTAAGGCAAATTTTACAAATTTCACCAAATGAAGTCAGTTTGGCTCTCTTCTAAGCTCCCTGGTTCCAGCCACTCTCAGCTATTTCTGAGACTAAAAAGAAAGAGAGAAAGAGAAAGAGAAGGGAGGGAAGGAAGGAAGGAGGGAGGGGAGGGAAAAAAGTGGGGAGGGGATAGGGAGGGGAGGGGAAGGGACAGGAGTGGAGGGAAGTACGTCTTGGGAAGAGAAAGCCAGGCAGAACATCTTTACCTCTGTAGCATGACCTTCAGGTGGTAGCTTCTGTACTCTCTGGTGGCAGTCATAAGCAGAGTGCATAGCCAAGAAGCAGAGGCAGACACGACAGGGACCGAGTCTCAGTGAACTACTTTTCCCAGCGAGGCCTCACTTCTCAGATGCAACCTCACAAAGCAGAACCACCATCTGGGCTCCAGGTCTCCAAACACAGGAGCTGGTACAGACCCTTCACTGCATTCTTGCCTCAACTCCAGGCTCCACGCCCACTCTGCCAAGTGTGGGGTCTCCTTTAAGTATACCTAGAGTTCAAGATTGGTGATGTCATGCCTTTTTAGTTTCTTCTGGTATCTGACTTCTCCAGGATAAAATTGGGACACATACACATAAGAAAAAATATGCACCTGTATATTTTTTGTGAATTTTATATTTAATCTATAAATCTATACATATAGTTCTTTAGCTTGTTCCAGTGTATTTCCTTTTTTTTTTTTTTTTTTTTTTTTTTTTTTTTTTTTTTTTTTTGCTTTGGACAGTATATCAATTTTCTGCATACCTTCTGTGAGATACTTACAAACATTGATAGGCATCTTTAAAAATACTTTTAATTTTGGGAAACTGACTTAAGCTTCCCCAAAGACAAAGGAGCTTTGCTTATAGCTGGTCCTCAGCTTTTACCATTAATGTGCTGAAGTCAATGCTTCTGTGGATGGCCTAGGACATTGTTTCAATCAGAAAAGAGATGCTCAAAATGATGAATTCACAAAGTGAGTCAATAAAGAACTCAGAAATTTTGCATCCTAAAAATTAGTTTCTCTCTTTTCTCTTCATACTTCTTAAGTCCAAAAAATAGCTCTGAACTTCTGAAAGCTTGTTAATGTATTATTCATGAAAGAAGACCTAGTATGATGCCGACAGGTGCACTTCCTTACATCTGAAAGACAGGGTTCTGAGTATAAATCTTGTCAACAAACTCAGGATAATGAGTCATTAGCAGTTTGGAATTTCCATTTTCTTGTGAGAGTACAAACGTATCTTCCTAAAAATGCAAATCCAATAAAGCTAATACAGAAACAGTTTTCATTTGATCACAGATTCAAGAGCTCGGGATGATGGCAAAACAATGTAGGAATTAAAAGGAGAGTTGTTCGAGGCCATCATTTTTGATCATGTGATATAGATGCATTGAATCAAAACAATTATAAAATTGTATACACGAATAAGATCCTTTAAACAGATTTGTGCCTTGCAAAAGCATCTCTAAAACTTTATATTTTAAGAACTGGAAAAAGAGAAATTGAGCTTTGTTCAAATTTATAAGTTTTCTAAGCCAATACTATTGAACTTATGTAAGTACAAGCTTTGACTTTGTGGTGAAAAGGTCTGCAGGAGTTAAGGAACACTTTTATGCCTCCTTTACACTGCGTGCACTAATGTGTCTACCATATGCAACACTTGACTCTCCAAATCATACAATATAAAAGTATTTTCATCTACCATAGGATTTCTCCCTAGAAGAGATATTTGCCTTCCCAGACAAATATTCAACAATTTTTAGAAATATTGACTCTTCTTATGATGTTATTGAGTTATCTAATAAATTGGATCATAGTACTTTGTCAACCAGTTAAATGTTCAAGTATGATATTGAAAGAACAATGAAAACTAAAACTCCTAAAATCATTACACACCATACCTATTCTGTATCTGTCCAGCTACTTACCCCCTCTATTGATACATACACCACCTACACTTCTTCACCAGAGTGCAAAGAGTTTACCTGAGACTAAAGTAAAGAGATGTGTATTAAGTATGTTCCATGCCATTGGTACCATCACCCCACAGTACTTCAGTGTGCACATATTCATTAAGCTTCCATCCTTTTCACGCGTCTTCCTCCTTTGAGAAATAACTTAGGTACAATGAGATAGATGTTTGTAAGTGTTTGTGGTGGTTTGGATAGTTATGACATCCATAGACTCATGTGTTTGAATGCTTGACCTATAGGGAGTAGCACTACTGCTCCTTGATGGAGCAGATGTGGCTTTGTTGGAGGAAGTGTGTGACAGTGGGGGTGGTCTTTGCACTCTAATACATGTTCAAGTGTTCCAGTGTGGGACAATTTAGTTCCGGTTGCCTATAGATCAAGATGTAGAATTCTCAACTACCTCTCCAGCACCATGTCTCCCTACATGCTGCCTTGCTTCCTTCCATGATGACAATGGACTACTAAACCTCTGAAACTGGAAGCAAGTCCCAATTAAATGTTTTTCTTTTAAGGGCTGCCGTGGGCATAGTGTATCTTTACAGTAATAGAAACCCTCACTAAGACAGAAGTTGGCACCAGAGATGGGGTATTGTGATAGGATGGACCATGAATTTATTTGGAGAAATATGGACCTTGGGACTATGGGTTAGAAAAGCAGTTGAATGCTTTAAATCGAGATTAATGGGCCATCCTAGTAGGAGCATGGATGTGGTGCTGAGGGTAGTTTGAATTGTGAGGGGATGGCTCCAGAGGTTTCAGAGGAGAAGAATTTTAATGTGTAGCCTAGCGATCATTTTTAAAATATTCTGGTGAAGAATGTGTCTGTTCTTAACCAGAGTCCAAAGGCTAAAGTGAAGAGATTTGTATTAACTCTGTTGGGAGAGGAAATCTCAAAACAACCTATTATTGACTCTGTTATGTGGCTTTAGTGGTCACTTTTATACAGATATATAATGAAAAGGGAAGGAGCAAACAGAATATTGAAAAATACGAAATGTATAGTTTGAATAGAAAATGGGGCACCGAGAAGTACAACGAGGTTAAATTCTGTATGCAAAGAGATAAACATATTAAGAAATGGAACAAGGGAGTGGTGATCTCAGAGCAAGATCTCATCCAGTTAATCTTCTGATTTGTGATAAGGTATTAAAAATATCTCTAAGCCTCGTGTGATGGTAGACACCTTTAGTCTCAGAACTCCCGAGGCAGAGGCTGGCAGATCTCTAAGTTCAAGGCCGGTATGGTCTACAGAGTGAGTTCTAGGACATCCAACTTTAGGCAGTGAAGAAAACAATTGAAAACAGAAAGGTAAAGAAGATGCAGTTGAGTGAGGGGCCATGATCTAGCCCCAGCAAGAGCAGAACTTGGCAGTTTGGGCCACAAGGTTCTGGCCTCAGAGTCAAAGACATAAGAAAGGGGTTATGGAATCTCCCTCTGGAAGTATGGAAAGCTGCTAAGAACAGGTGTGTGGCAGGGGTGCTCCTGAATGAAAACCTAGAGAGGCTATGGCATGAGGTTGTAAAGTTGAAGCCTGGATTGTCGTGGGGACCCCCAAAATGTTAGGGGTTCCAGAGTTGTGTGATACCTTGATGTGGGAGAGTCTTCTGTTTGAGTTGATTTCACTGGCTAATAAAGAAACTGCCTGGCCCATTTGATAGACCGCCCCTTAGGTGGGTAGAGTAGACAGAACAGGAAGAGGAAGTGAGGTAGAAGGATCAGTAAGATGCCACGCCTCTCCTAAGTTAGGCAGACTGCCGTGCCTCTCCTCAGAGAGAGATGCCAGATGCGGTGAAGCTCCAGCCCAAGATGGACGTACGCTAGAATCTACCTGGTAAGGCACCACTTTGTGGTGTTACACAGATTATTAGATATGGGTTAGTCAAGATGTGAGTAAGAGCCTGAAAATAATGGGCCAGGCAGTGTTTAAAAGAATACAATTTGTGTGTCGTTATTTGGGGGCACAAGCTAGCCGGCGATCAGGAGCAGGGCTGCAGGAAAGCAGCCCATAGCCCCTCACTACAATACCTGCTGAGGAGAGCTGCAAACAGGGAGTGGAACCACTCCAAAGTGTACTGCAGTCAAGAAAGCTGAAAGGAGCTGGAGATCTGAAGAGTGTTTTGACACCAGACATGGAGGTGCAGAGTTTGGAGTTTGCGCAGCCAGTTTTCTGTCTTGCTTTGGTCTAGTCTTTCCCCACTATCTTCCCTTTCCTCTATTTTGGAATGACAATGTATATCCTGTGCCATTATCTATTGGAAGTATGTGATCTGTTTTTAACAGATTTCACGGGTCTCAGAGGAGACTTTTGGAATTCTAAACAAGTTTGGGACCGTTATAGACTATGGAAGCTTTTGAAGTTGGACAAAATGTATTTTGCATTATGTTGTGGAGTGTAGAGGTATGAATAGATATGACCCCAATACACTCATGTCTTTGAATACTTGGCCCTTAGGGAGTGACACTATTAGAAGGTGTGGCCTCGTTGGAGTCGGTGTGGTCTTGTGGAAGGAAGTATGTCACTGTGGAGGCAAGCTTTGAGGTCTCATATGCTCAGGCTACAAACAGTGTAGGACACAGTTGCTTCTGCTGCCTATGGATCAAGATGTAGAACTCTTAGCTCTTTCTCCTGCGCCATGTCTGCCCACATGACATCATGCTTCCTGCTATGATGATAATGGACTGAACCTCTGAAACTGTAAGCAGTCAAATTAAATATTTTTCTTTATAAGTGCTGCCTTGGTCATGGTGTCTCTTCGCAGCAATAGAAACTCCAGTTAAGGCAGTGTTTCACCTGTATTTTTTCTAAAGGGTATGCCCAACCTTTATCAACTTTAAATTAGTGATACTTTAGGAAGTCTAATCATGTCCCTCCTCAGCCACCCAGTTCCCACAGGCTATTTCTACTCCAGCACAGTTTTCAACAATTATTTCTTTTTTTTTTCAAGACAGGGTTTCTCTGCAGCTTTTTTAGAGCCTGTCCTGGAACTAGCTCTTGTAGACCAGGCTGGCCTCGAACTCACAGAGATCCTCCTGCCTCTGCCTCCCGAGTGCTGGGATTAAAGGCGTGCGCCACAACGGCCCGGCTAACAATTATTTCTTTTTGCTGTTGTACAACTTCCAAATTTTAATTATATAATTTAATCTTGTGCAGCCAACCTGCACACAAAACTGTGGTTCATCCATAAGGCTGCATGAGTCAATTTGTGAGTCTCTTTTGTTGCTGAGCAGCATCTGATGATGGACTGTATCAGCTTGCCTTACCTGCATCCCAGTTTTTAGGGAATGGATATGCTCTAGACTTGTAATCTGAAGAGCTAACTCTAAATGTGAGAATATAAACCTTGCTTTCTACTATTCCGGTGAGTATACATGTCTCACCGTGATATCTGCACATTGCAGGCATGAGCTGACTGCGTTGGGCACATTTTCATAAAATGACTTTTGTTGAAGTATGTTTAAAACACAGCCATTTTTTCCCTACATCCCGTCTGGGTAATACACTGGAGCTGACCCTGTTGGCAGTGATACAGGCAAGCTGACACAGAGGACACAAGAGGAGAGCTGACCTCACCCCCTTATCTGCCATGCCACGGCTGGGTGAGGAAAATATGCCTTTCCCCCACACCTGTTACCTGTGGAAGGTGAGAGGACTGGTCCCAGGATGAAGAGGGAGAGAACTAGTCCTGCCCCTCATCAGTTACAGCACACATGAGAGCAAATTCTACAGCTCACCATGGCAGCACATTAGAGTTAAATTTGTTGTCGCGGTTCACGAAAACCAACCCTGAAGGTATGAGAACAGGAGAACTGAACCTCCCCCCAATTATATGTCCCCTACAGCTGAACTTCCCATCATATGTCCCTTAAAGCAATTGGGAGAGAAGATCCAGAACCCCTCCTGGGCAAAACAGTGGGGCTAGCCCTCACAGGGTGGGAGAACTGGAACAGGTTGCATTGGATGGGCTGCCCTAAGCATTGCCAAGAAGCATGTGTTTGTGTGTGTGTGTGTGTGTGTGTATGTGTGTGTGTGTGTGTGTGTGCGCGCGCGTTGGGTGTGACAATGGGGAAAAGCTGGCAGGCTGACCAGTCCAATTTCCATTCCTGCCCCAGAACGGGAGCTGTGAGTTGACCTTACTTATGAACTGTTGGATCATGAGAAGGGGACCAACCTACAGGCCCAAAATTTCAAGATCTTCAGGACACAGGAGAGCCCATTGTAGATGGTGAGACAGGACAGAGGCCTTGAGCCAGCTCACTGGCTCATGGCAGTCAGGTGAAATGTGTATGTGACTCACTGGGCCACAGCACAGCTCCCACAGTGGGATTCTTTGTTTTGTTTTATTTTGTTTTTTTTTTTTTCCTTTCTTCCTTGTTTTTCTGCTTTGCTTGTTTGTTTGGTTTGGTTTGGGGGGTTTTCTTTTCAATTTTGTTTTGCTTTGTGGGGGAGGCAGCAAGGGTGGAGGGTAGATGTGGGGGTGGGGAGTGGGGAGATAGGTGGAATCGATATGCATAATATGAAAACCACAATCATTAAAAGTTAATAAAAATAAAGTATATCCATTTTTATGTTTACTTTTGCTACAAATTGCTGGACTTCATATGTCTTGAATATCAGCATTGGATATCTGCTGTTTTCAGATATATATTCAGATAGTTTTCAGATATATTTCACAGACATTTTCTTACAATCTGTGACCTGTCCATATATGTTCTTAATGACATATTGAATAATCAGAAATTTTGAATTTTGACTGAGTCCAATTTATTATTGATATTATGTTATCAATGTCCCCTCTTCAAATTCTTCGACACTTCCTAGGTCAGGAGGATAGTCTTCTATTATTTTAGCTTTAACTTTACTGAAATGTATGATCCATTTTCAGTTATTTTCTACATAAAGTATGAGATTATGGTTATTATTGTTATTATTACAATTAGTAATATGAATATTTATTTATTCCAACTATGGGTTGAAAAGGCCACTCTTTCTCCATTGACTTTTTTTGTAATTTTTGTCAAAAGATCAGTTGGCCCCATGTGCCAGGGTCTTTAACTGACCTCACTTATCTCACAGTGTAGGCTTTTTCCTTTATTGATGTCAACACTATTTCTTGAGAATTCTAGGTTTATATAGTAAACCTTAAAAAGTAAAATCATACGATTCATGAATGTTTTTTTATCAGCCTAGTGTATTTCTCCTCAAATTAAAAGGTTAGAATAGTTAGTGATGTCAGTCCCTTTTGATTTTGTAAATGCTTTACACTTGTAGTTAATTTGAAAAGAATTAGCATTTAAATACCAACTCTTACAGGCTGCGAATTCAGCATTTTGTTATCACTTAGACTACTTTGAGATTTTAGCATATAGATATTCCATTTGCTTTACTAGATTTAAATACATATTTTATCTGCGAGGGGTTCTTTTAAATGGCCATGCTTTTAATTTTAATGGTCGAGAGTTCGTCAGCAACATATGGAAATATGATTAATTTTGCATTGCTCTTACATTCTTTGACCTCATTAAGTAAGATCAACTCTAGGATGATAAACTGTAGTGTTTTAAGCAGTCATATAATCTACAAACCAGATAGGTTTGTGTTCTTTCTTTATATTCTATTTTCTGCCTTTATTTGCCTTTCTGCAGGAACCAAGACTTGCATATCCATAGTGAGCAGAAATGGCAAGTGGTTATCCTAAACATTTATTTGTTGTGGTAATTCAACAACAGCCAGTCTGCCATCATTAAACATAATGTTAGATGTAGGAGTGTTTAGATTTTCTTTGTAAATTTGAGAGAATTGCTGTCTCAGTTTGCAGAGGACTTTGTTTTAATTGATTAAATATTTTCTGTATCTAATGATATAATCATCAGCTATTTTTTCTTGGCAAATTAAAGTATACATTGTACTGATTGACATTTCAACACTGAATAATCTTCTCATTTCTGGAATAAACCTAAAAACTGGTTTTGATCACAATTTTCTTTTGTTGCTATATTTTATTCTCTAAGTTTGTCTAAGTTTTTGTGATAGACTTTATGAGAGATATTGAATTATAGTTTTCTTTATTGTACTGTGTTTGTCTGCCTTGGATGTGAATGATGGCTTCATAAAATTTGTTGGAAAGTATTTCCTATTTTCTAAGAATATTGATGTAGGATTGGAGTTATATGTTGTTGAAATGTTGATGTGAAAATGTGAAAAATTTATCATAAACCTTAGTAAAACCAACTAGTCTGGTGACTTTTTTGTTAGGATTATAGCTATTGAATAATTGTGTAGGTCTAGGGATTTAATAGCAGGTCACTGTCTTACCATGTGGGAAGCTCTATATTGAATTTCCAGCATTTCAAAAGAAATAAATAAAAATATCTTCATGGTTATATTATTCTCTTAAATTTGAATTGTTTGTAATTTTTGAGAAATTGCACATAATTCAAATTTATGCATGTAATTGAATGCATCTCAACATTTCCTTATTCTTTTAACATATGTGGGAAAGGTAGCCTTGCCTATTACATTCTTGACAGTAAAAATCTGTATACATTCTCTACTCCCTCCATGGCCATCTCTTTCCTTGCTGGTTTTGGAAGACGGCAGTACATTTTACTGACGTTTTGTGGGTGTCAGCTTTCAAGTTGACTGGTGAAGCTTTTCTATTTCCGTTTCAAATCTGATCTTATACGTTCCTTTTCTTTGTTTCTTGGTTCTTGAAAGGAAACTTTAGAGACTTCTATGTAGTTTGCAGACCAATTGCTCCTTATTTCTAAACAGATGCTAAAATAATAAAAAATTAATTGGAATCATGTATGGATGAAAGAGCAAAAGATAACTGCCATGTGACCTGTTAGAGAAGACATCTACAAAACCTCTGCTCAAACTGCTTACGAGAGTCGATTTTCTCCTTCCACTTTGTAGGGATAGCTCTGAGTTGTCAGGCTGGGGACAAGTGTTTTTACCTGCAGGGCTATCTCCTGAGCCAGCTCAAATTGTGTTTTGGAACTCATCCTCTTTACAATGTGAGTGCTTGAGGCTATAAATTTTCTTCTGAGCACTGGTTTAGCAGCACTTCTAAGATTTGTATAAATTCAATTTCATATATTGATTTCCATGCAAGTTTTAATTTCTCTTGCGGCATCTTCTTTTACCTGTGGGTTTTTTAAAGATGCAATGTTCAAATTGTAAAAGAGAGGGCAATTCTCTGTTGTCTCTTTTTGTAACAATACTATTTTCAATTACATTAAGTTCAAAAAGTATATACTTTCTTTGCTTTCAAAAGTTTATAGTTTTCTAGCTTAATATCTGCTTTGTTGGATGTCGCTTATTCACTTTTCAAGAACGTACAAGCTGCTGTTTTCGCGTGGAACTTTGTCTACTTGATTTAGTAGGTAGATGCCTTCTAGGATCCTGGCTCACTTTGTTTTCTAATTCTGGATTGGCAACTCAAGTATTCAGTTACCGTTATAAATTTATGATCTCTACTTTCAGCTTTGTTGGTTATTATACACATACTGAGGCTACTGGATTTTCCTAAGTATTTTATTGTGCATATGATCACTTGAGATCTATTTTACCAGTGATTTTGCATGCTTAGTTGTAGCATTTACCTTTGATTTAAATTCCACTGGTCTAACATTAACAAAACCACTGATATGTTCTTTTTGATTAGTATTTATAACCAATTATTTTTAGTGTTTTTCATCTATACTGTTATATACAATGTAACCTTCATGACTGGTTAGCTAGAAGATGGCAGGTGGAGTGGGATTTTTAAAGGAAATAATGTGTGGGAAGCAGGGTATACGATAGATTTTCAATAAATAAATAAATAAATATTTATTGGTGATATCCAAGGGGCAGTCATAAATTGAAATAACTATGAAATAAAAGTCTCCGAAATGGTGTGGGATAATTGTAGGAATAAGTAGTGAATGAAATTATGGGTCACTTCTTATAAAAGCATCAGCCTCAACTAATGACTGCATGATAATTAAGAAATAAGTGAGTGTTTTCATGCCTGAAGGACATCAATTTACAAAACATATACAGTTCAGAAATGTCCTACCTACAAGATAGCACATAAACCATTGTAATACAACTTATGAAAGTTCATCATATTAATTAGAAAAACATTAAGAACGCAGGAGCAAAATTTTCTAGTGGGAAGAAAGTTGAGACACAATTCATACAAAAAGAAACATAGCCAATGATTTCTAAAACATAGTGTTTCTAAGCTGGCACACATGTTAATGTTGAATCCACTGCTCTAAAGAAATGTTTTTGAGTATCATAAAATATAGAGCAAAGAATGCTCATATCTGCATTCACACTTCTATAACAACCCTAGGAAAATAATCAGAAATCCGCAATAACTGTAAAATAATTATTATAAATATGTAACATTAAGAAATGGAAAAGAAACTCAAATTACCAGTTTAACTAATCCATAATGCCTTGTGTTTAAGTCATTTCATACTGAAAAACATGCATTTGTTTAGTTTCAGATATTGTTACTTACATGTTTCTCCCAACTTGTGCATGTTGTCAAATAATAGTTATAGGTTATGTTACTTAATTATTATAAAGTAAAGATTAACTGGACAAACAGTAATGCACATGTGTTATGTGTAGTCTATATAAACAGCAGATATCCACTTTGTGTATAGATTTGCATATTGATTTGTTTTCACAAAAGCAGTAATAGCATTCATTAAAAGGCTACTAGTTTATGTTAATTGTACAAACATAAGGGTTTCGTTGTATCTCTATATGTAGACATGATATATTTGAGCATATTTATCCTTTCTGTTACTCTTATTCCCTCCCCTTCCT
Organism: Arvicola amphibius; assembly: GCF_903992535.2. Lineage (NCBI taxonomy): Eukaryota > Metazoa > Chordata > Mammalia > Rodentia > Cricetidae > Arvicola > Arvicola amphibius. The sequence continues at coordinate 103,758,972 of NC_052053.1, read as the reverse complement.
GCAGTCACTCCCTTTTTACACCTCTAGTGTTTCCTTTTAGTGTTCATGTCATTTTCCCCATAGATTTCACAAATGAAAAAATATGTGGTAATTGTCTTTCTAAGTGTTACTCATTTCACTTAACTTTAACTTTATTATTTTCTGTCATAATTCAGTCTTCTTTGTTGCTGAATAAAATTTCACTGTGTGTTTTTACCATATTTTCTCAATCCATCCTTTTATTGGTAGACATGTTAGCTGATTCTATAATTTGATAATATGTACACATAGTGCCCCAGTAAACGTGTGTGCAGGTATATATCATTATACTATACTGACTTGATTATTGTGGTTACTTACATAGGAGTAGCAGGCCAGGGGACCTGCAGGTCACACTGACCAGGGAAGCAGGTAGATGCCCTTCACTCTCTCCTCAAACTCAATCCCCCAGCCTCATTCCAAGTCCTGTAGCAGAGCACCTGCTAAAGAAGCCTCACCTTCCTCCCTGCCCCCATCTCTCATGCCTACTTGTTTGTGTTTGTCTTATCTTACTTTACCATTACTCCCTAGATGTCTGTCTGTTTTCTAAGGAGAGACGGAAAGGGTGCAAACCCGGACAGAAAGGGAGTAACAAGGTACTCAGCACAATTAGTCATAGTCGGCATAATACCTGGAAGCACAAGTTGAGACCACAATGAGAAACCTGTGCAATGTGACTAAAATGGTTTTGTATAAACATTAGTAAAGGTGTCTGTGAATGTCCAGTAGAGCCACGGCTGCACCACTATGAGGTAAGCCCATTTAAACTCTTCCTATGTGAGTGTGTTTTATATTTGAGGAAATTTCTGCAGCAGTACGTTTTCATAGGGTTGCTGTAAGGAGAGAGGCTTGTTGGCTCCCACACCACCTGAATAGCTTACACCCAAAATAATCACACTGAAACTGTATTAATTAAAACACTGCTTGGCCCATTAGCTCTAACTTCTTATTGGCTAACTCTTATTTTAATTTAACCCATTTCTATTAATCTATATATCACCACGTGGCAGTGGCTTACCACTGGGTTAAATTTCCAGCATCTGTCTCCAGCAGATCCATGGCATCTCTCAGTCTCTGCTTTCCTCCTCCCAGAATTCAGTTCCATTCTTCCCTGCCTACCTAAGTTTTGCCCTATCAACAGGCCTGGGCAGTTTCTTTATTCATTAACCAATGAAAGTAACACATAGCCAGAAGGACTTCCTACACCATAAGGTCTTAAATGTTAGCTGTCCCTCCCCATTTTCTGTCCCTAACCCATTTAACCCTTTCTATTCTGTTTCTACTTTATATCATTGTGTTCTTTCTTTTCTTGAGCCCGACCTCCACCACCCTGTGTCTCCTTACTAATTGCCTGACCTCTATGGCATTCACATTAAACACACATAGCCAAAGAGTCAGAGCTAGCTTTCACAAATAAAAGGGATTTTATGACATTTGTTATTTCTAACTCTGGGTTACCTCACTCAGAATGTTCCCAGCTTCATGCATTTACCTGTGAACATCATGATATTGTGTATCTTAACAGATTAATAATATTCCAGGGGGGATAGGAAGGTAGAACACCACCCCCTTACCTTCTCAGTCTCTTAGGATTATACTTCTGCAGTCCCTGGATACAGTTGTGTCTTTAATTTTATTTGGTATTATTATCATTCAAAAAATTTAATCTAGTCTGGTAGAGGTTCTCTGTCATTGGGAATTTTGCTTTAAGTTTGATGATGAGATAAATTAATATTTGTAGGCTAAGGTTACTTAAAAATTTTATAGGGGTGTGTGGGGGTGGGGGGTGCAAAGTGCATTTGTGGAGGTAAAGGGCAACTTGCCAGTGTTAGTTGTCTCCTTCTACTGTTTGTGCTATGGAAATCAGTCAGTCCTGGAAGGTTTATTGTTAAGCTATGGAGATCAGTCAAGTTTACTGGCTGAACCATTTCAAAGGCCCCCAATGCTACTTAACAAAATTTCTTCAATGGTAGAAATGTTTTAGGGAGATATGGGCCTCATGGTTTCTTAGCAATTAAAGCATGATTAGTGCAATTGATTTGAAAGTATCATCCAATTGAAAAATAACACAGTGTGAATGACTACCAACTAGTTGGGAAAGCTTTGGCAGAGATAAAGGCACATATCCCGAGATCTGTCCACCATCTTACTTGATCACTCCATTTTGATATTGATGCTAAAATTGGTATTCTGGCTTTGCTTTAGTTTTTTGGCTCTCAGGTATCTGTTTATGTGACACCTTGAGTCACTGTTTCTGTGATGGTGTGTGTGCCTGTCTCTTGTCTTGTGTTTTCTCTTCTGCCTTCCTTCAGACAGGGCACAGCTCAACTCTTAGTTGTCCTTTCCAGATTTATCCTGTTGGAACCTCATCAAGAGCCTTGCTCTGTTATTTAGTCTACTTGGTCTGATAAATAGGAATGGAGCTCCAGCCATTCTTGCAATTCACAAGAGCTCTGTGTATTGTACCTCGTTGTGATTGTCTGTCTGCTCTGACATTTGACTCTGAGTAAGTGGAGATTTGCAATTAGGAGAGGTCATAATGTAGATAAGTATTGGCCAGATATATCTGAGTTTAGAAGACAATTCAGAAAATCAAATAAAAGTCTATGTTTTCCTTGTGTCTGTCTGTTTGTCATAAGAATATTTTCATTATGCCTTTTTCAATCTTAGTAATTTTTTTTAAAATTCATAGTTCATCATTCAAGTTAATATACATGTCTTACATTGGATCTAATTGGCTACTCTAAAAAGAGTGATGTGTATTGCTGTGCCATTTTACATCTACCTGATAAAAAGAAACAAAAATTAAAATCTAGACTCCATATCATCCCCCCCAAGAACACGAACATAAATACTTGTATGCAAACATAGACATGCTTTTACAAGAGCTAAAAAAAAAAACCAAACAACAAAAAACCCCCCAAGTACCTGGTCATAGCACAATAATATAAAAAAAATGCATGTGAGGCTAGGAAGGACAGTTTTCCGTCTCCTGTGTCACTCTTCCTTTAGGTTGTAAGGTAGGGAAGGAGATGATACTGCTCAAGAGGAGAGAGTAACTGAGACTCTCTTGAATCTCAAAACCAGGAAGGCCCAATTCCACTTTAATACCAATTAATACCTAGTACCAATTTCAACTTAATACCACAGACTTAGTCTCCAGCACCACTCCTGTGGCAGGTGGTAATCCTATAGATTCCAGGCCTTCAAGAAGGACAGAAACTTCGGTTCACACTAACAGCACCATGGTGGCCGCAGCAGCTCTGGGCTTTGGACACTTTCCAGCACTGCACAGACAGCAGCCATAATCATTAACACACACTGACTGTTGAAAGGCCTTTCCAAACAGAGCCAGCCTCCAGAGGCCAGAATCAGTACCTGCATTTTCAAATGCACAGATATGGACATGCAACAATAAGAGCCAAGAACAATCCAGTAAAAATAATATACCAAAGAAGCAAACAGATTGGCGGTATCAAGCATCAGGAGATGAAATGAGTGAAGTACTTGGCACAGAACTAAAAATGGCGTATAATTAAGCTTAACAAGTTTTAAATGAAAGATAATTCAGAAACAAACACCTAGAGAAACTGTTCCTGTCCAAGTATTTGATCAAAGGTCTCCAAGAAAATTCAGTAAAATAAAATTGCCTTATGCCAAACAGAATCAAACTGTTAAAAATGAAGCTCACTTTGTCCATAAAATCAGAAAGCAGAGGCAGCAGAGAACATGTGAGTTTCATACAGAAAGCTGCACTATTCTCAGGAGAAGTCCTGCAGGATCAGAGATCTGGAGTCGGGGGAGATGAAAACTGCCAACCAATAAAACTTTAGCCAGCCAAACTGATGTTCAGAATGAAGACAGAGACTTTTCCAGATAGATGAGAGTTCTGGACTTTATTACCATCAGACAGGCCCTGCAAGAAAAATAAAGGGATTTCTAAAAGCTGAAAGAAAAGGATGCTAAACAGCAAGACAAGAACATCTTCAAATAAAAGGAGCATGGTGGCCCAACAATGTTGGGAACCATCTCCTGTCTCAGGATTACAGTACACGCTCATCTGAGCCATGATACAGAGCTGCACTCCACCGCCCTCAGATGGGCACACACTCTGCATCTGGACTCCCCCATCTACCCTAACTCTTGTACTGTAATAAAACAATGTTTTCCTTCTGAATACCTTTAATAATTTTTTTCTGTTTTGAGGAATCCCTACAATTAAATTCATTGTTTCTAGCACTGTGTAGAAGCATTGGATACAAAACATTTATTTATTTGTCTTTCCATTTGTGGTCTTGCTTTTAAGGTCTTATAAAAATATTGACTAAACCATCATGGAGCTTTCCTCGTATGTGTTCTTGTAGTTTCATAGTTTAATGCCAAATGTTTAAGTTCAAGAATAGGGGGCACGTCTATAAAGGTAGTCCTTGAGAAAAATGGAAGACGGTGGAGAAGCTTGTCCCAGGGGAGATGATCCTGACAGCATTTCTGGGGCTCAGCCTGGCCCTTGAGAAAGATAGCTTCAAAAGCAGGCAATTGCAGTACAGTTTGTCTATGCAGCTATGTTCTAAGTGGTTCCTTGGCCGACTTAATACATAGCCATTTCTTCACTTTTTATATTATATGTGTCTCCTGGCCAAATGGCTCAGTGTTAGTATTTCAAACTAAAGACCAGTTCTTTACAGTGAAAGATAACACACATGTGTCTTCTCTCATCCACTATCACATTTAGTTTTATGCTTTGCCTAGAAACACGCAAGTTATTCAAAATGACTTAGTATTGACTAATCTCATACTTAATGGGTAGAGCTACATTTAAAAAATCTTGAAAACAAATGAATAAGTTTTGAAAATTTGTAGTGTAGAAAATCAGTATACAAAAAATCAACATTGTTCAATATCAATAGCCAATTATTTGAAATGGAAATTGAGAAAGTAATATTATTTTCAGTAGTTAAATATATAAAAATAAAATGCTTGAGAGAAAGTTTAACCAAAGAGGTAAATGGTCTCTGTGGTGAAAATGACAAAACATTGAAAAGAGAAACCGAAAACCACCCACTGAATAATAGAATAATCCCAGGTTGTTTGATTTTGGAAACACAACACTGTTAAAAAAAAATTTCCATAGTAACCACTAAGTTATCTACAAATACCATGCAATTTCTTTAGAAATACTAGTGGCATTTTTTCATAGTTTAGAAAATGCAATTTGTAAGGAAATAGATATAAAAAATCATACACACACATCACACACTCACCCTCCACACACACATACACACACGCACACACACACATATGCGCGTGTGCGCGCACGCACGCGGACAAACTCGTATCCATTGCACTGGTTATAAAAATTAAACTTGATCTAAGGATTAAATTTAAGATCTGAACCTATGAAAATTTTAGACAAAATTTCAAAGACAATACTTTTGAAATATTGGGATGAGCCAGGTTGGGGGTGGAGACAATATCCTCAGAGCATGGAGGGGCAAACCAATGTCCACTCATGACTTCTGAACAGGATCTAAGACAATGAATGGGGAAAGATAGCACACAGACAAGAAAAAAAATGATCTGTGTGAGCCCATGTGTGGAGAGGCTGTCACACAGAGTACGGGAGAAACTCTACAGAATAGAGAGCAAAAACAAATGAAAAAGCAGGCATAGAGTAAATGGGTATTTCTCCAAAGAAAAGACACAAATGAACAACAGTGTATTGAAAATGCTTGGTGTCACTAATCACTAGCGCTTCACTGTAGTAAGACTGGATGTTACCAAAAGAGGAGGAAGATAGTGAGTGCAGGCAAAAATATGGAGAAAGGAGCCATTGGCCCACTGTCATGAGGAGTAGAAATCATGACAGTCACTATAGAAAATAGTGAGGATTCTTCAATAAATAAGAATGGAACTACTATAAGTTCCATTAATTTCACATTTTGGTACGTATCTAAAGGAGTCACCATTTCCAATAGGCATCTGCTGAGCTGTGGAAACAGCTTGGGTGTTTATCGTCTGACAAATGGATAGAGAAATTGTGGTACCCCACGAAACATCATCATGTTATTTGAGAGAACATGAATAGAATTGGGAACCTTTATGTTAAACAAAACAAGCCAGGTACAGAAAGACAAGTACCACACTTTCTCACTCATGTGTTCATTCTTTCTTTTCCTCTTAGTTTCACAAGACAGGGTCTCTCTGTGTTGCCCTGGCTGGCCTGGGACTTGCTCTGTAGACCAGACTGGCCTCCTACTCACAGAGATCCACCTGCCTCAGCTTCCTGAGTCCTGGAACTAAAGGTGTGCACCACCACCTGTATATTCTTAAAGCATCACTCTTATGAAGGTTCAGTTTGGTTGCTCACCTTCCTGGACTTAGAAAGAGCTGGGAGGACCTTGGACTTAACGTAGTGAAGGGAACCCTGATGGCTCTTTGTCTTGGAGAGGGGTAGAGGGGGGGGTATGGGTGGAAGGGAGGGGAGGGAAGGGGGAGGAGGAGGAGAGGAGATGGAAATCTTTAATAAAAAAATGAGAAAAAAATAAAAAAAAACAAAAAAAGAAAACAAAACAGGGTGATTGTTACCAGAGGTTAAGGAAAGAAGGGAGTGGAGAAGAATGGAGAAAGCTTTACTAATAGGAACTTAGTGATAGATGGGAAAAAAGAAAAATCTTATCTGCTCGTACCCAGTAGAGTGACTATACGTAATGATGGTATAGTATATGTTATTATATGTTTCAAAAACTTAGATGAGTAGTTTAACTGTTCCACTAGAAAGAATTGACATATGTTTGGAGAGATAGATGTGTTCAGCCTGATTTAAATAGTATGCAATGTTATGTACATTGAAACATCACCTGGCCCATGATAAATATGGAGTGTTGGTAAATATGTAATAACAGTTTTTTAAAGATAAGCCAGGGAAGAAGGTAGGCTAAATGTAGATCTTCACCCCTCCTTTCTCTATTCCAAATCCTGTCTTCCAGTTTCAGCCTCAGCTTTGCAGTATACTACCTGTTGCAACCTCCACTCTCTCCCTGCCCCAATCTACAGTGGATCACACTGATCTTTCCTCTACCCTTTCCTTTGCCAAGTCATGATATTACCCCACCACAACCTAAAGAAGGAGATGCCTATCATGGTACAAGAAACATGCAGAACACCAATATACATCAAGCTGGTGCATACAATACCAAAGGAGAACTATAAACACTGACCTAGCCACAAACCCTTCCATCTATAATGATATCCTGCCTTCAAGATATTCTAGGGCAATGATAGCGGAAATCTATGGGAGTAACCAATCAATATCTGATTTGAATTTAGTCCCACTCCCCAAGATAGAAACCATACCTAATGTTCATAGGTGACCAAGAACCTGAGGGAAGATAGCCCAGAGGCCTAGAAGTAAAACAAAATACTACAGTTCTACTAAAAAAATGCAGCATTAAAATGACTCCTGACGATTTCTGCTCATACTGGTACTCATACACCAGTGTCTTGCTCAGCCATCATTAGAAGCTTTCTCCTGGAGCCGATGGGAACAAATACAGAGACCCACAGCTAGGCAGTATGCAGAGATTAGGGGACCTTGGAACACTCTGTTCTAAAAGGGATGTCTCCTTTAAATTCCCCCTGCCTCGGGAATCAGGAAATGCCCCAGAAGAGGAAGCAGAAAAGTATAAGAGCCAGAAGAGCTAAGAACACCAAGGAAACAAGGCCTTCTAAATACAGTACAGTGATGAACATGTGAACTCACAGAGCCTGAGGAGGCAGGCATAGGCCCTGCACAGGTATGTACCAGATGGAAGGGGAACTGGACTCTAGCCCCCATCCCTAACCCAGAAGCTATCTCTAACTGATAACCACTTGCAAATAAAAAATGAGCTTCCTCCAAGAGAACGTCACTGGGGAAGCAAGCTACTCTTAAGGGTAGGCTGCCTGCCTGCCCAACATTAGATGGCTAACAGAAAACCAACTCAATGGCATCTTTGGAGGTTCATTGACTCATAATATCATGTTAGGACATTCTTTAAATTTTCTTTTTTAATTTATCATTATTATTATTTGTAGGCTCTCACTCTCCCCCCTCCTCCTCTGCTCCCCTCACTCCTTCCTCTATAGGATGTTTGCATTTGTATCGTCCTTCTGAGTCTCTGTTTTTATGCGATTCCTGAATGTGCAAACCAGTCAGTTCCTGTGTTTATATAAGTTTTTGTGTCTTTTCTTAGGATCTTTTTGTTCAGGTTATTTTGTCTTATCCCAGTGTGTTAGTTTTTGTTTGATCATATTTTAAATGTATTATAGACCCCCTAGAAGCATGATTGTTTTCTAACAAGAGACAGAAAGTGGGTAGATTCAGATGGGAGGGAGGTGAGGAGGAACTGGTTGGAGTAGAGGTGGGAGAAACCCATATATTATCAAACAAAACAATCTATTTTCAATAAAAGGAAAAATAATAAAATATATTAAAATAAAAATATTTCATAATGCAATCAAAGGAACCAAAAGGTAGAAATATGAGCCCATCCCCCTCTCTGCCTGAAATTACTCTCAGTGCTCATCTCACATTGGCTTTCTGCTCATGACTCCCACACTGAGGTCCTCAGCTGCCCTGGTTTCTATAGCTATAATTTGTCAGCCAGATGAGTATTATAAAATGCTTAATACAATATAAGCACCTTGTTCATAAAGCTTGGAATGTCTAGAGTTCACGTTGATTGTCCTAGTTTCAATCTCCCCACTGCTGGCTTGGGCAAGACTCTGTGGCAAGAGAGTGATGGGTGTGGCAAACACATCTGAACTAAGAAAGAGAGCAGGAACAGGGAGAACCAAGGATGCTAAGAGAACGTCCACTTAGGGCTTGGACAGAGAAGGGAGTGGAGAATGGAAAGATGGGAGGGAAGATTTATGATTTTGGTTTTCTGCTTCAAAATCATAGTCTTCTATGGTCCTGTTTATTAGAACCTGGTTTGAATGGCTTATGGGGAGTTTCAACTGGGGGACTGTCTAGAGCAGATTGGCCTGTGGCTGTGTCTAGCTAATGATTATGTTGGAAGACAGGACACGTCCCCCTCCACCCATGGGAGTCATCATCCCTAAGCAATTGGGCCTATGTTAAATCAAGATAGCTGAGAGAGCCCCAGCCTGTCCCTTCATACTTTAGGCTTCAGTTCATGCTTGAGTTCCCTTCCTGACCTCCATCAATGATGGATCTTAACCTGGGAGTGTAAACCAAATCAACCCATTCCTCCCTAAACTGCTCTCTTGATTTCCCCACTATTTTTATTACACCCACCAGAGACAAACTAGAATAGGGGACCCTGGATAGCAGATTCTTCTCTTTCAGGGAAAGTAAGACTCTTGGGAAGGCCTTGATGGAGTTTTAGCAACACTCCATCTATGGATTTTGCCTCCATAAATATGTCCAGTCCCCCTTTCCATGAAAGTAGGGTAAAATGCAGATTTATTTTATTATTGGCCCTCCGAGTACATTCACACCTCTTTGGATGCTGATTATAAGGACTTAGACCTTCTCAAACAAGTCTTAGGTGACATGCCAGAGAGCCCATCTTGGAGATCTAAAAGCAAACTAGAAACATCATCTACAATAGAAATAGAACTCTGTAATAGGGTCTAGAACAAAGGAACCAGTAACTACCATCATTCTTAAAAGATGTTCGATAGATGAAGGGTATATCAAAGAATATGAGAGTCTTAATACCAACGACCCAGAAAATAGTATCTCTTATACTCAGCCATATATTTTAATACTTAGGATGAGAAAATTCAAGAGAAGCAACCTTTTGCGGTTTGAAACTTGTTTTCAAATATTTTTCTGCTAACCAAAAATAGCTCCTTTGTATTTTGGAACCAGCAACAACAAAGATTAAACCAGGACTTATGAATGCCTTAAGCAATGATTTGAGGAAGGAACATGTTGACTGTAAAATATCTTGGATGTAGCAGAGGCAGGATGCTAATGACGATTGTCTGAGACAGTTTGATGGCTTAAGCTCATTACTTTGATCTATGGAAAGAAATTCTCAGATAGATTCAGCATGAAGGTTACTCGTACACTAATGACCCTAACAAAGTCGAGTTTATAAATGTGTGTGTTAGTGGCACAACTTATTTGATTTCATAGAAGCCTCTGTCTGATGTTAATCATTCATCAGTGTTTTGTTTATCTAATTTGTTTTTATGATCAGCAAACTTCCCATGCTCAATAAACTGGTCCAGGCAATCAAATTCGTCTCTTGCTTCCATTGTCAGCTTTGAAGCAAACATTTACTAATGGACTAGTTAATTTTATAATTGCACCACATGTGAGCAAAAGTGCTACCCAGTTTCTGAGGAATTACAAAATTTTATATAACTAAATAAAATTATTGGTAACTACTTATTTAGCAAGCTGGCCAACGTAAAGTTAAGTTCTAGATCCTTAAACTTTTCTGTCTGTAAGAAAATTCTACTCTTTTGCTAGTATACATGAAGTCTGATATGACTTTGCCTTTCTGACCAAGACAATGCAATTAAACTATAGTCAAAAGAACGCACAGATAGAAAATGTATCAGAGGCATGGATTTAGAGAGAAAATCTATTTATTTATAACACACTGCAGTGTGTTGTCTTGTCTTTACTGAAATGATGCTTTGGGATCCTAGGGAGCTTTGTGATATCTTTATAGTAATAACAACAGCAATATATTTACTGAGCTGACCACTTAATCTCTCTCCTGCTGTGATCAATTTGCTATGTTTGCAAGGTGGCTGGCCTTGGCTGGAACACTGGGATAAACCCCAGAGCAGAAAAGCTGTAAATTTTAATCATATCTGCTGAATTTTTGTTTTGCCAGTACTTTACTTTCTATAGCAGCACTTTCTGTTCTAAACTGTTTTTTGATGCAGGGATGGTTAAACATACAAAAATGCAATACACTATATAAATAAACTGAAAGAAAAAAAACATATGATCATCTCATCAGATGCTGAAAAAGTATTTAATAAAATCCAACATGCCTTCATTATAAAGGTCTTGAAGAGATCAGGGATTAAAGGAACATATCTAAACATAATAAAAGAAATATACAGCAAGTTGACAGCCAACATCAAATTAAATGGCGAGAAGATCAAAGCAATTCCACTAAAATCAGGAACAAGACAAAACTGTCCACTCTCTTCATATCTATTCAACATAGTTCTTGAAGTTCTAGCGAGAGCAATAAGTCAACAAAAGGAGATCAAGGGGAAACAAATTGAAAAGGAAGAAGTCAAACTTTTGGTATTCACAGATGATATGATAGTATACATGTGACTCCAAGAATTCTATCATGGAGTACATTGATAATTGTCTTTCTGTGTCTGGGTTACCTCACTCAAATTAATGTTTTCTAGCTCCATCCACTTTCTTGCAAAATTCAAGATGTCTTTTTTTTCCTGTTATGTAGTACTCCATTGTGTAAATGTACCACATTTTCCTTATCCATTCTACAGTCAAGGGGCATTTAGGTTGTTTCCAGGTTCTGGCTATGACAAACAATGTTGCTATGAACATAGTTGGGCACGTGTCCTTGTGTCACGATTGAGAATCCTTTGGATATATATCCAAAAGTGGTATTGCTGGAACTTGAGGATGGTTGTTTCCTAATTTTCTGAGAAATCACCAAACTGACATCCAAAGGGGTTTTACCAGCTTGCACTCCCACCAGCAATACAGAAGTGTCCCCTTTTCCCCACAACTTCTCCAGTATAAGTTGTCATCAGTGTTTTTGATCTTGGCCATTCTTACAAGTGTAATATGGAATCTCAGAGTTGTTTTGATTTGCATTTCTCTGATGACTAAGGATCTTGAACATTTCCTTAAGTGTCTTTCAGCCATTTTAGATTCCTCTCAGTCATAGGTGGTTTTTAAACATAAAGCAAAGAAAACCAGCCTACAAACCACAATCCCAGAGAATTTAGACAACAATGAGGACACTAAGAGAGACTTAAATAAATCTAATCTACATGGGAATTAGAAAAAAGACAAGATCTCCTCAGTAAATTGGGAGCATGGGGACCTTGGGGGAGGTTTAAGGGGGGAGAAGAGAGGCAGGAAGGGGAGCAGAGAAAAATGTAGAGCTCAATAAAATCAATAAAAAAATCTTCAAGAAAAAAGAATTTTATCATGGAACTCCTACAGCTGATAAACATCTGATACAGCAGATCAACTCAAAAATATCAGTAGCCCTCCTATATACAAATGGCAAAGTAGCTGAGAAAGAAATCAAAGAAACATCACCATTCACAATAGTCACAAATAACATAAAATATCTTGGAGTGACACTAACCAAAAAAGTGAAAGACCTGTTTGACAAGAACTTTAAGTCTTTAAAAACGAAATTGAAGAAGATATCAGAAAATAGGAAGATATGTCAGGCTCTTGGATAGGTAGGATCAACATAATAAAAATGGCAATCTTAACCAAAAGCAATCTACAAAGGCAATACAATCCCCATCAAAATCCCAACAAAATTTCTTACAGACCTCAAAACAACAATACTCAACTTCATATGGAAAAAAAAAACCAGGATAGCCAAACAATCCTGTATAATAAAGGAACTTCCAGAGGTACCACCATCTCTGACATAAAGCTCTATTACAGAGCTACAGTAATGAAAACAGCTTGGTATTGGCATAAAAACAGACAGGTTGACCAATGGAATTGAATTGAAGACCTGGATATTAATCTACACACCTGATTTTTTTTTTTACAAAGAAGCTAAAATTATGCAATGGAGAAAAAGAAATCATCTTCAACAAATGGTGCTGGTATAACTGGTTCTCAGCATGTAGAAGGATGCAAGTAGATCCATATCTATCCCCATGCACAAAACTCAAGTCCAAATGGATTAATGACTTCAATATAAATCCAACCACACTGAACCTGATAGAACAGAAAGTGGGAAGTAGTCTTCAATGCATGGGCAGAGGAGACCGCTTCCTAAATATAATGCCAGTAGCATAGACCCTGAGAGCAACAATAAATGAATGGGACTTCCTGAAACTGAGAAACTTCTGTAAAGCAAAGCACAATAAGACAAAAAGGCAGCTTATTGAATGGGAAAAGATCTTCAGCAGCCCCATGCCAGACAGAGGATGGGGTGGAGACAGGAGGATCCCCAGGGTGCTCTGATCAGTCATCCTAACCTACATAGTGAGCTTTTAGAGCACTGGGAGATCCTGTCGCAGAAGAGGGTGATGGCAGCAGAGGCTACCCTCCAGCCTCCACATGCATGAACCTGTATGTTTATGCACACTTACATCCACTTGTGCACTGGCATAAATACAAACATGCTTACACATGCACAAACACACCTACACACCAACATAGTTTTAATTAATTCATTTACAATCCAACCAAAGTTTCCTCTCTCTCTCCTCCCAGTCTCCCCCCTCTCCCACATCCCCTCTGTCCTCCCCAATCCATTCCTCCTCAGTTTCTATTCAGAAAAGGGCAGGTTTCCTGCGGGGATCAACAAAACATGGCATATCAAGTTGCAGTAGGACTAAAATCCTCCCCTTGTATTAAGGCTGGGCAAAGCAAGCCAGTATGAGGAATAGGATTTTAAAAGTCAACAAAAGAGTCAGAGACAGGCCCTGCTCCCACTGTTAGGAGTCCCACAAGAAGACTAAGCTACACAAATGTCACATATATGGAAAGGGCCTAGGTCAGTCCCATGCAGGCTCCCTGGTTGTCAGTTCAGAATAGACATATTTTTTAGAGTCTTAAAGAAAATTAGAAGAAATTATAGTTTAAATTAACATAATATAAAATATCAATCAATAAAGTCTAAGCTTACTTTTTTATTTGTTTGTTTGTTTTGGAGACAGAGTTTCTCTGTAGCTTTGGAGCCTGTCCTGGAACTAGCTCTTGTAGACCAGGTTGGCCTTGAACTCACAGACACAGCCTGCCTCTGCCTCCTGAGTGCTGGGAGTAAAGGCGTGTGCCACCACTGCCTGACCCTTAAACTTAATTTTAAAAAGAGTATAAAATCCCTTGGTGTGATTATACATACCTTTAATCCCGGAGGTGAGCAGATCTCTGTGAGTTTCAATCCAGGCAGGGCTACAGACAAACTCAAAAGATGGGAAAAAAAAAAAAGAAAAAAAAAAAAACCTACAACCCTCTAGTTGAGTAAAACCAAAAGTTTGTGTGTGTGAGTGACAGATGTGGGAGGGTCAGAGAGAAGGGAGGAAGGGAAGGGAAAGAGTGAGGAAAGGAGGTTAGGCAAAGAGAGGGTGCACAGAAAAGTGCAATGGGCAACATTAGTTGCAGCTGTACTCAAGGAACAGATATCACTACAGCTCTTCATCTATTAAATAGGCAAAAATTTGCTCAACATTTTCTAGTATAATTATCAGTTTAAATGAAGTAGATCACAATCCTCAATTTGTTAAAAATCAATACCAAAAGAAATACAATATATAAAAACTTCATATATATATATATATGAATATATATATTTAATATATATATATAATATATATATATTAAAGAAATTGAATTTGTAACTTCAAAATCAAACAATAAAAATTGAAGCCCACATAGTTTTAGTGACAAATTCCCTCTTGTGTGTAGGGTAAATAATGCCAATTGAATGTAAACTCAATATTTAAAAATATAAGATAACATTTCTCCCTCTTTATAGAGGTTAGCACCACCCTAATATCATATCCACACAAGCCACACCGTCCTTGGCTTCCTCTGATTCAGACTACAATATTTTGAGTTTACAATGGTTTTGTCATTGTACATGGAAACTGTAACTCAATAAAAAGACAACTAAATACAAAATAGGACAGCAGAGGGCTTTCTGTTTTTAAGTTGACACATAATGATGTTAGAAGTCACTACTTCTAGCTTCACAAATAAGAAAGGTGTTGAATAGACTGAGAACTAATGACTCTTAAGCCCATCAGAGAGTCGAGGTCACATGGCATCCCTGAAAGCTGGAGACTCACAGGCAGACACTAGGGATTACAGTGTGAACGGAGCAGAGCCCTCCATTGGACCCAATATCCACACCTTGAAGCCTTAGTTGACAAGCTGCTAAAGGCTCCGTGTAGACTTGCGTGCCAACTTGCAAAGGAGACCCAGAGGAATCTCACTGTTTTCTGAGTTTTATTTTCAAAAGTTCTCGTGCTTCCAAGCAGGAGGCAAAAGAAAGCAGTTTGAAACATACCTGGATCTTCCAGCTCTCTTTAACAAGACGTTCTGGAAACGGAAAGGATTTTTATCAGAGCCGAACCATCCAGAAGGAAGGAAGAAACCCAACTCAAGCTTCTCAGGTGAGGAAATAAAATGCCTAACTCACTTTCAGTAAAGACCCAGGAGATACCGTTAAAGATCCCCACATCCATGGAGCTGCTAAGTAGCGGAAGTCATAGCTTACAGAATTCTTAGATCTTTTAAGGTTGTCAAGAAAATCCAGAGAACAAAGAAAAGACAAAAATAGAAACCACCAAAGGGACTTTTAGACTTGTGATAGAACAGCCCTAAGAAATAGCAAACATAATATACTTCCTAAAAAGAATAATGCAAAACCTATCTTGAGACTCCAGGAATTTTAACCATGAATAAATAAACAAAAGTCATGTTCTTGTACAATAGAATACTGTTCGGCAACAAAAAGAAACAATAGAATTCTATAGCCACTGCCTGGGTGAATACCAAAATGCCATGCTGTACAAACTTTAGACGTGGGAAACACGGTCTGACTCTGTTTTAGGAGATTCTGATCTACAGTTTCAAAAAGCAAGTTAGTGGTTGGTTGGGTGCTGGGCAGGAGAGAGAATTACAGCACAGTATGTAGTGAGCTAACTTTATGGAGAGATGGAGGTGTGCAGTTCATGTTGTTACCAAATTAGCTAAGCTGTCCAGTTAAAATTTATTACTTCGTATAAATTATACTTCAATAGAAATTATTCTAAAACATTAGTTTGTACATATTTAGGGGAGAGAACACTAGTAATGCATCTATAATTCATATGGAAAATTAGAAAACAACATCGATTTCTCAAAGTAACAGAGTCTTGATTCACACAGTCCATTCAGAAAATCATGCAGAAATTTATGAACGTGGCCTAACCTTAAATTAATGAGAAAGGGGAAGACTTATAATTGGTGTTTGGATTATGGGAACAGGAATGAAACTGCACCCAAAATTTACATTTCCCTGGAATTTTATGTATTTCATGAAGATAAAAACCCAAGTGAATGAAACACAAATTTATATAACTATTGAAATGAAACAAAATTAGAAGGAACTATTGAATATTACAACCATAAAATGGTAGCCTCCCCAATAATGTAAATCAAAGCAAAAAGACACTGAAACTACACCACGTGGCATTTTTATCCAGTTGGCTGGCGAAGATGCATGTGCTGGAGAAGAAGGCGGACAGGCTTGCTTGTGCTTTCCCACACTGTTCAGAGTGAAGCGTTTATGGTGCACAATCGCAGCATGGGTTGGAAGTTTCGATGCCACCAAATGGAGAAATGAAAGCCTTTCTTCTCATATTATACTCATCTGTCTTTTTGCCTACAAGGGCCTAAGGATTGTATACCTATTCCCTGAAGGAACTTCTTTTAAAAAAAAAAATCTTCTATTGAGCTGGAGACATGGCTCAATGGTTAAGAGCCCTGGCTGTTCTTCATAAAGCCCAGATTTAATTCCCAGCACCAACATGGCAGCTCACAACTTTCTGAACTCTTGTAACTGGGGATTGATGCCCTCTTCTGGACTCTGTGGGCCCCAAGCCCACTCAGTACACAGATGTTTGTCCAGGCCAAACACTTACACACATAAACAAAATAGTTTTGTAAATTATTATTGTGAGGGTGCATAGTGTGTTTGTGTGGAGAGAGAGGTGGTGCACAATGTGTATGTGTCAACCACAGGATAACTTTGTGAAGCCAGTTCTCTCTTTGCAACTTTAGGTAGGGTTCAGGGACCGAAGTTAGGTTGCCAAAGCATGCCCAGCAATCACCTTTATTCTTTGAGCCATCCATTTATTCAGCCCTTCAAGATCATTTACCCACACCTTGTATAGCACAAATAATAGGCATTAGAAATTGCTATATTCAGAAGAATATATGAAGCTGTAACATGGAATGGTCTCTAAATTACCAGTAGTTAGAGGATGAAGTTCATTTCTTCTAATAGTATTTATGCCAGCTTAAGCCAAAATGAAATTATACTTCTGAGGAAACAGGATTGATAAGGTTTAAATACAAAATTCTATATATAAGTATGCATTACATACTTCATTTGTTAGTTTACGGAAAGATGGCAACACCACAGCCACATATTTTATTTAGCTTGAGTTAAATTTAAAATAACATATAGGAGTATTTAGCAGCACATAGTCAAGTTAATTGCAGGTGTAAAAGCTTGGTCAGCCAAGAATCAACAAAAGGTTGTGTGTGTGCATGGCAGAGGTGGGAAGGTCAGAGAGAGAGGAGGTTGAGTTTATTTTTATATAAATAGTTAGCTTCCTGCAATTCAAAGTTATTAAATTAGCAGTACTGATCAAATATTAAACTTTACAAAAGACTTGATAGAAGATGTCTAAAATATATTAGTAAGGTTATTTCATGTTGAAATGATTGATTATCTCAATCTTTATTAGAATTTAGAATCTGATTAGACTGTGCTCTATTTAGTCTTAACTGTTGGCCCCAAATAGATCTTACTAAGCTGTCTAAATAGGCAAAATTATCCAGTAAAAAGAATCTTTCCATGTGAACACAGAAACACAGATAGATAGAGGATAATAGAGAGACTGATAGACAATAGAAATAGATAGATAGATAGATAGATAGATAGATAGATAGATAGACAGATGATAGATAGATAGATAGATAGATAGACAGATGATAGATAGATAGACAGATGATAGATAGATAGATAGATAGATAGATAGATAGATGATAGATAGATAGATAGATAGATAGATAGAGATGATGAAAATATAGTTGATAGACACTGCAACAGTATCCCGAAGCATATAAATATTATATGAATATTTTTGTTACCTATGAATTGCACACGTAAGGTGATTCTCAAATATAGCTAAAAAAGACACTTTTCTACTTACAAAAATATTTATTTAAATATCCACCAATTGCAATAGATCTCTGTGAACTCAAATAATTGTCTTTTCCAAAACAGTCTCATTAAATAAGCAATAAAAACAGCAAAAATAATAAGACAAGAGCATAAATTTGTCTTTTTGAATGTTTGAAAGGAAAAATATTAATAGGATTCTTACTATACTTCTTAGTAGATATTATTTTTGGTAGAATAGTTTAATTTTTCCTGTAAAATACATTTATTTCTAAGAAAATTTTAATCTGTAGGCACCTAGTACACAAAATATATTTTAATGTGTCTTTTGGGGTAACATTTATTACCTAAGGATAGTAATTCAGGGGCTTTCAGCAGTCTGTGGAAAGGCATTGCGTTCCCAATCACTTCTTAAATACCTTAATTACAGATAATCACTTCTTCATATTAATGAAATAAAGAACAATTTTTGGTTAGTGGAAATGGAAGAATAGGTTTGAACTGTCATTTGCTCCCTAAGTCTTACCTTCGTCAATTTACAAAATCACGAGTGTGAATTAATTTATAAAACAAGGTTTTGTTTGAAAGTAACACCACCAATATCCAAACATTTTTTCACCTTTCCATGAACATATTTCTTGAAAGAAGAATATTGGCTTTCTTTGTCCTCATTATACGTCTTTGCTATTCCATTCTAGCGCATATCTCCTAGCCCGGTATGCTTATACTGTGCAAAAGTTATGAATTTTAACATGTACACCTAGAATAACCATAAATAAGCATTTTGCTTAGCAATATAACCAGTCAGTAATTGCACTCTTTTTTTTCCTTTGTAACCAACACTGATGTGTCTGTAGCCTAGGCCATTCTAGACTTCAGACTTTCATATATAATTTCAGTTTGGTGATTTCTATTTTAAAGATGAACTGCCAATGGTACTTAAAGTGGGAATAAGCGCATCAAGTTAAGTGCCAAGGTTTGCAAATAAAGTGAACTTTAAATTGTCAAATCATTAAAGCTAATTAAAGAAAGAGCATTATAAAAATACAGTCTCATAAGACACAGTTAAAGGATTACTTTACAGTAACCCCCCCCCCCCAGTGTCCATGGTGCCAGAAACTATGACTGTGAGTTGCCCAATAGCATCTCAGGGAGGACTGAGATATGTGTCATATATTCTCTTCAAGGAGCCCACTTTTCCAAAGACTTTTAAAGACTAATCCTTTATATATTTTATAACATTTTTACAATTTCTTCTTTCATGCTCCATTCATTGGGGTCCCGGCATCTAACACGTATCCTAAAATAAGCAGGAAAAATACCTTATGAGGAAAGATACGAGTGAGGTATAATTGTATCTTGGTCATTAAATAGGGATGCTTGTTTGGAGGGATGGTCTGGGGTGTCTGTCATCGAACTGGCACAACTAGATGCTACTTATATACAGATAGGATAATAAATAATGTAATTGTGATATGTGTCATCTATGATCCTGAAATGCTGAGTGGTAGAGACAGTCTGTGTAAAAGAGAGTCAAATGCAGAGAACCAAATGTGCACCGCAGCTACCCACAGTTTCTGCCTAGGTCCCCTACTTCTTCATCTTCTCTTTGCATACAGGCTGTTTAGAGGAGCACACTGGGTTTTCCCCCTGCACTGGAGCATTGGAAGCGCTCTCTGTACCAGGCATTCCTCTTTTGTACATGTCTTAAGCATGCTGATCTCCAAGTCTACCATTATAAGCCCAAACCAATGACTCTCATATCATTAGCATAGATAGCTTTTAACAGCTTATTGAATATCTTACTTGAATTTTCCCAGACCCTACAAACCAATCGTCTTCCTCCCAGTCATCACGTTGGGAAATGGCCATACCTTTCCTCGGGGAGACTGAGCCGGAATCCTGAGCATCGACACTCCCATTCTCTTTATCTTTTTCTCTATTGCCATATATGACCTCCAGGCTTTGTCACGTCTATCCTTTAGATGTCTGTCAAATTAGTGCACAGGTCTCCAACCCTACTGCTTTTCCTTATGTCGGGTCACCACCAATTTCTGTTTAGATTATTTCAAAGCCTTTCAGTCACATCCTGCCAGCATTTTACTGTCCTTCTCAGTGGTCCTCCACAAAGCTACCATTAGTGGTCCTTTAGCTGTGTGTGTGTGTGTGTGTGTGTGTGTGTGTAGATAGACAGATATTCAGTCATGACAATTGGCTGCTTCCAATGCTTCACTGGTTTTTCGAATGCCTTTAAGTCAAAGTTCAGACTCATTAGCATGACATTGTGGAAGCTCTGAGCCCTGTACACCTGTCCAACCCATGTCTGACTATTCCCTACTGACACATTATGCTGTAGACATAGCAAAGTATGACATTTGCGATTTTGAGAAATTATGCTGCTCTTAATGATGCTTCTCTATTTAACAGGCTCTTTCTTGTGGCCTTCACCTATCACCAATAATTCTCTTGAAACGTTATCTCCTTCAGAAAGTTGTCTGACCTATTGAATTTCATGCTTCGCTGGGGCTTCATGTCCTTTCGTGAGCTCTTAAATCATGAAGCTTGATGATAGTATTTCAATTCTCATTAATTGGTACGTTTATTAAGAGATGAAGTGATGTTTCAAGCAGTGAGCCTGGGATAGGTGAAACACTTAGACACACACATGGCCTCTTTCCTCTAAGGAGCACTTAGGCCAGGCCAACTCTCATTTACACAGTGTAACATTTGTCTGCATGCCCGTTTCATTGTACTATTGTACTGTGACTCTCTTTCAGCCATATGTGGAAAATCATTTCAGGAGCCTTATAACTCCTTATAACAGTTTAATTTGGTCAAACGTTATGAATTGCTGTTAAAACAGTGATGGAGAATCAAGATAATTAGCAAAACTCAATAAAAGTTATTATAAATGAGCGTGCACATCTGAAAGCAGGCAGAGAGCTGTCCTTTCATGAGCTGTAAAAACATCTTTGCCAACTTGCCACTTCTGGCAGGTTCCAGGCTGTAACCAGACCTTCCCTGACTCCTCTTCACGTGTGCCCAGCTGACTGGCACACACACACACACACACACACACTGACTCTTCTACAAAGTCATTCCTCATCTCTGACAGAATACTCAACTTGTTTTTTTTCTTATTTTGTATTCTAGTTGCTTTAATAGACATCTTAGGGCATTTCTGATTGGCCCCCACTGGAGTCCATATGACAGCTATAAACCATTAGTTGCTGGGCTTGCCAGAGGGCTGTAAGGCTCTCTGCCAGAATCATATGATTAATTCAAGTCATGCTCAACCATAGTTCTTAATTCTGATGGGGCTCTAATAGGGAGATCTGGGAGAAAAGTATATCTCATAGTTACTAAAACTTTTCTTCTCCTAGTCAATGTCAAAGAATTTGAGAAAACACATTTTTGCTCTTAACAATTGTAAAGGGGAAAAAAGGACATTTTCATATTTATTGCATCATGAGGTAAATTATAGATAGTCTTTGGAAATGTTTTGTGTCTAACAGTTTTTCAGTCTCTATATGTAACACTGAGTGAGCACAGCATCCAGAAACTGAAAGGTAAGCTGGGAAGCAATGGTACAGAGCCAATAAATGACTCCCAGTTGTTTATGTAATGGCCCTTTTCCTTATCAAGGAGGTGAGCATCGGTCACCTCCTTATGTACTCAGGGGACTCTGGGGTCCCATCTGACTGTATAATGCTCTCAAAATATCTCTAAAGAGCAAACAAAAGCTTCAGCATTTCCCTTCTGTGCTAGACTTCAGAATATTTGCTTGAAAAGAAGATAGACAATAGACGCACTTTCCTACATTTCTTGACTGATACTACTTAGCTATTCAAACAATGGATTAAATATGAAAGATTCCTGCTGAGCCTTGCTTCCTAAGCAACTTAATTTCCTCTCTGAGATTCTCATCTTGCAGGACAATGGAGACAAATGTTCTAATGCCAAAATGTGGTTTGTGCTGAATTTCCTAAAACTTTCAAGAATATTTAGCTCACTTACTATGTTGAAAATCATAAACATCTAGGTAAGTTCTTAGAACGTTATATTGTGATAATACATTGTAGCATGCTAGAAATGCAAAATCCTTCAAAAATATCAATTCCCCTGTTTTCACTGAACTTGTGGTAAAGAACTAACTTTGAAATAAGTACTGAAAGGTATGAAGTAAACAGAAATAGGGGTGAGAACTAACATGTTAAGCAGCCTTGTCTCCCTTGCTTCTGTCCTCAGCATCGAAGTGCTCAGCTGTGGGCTCGAGACACTGTGGACGTTCAGCTGAACAGTACCAATAAGGACAGAGTTGCCACTGTTTCACGTGGGTTTCCTTGTTTCACTGCAAGGCCATGCTGTGTTGGCCAGAAACCTGCTGAGGAGCAAATGGCCACCTGCCAGCCGTTGTTGGCTGCCTGCTCCCTCAGAACTGTCTATGACTGGCCACTGCCCAAGGGTGGTCTATTTCAGTTTTGTCAAAGAAAAAATTTGAGACCAGTCGCAAAGGAGGAAGGATGAAAACACATTTATCTAACTTCCTAATGCTTCTTCAAGGCTGTCCACAAGACACGGATGCCATCACCCATATGGCACCATCCAGTTCCACAATCAAGCACACATCCTATCCAGCTTGAGCCTCACAACCACCCAAAGAGTCCAGTTAACTAATCTCCTTCACAAGAGGAAGGAACGACAACTCAGAAAAGCCAAGCACGATGACCAGGGCACACAGGTGAGATGCATGATGGGGCTGGAGTTCAACTCTGTCTCTCTCAAAGGAAAAGTGGGAGCTCTTATTCCATCACAGAGCTCTTCCCCTGCAAGATAGTAGTGTTTAGCTGCGGGCTGCGTTCCTGCCGCCCTGCTCCTGGTCACCCGGCTAGCTTTACCCCGAAATAATTACACACAAACTGTATTCTTTTAAATACTGCCTGGCCCATTATTTTCTGCCTCTTACTCACATCTTGATTAACCCATATCTAATAATCTGTGTAGCACCACAAAGTGGTGCCTTACCGGGAAGTTTCTAGCTTATGTCCATCTTGGGCTGGAGCTTCATTGCGCGTCTGGCTTCTCTCTGAGGAGAGGCACAGCAGTCTGTCTAACTTAGGAGAGGCGTAGCATCTGACTGATCCTTCTACCTCACTTCCTCTTCCTGTTCTGTCTACTCCACCCACCTAAGGGGTGGTCTATCAAATGGGCCAGGCAGTTTCTTTATTAGCCAATGAAATCAACTCAAACAGAAGATTCTCCCACATCAGTTCACTACCCCAATTCTAAAATGATGTTTACATCTTGTTTCCGGTGGATATTTTTAATGCCATGGGAACAACTTCAGACTCCTTGGAACTAAACTATGATGAGCAGAATGTAGGTCACAAAGGACAGTTACATAAAATTATCTCACAGGAGGACATTCGGGTGGTCAGTGTCACTATAGGAGGTGAACATCTGGGCAACCGGAAAACAACATGACAGTTAACACTGCCGGTGAAAAATTCATTACAAGCTCAACACTGAGGAAGAAAATGGAGCAAAGAATGGTTTTATTAGGAAAATGAAGTCACCTTGCAGATGCCGTGTCTCATTTCAAATATTAAAAGTTTAAACATTTTATGTAAGTGGATTGTTATATCACTCTTGGAAAAAATGATCACGAGGGAAAACATATTCTTTTGAGGGGAAAAATAGCTTTTACATTTTTTTTCTAGCTCATGCTAGGACCAGAGTTAAGGTATGAAAGAGACAGCCACAGCTGGCTTATGCTTCTGCCTGGCTGGAGAGAGAGCAAAGGAGGATTCTGGGCTTGAGCAAAGTTCCTCAGAGGCAGTTAGAGTTTACCACAAAACACTAGCTTGTAGTTCTAACCTGCAGCTTTTTTCAGCTTGTATCATGCATTAGGTAGTATTCCACTTTCTCAGCTAGTATATATGTTTTGTTTTGTTTTGTTTTTAAAGAGGTCTGAAGTTGTACTCAGACCAAACCAGCATGAGTTACATATTCAGTCTGCAGTGCTAGAACCTAGAAAGAAAGGTGGCCTTGGAGAATATACACTAGTACTTAGCATACTCTAGTTTATGACTCTGACTTCACAGACGGGTTCGCAAGACGGTGATTTAAAATACACACTGTATTTTAAATACAGTGCCTGAGAAGAAACTAACTTCTATCATCTCTTCAACATGAGAAAGGAGGCTGTTTCTCTGATTATTTTCCCTACACTTTGCTCTCTCCTGCTCTCTCTCTGGGTGTCCATCATCTTTCTTTCTCTTCCATCCACCTCCTCTCTGGCACCACCCTGCCTTTCCTCCTTTGGAAAACGAAATCCGTGTGCCAATCTTTCCTCACTCAAGAAGTCATATATCTTCAGACCCAACTCTCGCTTAATAGAGTCTGTAGCCTGTGACCTTGGGTTGGTGCATAGTTCTGCTCCAAAAAAATGGAGCTTTTGTATTGGAGGGTAAAGAGTTGAGATGTAGGGAGCAATGAGGAGAGGATGAAGCCAGGAGCACAGCAAAACCAAAGCTGGACCCTCGCAGGCCTGGAGCCAGAGTGGCATCTAGGTGAGCTGTACTGCCCATCCTATCCCGTAGCCTTCAGGAGACTACTGACTACTTTATGTCCACCCAGCAAAGCCCATTACAAAGCTAACCCAAGATGGGTTCTACTGTAGGACTGCTGACTGTGTGTGTAGACACAACAGTGCACGGACTAAAAGGGAAAGTGAAGGTTAAGTGCTTTCTATAGAAACACATTAATAAGCACTGGATGGTAGCTTTATGTAACCTAAGGTGTGACTGGTCTAGCGTTATGATTATCTTGTATATAAAGGAAATGTAAAGATCTTTTTTCTTCTGGGAATATCTAAAAAGTATTCGCTATTACAAAGAACAAAAAGAAAAGCACAAGAAATTTTGAAAACCTAGACAATTCTGAGCAATGAAATAGAAATGTCTCCCAGTCTCCTGAACCAGAGTAAAAGGCATGGAAGTTTGGGAGATAAGCCCCTTGGGTCTCTCTTCAAAAAGAGACTCATAGTACCACAGCAAGAGTCCAATTGAAAGAGCCCAACCCATTAAGAATCTTCCTCAGCTTTGGAGCTGAGACCACATTGTTTCCTTTGTCATTAACTGGGTCTCAGCACTGGGGGCAAAAATATTCGAGTGTGAAGCACAGAGCAGCCTTAACCCTGAACTTGCTGAGTCCCATCCACTGTGGGACTCTTTCTTGTCCAGTTGTGCTCGCTCCTCTTTCTTCTCACAGGTATCAGAACCACGGAGTTTTCTAAAAGCTATGTTCTTATCCAATAATTCCTTCTCTTCTTTTACAGTTTTTTTTCTTTTTCTCATTTTTTTATTCAAGATTTCCATCTCCTTCCCTCCTCCTCCCTCTTCCCTCCCCTCCCTTCCACCCATACTCCCACTCCACCCCTCTCCAAAGACAAAGAGCCATCAGGGTTCCCTTCACTATGTTAAGTCCAAGGTCCTCCCAGCTCCCCCTAAGTCCAGGAAGGTGAACAACCAAACTGACAAGGCTCACAGTGAGCCCGTCCATGCTGTAGAGTTCATGTTCATTGCCATTGTCCTTGGTTTCTCAGTCCTCCTCCACCATCAGCCACATTCAGAGAGTCCAGTTTGGTCCCCTGTTCCATCAGTCCCATTCCGACTGGACTTGGTGGTCTCCCGTTAGATCTGTCCCACCGTCTCAATGGGTAAAAGCACTCCTCGCGGGCCTGGCTTCCTTGCTCATGATCTCCCTCCTTTTGCTCCTCATCAAGACCTTGAGAGCTCAGTCTGGTGCTCCTATGTGGGGCTCTGTCATTTTCTCCATCCAATGCCAGGTGAAGGTTCTATGGTGATATGCAAGATATTCATGAGTATGACAATAGGATCTGGACATTTCTGGCACCCTCTCCTCAGCTGCCCAAGGAACTAATACCACATCCAAGGCCTATGCTCTTGATCGTAGTGCAATATCTGCTTCTCAGATGTCTAAGTTTTTGTAAAGGTGTATTACTCTCTGTTTTATAAATGCTTATTTTTGTCTTTGAACATATGTGTAATTTGTGTTAAATAATTGAACTTATACCATAGACCTAATTTGATTTATTTTTTAACTTTCCTGGTGCTGGGGTTTAAAGCCAGGTCCTTGTGGATATATGGCAAACACACTTCCAACAGAAGTTTATCCTCGGCTCACAATTTTTATTGTGGAACTAATTCAGATAAGGCAAGAAATTTATCCATAAGAATAAAATGAACCGTCTAGAAGTATACTACCCAAACTGTGGAGCCTTATATGGCAGCCCTAATCAGCTAATATAGGTGATGGGGTTCAAAAAGCAGGCAAAGACCTGAATCGGGAGATCATTGTATGTTAGGATTAATGGTTTTATCTCAAAGTCAGTCTTGAATGTTAGGATTAATGGTTTTATCCCAAAAGGCAGTGAGAAGTGACCCGAAGACTTGATCAAGTAGAGATGCAAACTCATGCTTTAGACATGTTTGACCTAAGCACTGTGATTCTATCTCCATCACTACCCAGCTTTCCCACGCTGAAGTGGACTGGGGAAAATGATCAGCACTATTCATCTAGTCATTGGGCATCCCGTCGAGTTGTAACTGACATCTTTTGACAACCGTATCACTAGCTTGTCTCCTTTTCACCTTTTGTTCTCCCAAAATAGCCTGAGAGTCTGCCACTGTTCTAGGCTATGTCCCATCTGTCTCACCAAATCACATCACTGTCTATGACTAAACATGACATTTGGAGAACCCTGGAAAGACTTGAAGAAGCTATACAATGGAGACATCTGTATCCAAAGCCCAGGGCTGACCTAGACTGGATTCAAAGTCAGCTAGTTTTAGCTAGAAACAGGGACAATGCTCATGCTGTACTAAGGAAACAAAGAGATTGGAAACACAGTTCTCCATCACTGTCTCTGGTTAGGTTCCTTGGGAGAGGGCCAGGGTCATAAAGGAGAAGCTGGAAACATTCTTTTGATAAGGTTCCATTGAGAAACAGAGTGACTGAGTGTGACTTGGTAGTCAGGAGAGCTTCCCATGGGTTTCACCTACCACAGGCTCTTTAAGGGAGACTTCCTGTCTAAGGAACACAAAGGTGTTGGCATGGAAAAGAGAATTCTCACAAGAAGTAAGTGGACCATGAAGGAACCTGACATTGACACATGAGGTCTCTCCTTCCCTTTCACCCTCTGTCACTCCGTGTGTCATGGAGCAATGTTAAGTGCTGGTTGTGACAAGTTGCCATGGCCCAGGGAGGCCAAAGGGAATTCCTTACAGGGTCAGAGAATTAGTCTGTTGATCACTCATGAAATACCATCACCAATATTTTATTACTGTTCCATCTCTATTTCTTATTTAGGGTGTCAGTGTTCGGGGTGAATATCATATGTCAAGCTATCAAAACTGTTCTTGAACTGCAGGTGGGAAATGTGGATATATGGCTAGGACTGGCTTTTCCTCTCTGGACATACCGTGATTTTCTGGTGCATTTTCTTCTTTGCTTTTCGACCTCTATGGAATGACTTGGCAATTAATAATGGCTTCGCGTTGTTTAAAATCACGACAGAGTAAGAACAATGTGCTGCTATTGCCTCATAAAAATCATCCCCAAGATATTGGATATACCTGTGAAGTAAAGATTGATTGCTGCACTGCAAAACACTTGGGCAGAATGTTTGACAGAGAACAGTGGGCTCCTTTTATGGGAATAAAGAGAATAATCAACACAAGAAGGGGTTTTTTTACAGCCTAAATGAATACAGTCCCAACTTCCTTTCCAAGTAAGTCTTGAGCTCATCTGTTCAGTTGCCTGTAGGTGAATCCCTCATAGACCCCATTAATAGAAAGAAGAACATCCCAGTTCCACAATTAACTGTTATATATATAACATATATTTCATGGTTTCTTTTTAAAGGTAGATAATTTTTCTTTACTTATGAAGGGAACAGACCTAACAATCACACACAATAACCTTCGGGTATTTTCCAAAGAGAAAGACCCTTGAGATTTCATGGGTGTTTTTTCTCACCTCCTGACATATTTTTGTCTTATTGGGGTTTCTTATACTTTTGCTTGTGAGTCTAGCCTTTAATGGTTGAGCTCTCTCTCCAGTCCTTGCTGAGATTTCTAAGACACTTGTCCTGTATTACTCTTTAAGTCTGATCTGTCAGTGTCATGAATGATCAGAAGGGTCACAGTTTTCCATTCTCTGTTGTATCTGAGAGGAGAGAAGGCACTCTGCCTACAAGGAAATACAAACTGCTTCTGGCAGTCTCGGGTGTTAACATGGAGGGGGGAAAAAGCCCCGCTTGACTGACTGATCAGCATGCACTGCTCTACACTGATCAGTATGCATGTCAGTTGTCAAGGGCTTGGCTGAGCTGCTTAAGTAAGTGTACTGCATCTGGAACAGCAACAGCAGCTGTAAATTTAAATTACCACCTAATTGATTTATGATACCCCATTGTCATTCTCTGGAAGGCATTTGCCAAACAGGGCAGTTAAATGAAGACGTGATAGGAATCATCACCCTTTCTCTTCCAGCTCCCAAGAGGGAGCCTTTCTCTCCAGGTTTCCAAGACACATCCATGATGACTCTGACTTACTCACTGGTAAGAAAAAGCAATTCAGCTGCTTCTCCCTCGAAACAGAACAACGTGATGGCTTTCCCTTCTCCAGATATGTGATCACAACTCTACTTTTTTCGCTCCTACTTAGCACAATTCTGGTTAGAGTATTTTGCATCGCCTCTAAAGACTTCTGCATTGTGCCTCTCATTAAGGGTCTAGAAGAGAGTAGGGATAGTAGCGTGAAACTGTTGGAGAACGTGTTATCTTTTTGAGTAGCGTCTGCTTCCTGAAGTCTTTGAGCAAGTCTGTCTCCTTAATCAAGGATGGAAAGTTTCTTCTGCGGCACAGGATGCTTTAGAATTTGAGTGTTCGTGGTTCTCGAGTTTTTCCCAAGTGTTCTGTTCTGAGTAAGGCTCCAGTTTCCACATAAGAGAACTGGAACTGGATAAATGCTTCGTATGTGACAATTTACAGACTATAGACAAAGATCTGAGTCTAATATCATATTTCTGCCCCTTTCATGCTGGTTCTATCAGGCCATTAAGTTTATGTAAAGTTCCATTCATTCAGACTGGACAGACAATTTTGCTACCCTTGTGCTACCCTTAAGCAAACATTACCATTAAAATGTTCAGACTTACTAATTTCCAACTCTCCCCCCAAGCTGTGGTGATTAATCTCAATTGTTAACTTTATCAGATATAGAAGCACCTGGTTTATGGGCCACTGGTCATGCCTGTGATAATTATTTTTATTGGGTTAATTTAGGTGATGAAGTTCACCCACTGTGGGTGGCACCATTCCCTCCACTGATATATATATATATATATATATATATATATATATATATATATATATATATATTAGCAAGTGACCTGAGCACGTTCTCTCATGGCTCTCTTTTCCTAATTTTGGATGCAATGTGACAAGCTGCTTCAACCTCCTTGTGACTTGATTTCTCTGCTTTTGTCAGGGTAATTAATCGCAACAATATGAAAAGAGATTAGCACACAATCCTTTTCTTATAAGGAAAGTACTCTTTCCTGGGTGCCAACAGGTAACACATTAATTGTGAAAAATAAAGCATGGTATGAGCTATAGCCACCTATTTTTCACTGGAATAAAATCCATTTTTCAACTCCTATCATATTTTATTTTGAACATATATTTTTACTGGGATGCCTTCCAGCGATGCTAAGTATTAGTCAGAAACTACCCAGGAAAGCATAAAACCAGCTCAACTATTTCAAACAGAAAGAAGGTAATAAGAAACTGAAAATAAATTAAAGAAGACAGAAGGAAAAAAGGATGCCATTATGAAGTCAAGAAACCATTGCCATCTTTGTAACAGAACCCATTTGCATACACTTCCAACACACAGGACTGGAACTTCCAAAGAGTGTTACCCCTGCCAGAGCTGGAGTACATAAAGCATTAGCTTGCCGGAATAAATGCTCAGCCATCTGGTCTCCACTGCTCAAACAACTACCAGCAGCTACTGAAGCAACTGCTGATGCATCAGAGCCAGAACGAACGTAGTCCTTCCCTCCTCCACTTTCCAGTCCCTCGGTGCCTCATTTTTGGCAAAATTTAACAAGAAACCAGATGCCCAGGGAGAAGAATAAACATACTTTGCAATTCCAGTAGTTTGAAGCAGAGTAGAAGAGAACAGGTTTCACTTTGGGAGAAAACAGATAAAATAACCAGAGTGCAAACTTAGATTCTAAGTTGGATGCACTGATTAGTTGCCCTAGGATACTCTTTTTACAAAAGTTAAATCATGGTTAGTCTACACAATAAATTATTTGCATTTTCCACAGTACTCAGCCAATGACTATCTCTGCCTTAACAGATTCTACTAAGATAAAGGGAAGTAAGAGACAGCTGAACTATAGAGTTTGCGTAATGATGATGGCAAAGAAAGAGCACACATCCTGAAGATGAGCAAACTGGAGATTTTAGATGATTGACATTTGGCCATTTCTGACCAGCTGTACCTTCAATTGTAAGTCCTTTATCTCCCAAGGCTGCAGTGTTAGGGAAAAACAAAAGAAAATATTTTCTGTTTGATTGCTTCTTGATCCTGGAAAGAATGTTGTGATAGAGACATATGACATTAAACTGAACTTTATTTGTGTAGATTGACAGGACAAGAGAAGGCACACCACCAGGCTATCTCACAAACCCCTGAGTTCTATCAAGAACTCTTCTTAAATGCTTTAAACTCTTGGTTAGTTTTAAATGCC
This sequence comes from Arvicola amphibius, assembly GCF_903992535.2. Lineage (NCBI taxonomy): Eukaryota > Metazoa > Chordata > Mammalia > Rodentia > Cricetidae > Arvicola > Arvicola amphibius. The sequence continues at coordinate 103,727,992 of NC_052053.1, read as the reverse complement.
ACTTTGATAAGATGTAGAATCACCTAGGAATGGAGTCTCAGTGAAGGACTATCTTTATTAGGTTTGTCTGTGAACATGTCTGTGGGGAATTATCTTGATAAACATGGCCATTGTGGGTGGGGAAGACTTGCCCATTGTGGGTGGCACCACTCCCTGGGCATGAGATCTTGGATGGTAAAGAGTAGAGAGTGTGAGCTGGGCGCTATTGTGCGTGCCTAATTCACCGCTTCTGCTCTCAACGCTGAAAGTAATGGGAAAGTTCTTTCAAGGTCCTGCTGCTACGACTTTTCTTTGATGATATGTTAAATAAACAGAAAGGGATAATAAATAGCCCCCAGAAGTAGATTGCAAAATGCTTTATTAACTATGAATGTTCTAAATGCTAATGAGAAAGGATAAACAGCTGCTGAGAGACATTGGATAGTGGGAAAAAAAACTACAGAATTATATCAGCCAATATACTTTAAAGATGTAGTGACCTCAGAATGGAAACCAGGACCTGTGTTAGGTTGGGAAAGGAGTTTTGCCTTTGTTTCCACAGGAGAAGAAAAGCTATGGATACAACCAATATTGATAAAGATTCAATTTGAACAAGAGACACCTCTTAATTAGAAGAGATGATAGTTCATTAAGCACCACGGCCATTTAATCTAAACTAACCTATAAAATTAAGAAATACTTTTCATTTGATCAGCTATAACTTGCCAAAGAGAATCACCCCAAATTAAGGTTGGGAAAGGGATTTGTTTTTGTCTTTTCAGGAGAAGGAAGATATCCAGCTAAGGAATCAAGACTACTGAACAAATAAGACATGTAAAGAAAAAGGACAAAATATCAAGAAAATAAAGGAGAAAATTTTTCTCAAGAAAAAGAACAAATTGACCTATTGGTATGTCACATTTCCAACATGATAAAATTTCATAAATCTTTGCAAATGTTTGTTTCTGCTGTTCTCTACAGACATATAATGAAAATGGTCTTTCTGTAGTCCCAGTATGATTAAAAATTAAATCTGGCTTTGCAGAGGGATTGTGGCTCTCTCCTTCTCTAAACCTAAGCATGCTTGTTAAAATGAAATCCAAAATCTCTGTCTCATGTCAGAAGAGCCACCTAATATGGGGCAAAAAAACCCTCAAAATTTAAGGACTATTTTATTGTTACTAATCTCATAATCCTTTGGTTTTATATTAAGTCTTTAGCAGCTTTTCTTAAGGTATAAGATTTATCAGATATATATATATATGTATATATGTGTGTGTGTATGTGTGTGTGAGTGTGTGTGAGTGCGTGTGTGTGTGTGTGCACTTCTTATCATGATATTAATGGTCATATAGAGTACTAACTAACTCTAGAAATAGGTTTAATCTACCTTCCTGTACATGATTTCTGGTTTGAGTTTTTGTCAGGTTTCTGCAGTGAACCATGAGCACGCCTAACATTGACCTCTGAAGTCTCCAAAAAGAGAATGAAGCCCTACAACAATACCTTCAGGAATAGGATAACACCACTAAGAAGATAAATACCACATAAAGATTGACTTTGAACAACAAACTGCTCAGAGCAATTTCATGCTGGCTAGCTGAGATGATCCAGTCTAACAGTCTGCTCTAGCCAGGACTTGAAACAAGCCCTACACATCCTCATTAAACAGAGACTGAACAAAAAATGATACAGTTACCTCTCTCAGGACTTGACAATTAACCAAATTTTTCTTTTCAGTATCCCCTAAAGATACCAATGCCTCCAGATAGGAAAAAGTAAATTTAAGAATTTACTTATATTTCCAAAAGGTGGGGTGGTTTGTGTTTGGTCATTCAATAGGTTATGGGTATTTGTCATTGTTTAAGGGGGTTAATTGTAAGTTGTTATTGGTAATAGTCAGGAAAAAAGATATTTAAAGAAAATTAGATTTGAGGTTCTTGTTTTGAAATAAAAAGAGGATATAGATATGATAGAAAAAAGGATAAATTATTGAATCTACACTGAAAATAAAAAATGCAGGATATAGACATGATAATATAAAAGGTAGATTATTGAATTCAATTTTTAAAAGCAACTGCTAGTTTTAAATATTTTTACATTTGATTGGACTTTGGTATATTGTGTACAAATTTTGTATATTGATAAAAAATTGGGATTAATTTTGTTAAAACATATTCATTTGAATCTTATTCAAAGCGTTGGATTTAACAATATAATGTAAATTTCTTGTCCTTGATAATTATTATTGTCAATTTAGGATAATAAGGAAACACAGGTGAGTAGTTAATCACTTACTATCAAACTTATAGTCACATTAGGTTATCTTTTCAAGATCAAACAAAGATACTTATTAGATAGACAGGTCATCTTCAAACACTCCAGAGGACTACAGAATATGGCATTTCAGATGTTTTAATAACATAGGTTCTTTTTTATGACAATGAGACATGTATGCTCCTGGCAGTACCAATCTACTTCAGAGAACATAATGGGTGTTGAAGAAATTCCACATGGAGTTTGCTTTCTTTGTGTCAAAAGTGTTGGGTCACTCTGGCTCATTTTTTGTATTTCACCTTCAACTTTCAACAAAACCGGTGGCTCTTCCTTCTAAATAATCATGGAAACTGACAAGGAAATGGAGAGACATTATAACTGATGTCACATTTCAATTTATATATACATATGTATGTATATATATGAATTACTATGTAGCAAACTAGATAACTAGAAGTAGCAAATTTTTTAGAAACTCACAACCTACAAATATCAAATCATGATTAAATAGAAAGTCTGAGAACAGACTTCCACCTCATATGGAGATGAATTAGCAATCATAAACTCTCCAACAAAATATAATTCAGAGCCAGATGGTTTCAGAGAAAGATTCTACCAAAAGTTTTAAGAACAAATGCAAGTCCTTTTCTACCACCTTTAAGAAACTGAAGAGGAATAAGTACTTTCTAATTCATTTTAAAGGTCAGTATTAACCTAATAGCAAAACCTGAAAAACACAAGAATAATAACATAGGTCAATATCCTTGATGAATACACATACAAAAAGTTTTCAACAAATACTATCAACCCAAAAGCACATTAAAAAGATCATATATAATTACCATTTTTGGAATTGTTCCTGATATACAAGGGTGGTTTAACATATGAAAATAATTTAATCATATTAATAGCACAAACCATAAAAATCATATTATCATCATAATAAATTCTTCTAATTGCTTTATATTGTTATGATAAAAGCACCAAAAGTAACTTGAGGAGGAAAAGTTTTATTTCATAATACAGTTTACAGTCCTTCATGAAAAGAATTCAGAAGAGGAACTCAAGGCAGGAATTTGGAAGCAGGAACAGAAGAAGAATCCATGGAGGAACACTGCTTACTGTCTTGTTCTTTAGGCTTAAATTCAACTAGTTTTCTTATACCTCTCAGGATCACCTGCCCTGGGATGGGCCAATTTCTTATCGTAAAAATTTCCAACTCTAGAGATCTGTTCTTATACTCGTTGAGAAGTGTAGCTCTCCATCCTCATTATAAAAAAAAAATCTTCTTTTTGCAACACATGATGGCTATTACAGAGATCCACAACTGGTCAAAATGCAGAGGGTAAGGAACTGTCAGATACAGAGATACATCTTCAACAAGCCTACACTAAAGCTCAGGGGAAAATCACACAAAAGGAAGTGAAAATGTTGAATCACAGGGTTCTCACTGCTACATTCTACACCCATAGACATGGCAGAAAGAAACATATCTATGAAATATGAACAATATTGTTGCCTGGACAAGACCATCATAATAAAAACACTAGTTGATATGTCAATCTGATATGGGGAACTCCCAAAATATCCCATCCCTAGATGAAGAGGAGGAATTAGTATTCTCAGGGATGAGGTGTCACACAGGTTGTCCAATGCCAAGTGATCATTCAACTTCAAACACATGTATGAGGAATACAAAATGGAATAAGTAGGTTGTGTGTGGGTTTGTATTTGTATGTTTGCAATGAGTTTGTAAAGCTAAAACCACAAACCATACAATGTTCATGGTATTTTCATTTCTATTGCTATTTTTCAGATTTTAATAACTAAAGAAACTCCTACAATTAAATTTTAATATTTTTAGTTAGGATGTATATTGATGTGATGATACACTGTGACCATAGCAACTCTTATGAAGAAAAACATTTAATTGGGGGTAGCTTACTCTTTCAGAGATTTAGTCCATTGTCATCATGGTGGGATGTGGTGGCATGCAAGCAGACATGGTGCTGGAGATGGAGCTGAGAACCCTACATCTTGACTCTAAGGCAACAGGAAGTGGTCTGTCTCACTGGGTGTAACTTGAGCATAGAAGACCTCAAAGCCCACCCATACAGTGATATATTTCCACCAACAAGACCACACCTACTACAATAAGACCACACTTCCTGTTAGTACCACTCCCTTTGGGGGTCATTTTTTTTTCAAACCACCACAGTAGTGTTAAGTAAATGACCCATCTCCACATGAATGGACTTTTTGTTGTAATTTGGACTCTACTACCTACTAGATTTCTCTTTCTAGCAACCAGTGGACCTATTCTGTCTTCCATCCCTATCTGTTAATCTGCTGTTTTGTATTCACACATCACCTCCCTTTACTGAGTGCTTTTTATGGAAGCAAGATGCTAATGCAGTTCAGATTAGGTCTTTATGTTTAGCTCTTACTAGTCAAAGCTCCTTTGCATAAATAAGATAAGAAAAATCAAAGCCTTAACAATGGATTTCCATATACGCACATATATGGCTAATGTTAGATACAAACCATTAACTACCCAATAGCTTTTCATTCTTCAGAGCTTTTTACATTCCTGTTTGAATCAGTGTCTGTGATATAAATTATTATGTCAGCCTTATACTAGGATACTTTCAAAATTGAGCAAACTCTCTCCATATTAATAAGTATTTATTTTGTTTCCAAATGCTTTATCCATAGGATTTTAAAACATCAAACAAAAAATTTTTATGACTGTCCAGGTTACCCCTCCATAAAAATAGGACAGAACATGGATAATAAGCATATTTTCTTACATATGTTACTGATATATATATATACAACTTTTATCATTTTATTGGAAATATACAATCCATATAATTTCAATAATTTACTCATACATTTATCATTATGAGTTCTCCAGCAAAATTATATGAAATATATGTGACTGTCCAGTTACTCGCCATCTCATGTGTTTTAAGGATTCTAGTATGGCAAAAAAAGTCTGCAATTTCAAGGTAACCCATTGTTGATATGGTGGAGTCACCCTCAGCACTAGAACTCAAGGCTGTGAAAATGTAAAATTAAATCTTGAAGCTAGTGCTGTCCCTTCAGTAATGCTCTGGGCTTTTTGTCTTGATCTGGTCAAAGAAATAAATGCAAAATGTTTGTTCTTACACATCCCCTCCCTTTGAAATTTATGTTTATTAAAGTTAAAAGTTTTGCTAGTACTGATTAGCATTCCTTCGCAAACACAGGGAACTGTATTCAAAATCCAACCACTGACAAGAGACATAAAGTTATTCTTCCAGTGGGATGGATGAGAGTGGAAGTGACCAAGTCGTTTCCTGGTCAAGGCAGTAGAGAATTGCCAGAGGAAGCCCACCCCTTCTTTCCTGCGATAGTGAATGGACGACCATAACTGAGCAGATGAGGCCCCAGAGTGGAGCACATTGGATGACTGTGTCATTGCTCTCTAGGGCTCACGGGTGAAGACATGGTGCTCAGCATGTGTGAGACCTGGGATTCAATTCCCTGGACTGCAAAAACAAAACAATAAAAAAAAACTCCCAATAGAAACCCTGAGATACACACCGAACTAACCTAATAAGCCATTGTACTTTTGAGTTCAGTTGTAACCAAACAAGAGCAGTTTCTCCTGAGGAATACATTAAACCATTTGTTTTATTCTGAAAAGAGAGAATTTCTGTTTACAAAGTTATAGTTATCATGTAGTCATTATTTGGAAAAAATATTTTAAAATATCACAGACTGAGAAAAAAATTAAACGTTCTTTTATTCAACAGTGTAACTGTGCTCTGATACTGGATAATTTATTCAAATGCTCTCTTCTCTAAATCTGAATCTGCAATACTCTCTTCAAGAGTCTATACACCACTTATCTACAAGAGAAGTGAATCTTAGTTTACCCTGTATTATTTTCCATATGCCATCCCAGCCAGCAATGCTGTGACAAAGGAACCAGTGATTCCTCAATGATGTATTTCTGTCTTTCCCTATTGGATTAGGAAACTTCAAAGGTAGGTTCTAAAACAAACTGATGAATTCACTGAAACTTTTAAAATAATAGAACCCTTTGAATTTAAATATACTAAATTATCTTGTAGAGTTTGCACATGGTGGTATATGCCTAAATCTCAGCACTTGGGAGGTGGAAGGCAGGAGGATCATGAGTTTGATACTAGGTTTGACTACATAATAAGATCTTGTTCTGAAAATGACAGCAAAAACTGAAGAAATTAACTTCTAAATTATGAATGCCTAATGTTCACAGATTTGTAATTGTATTTATCTTTCAAGCTGATCCTAGTGGCTTCATGCAACTATCTCATGGTTCCACATATATACAAGAGGAAAGTCATCCTTAGGTTTGGGGGCAGAAGTAATTACAATTTTTTTGTGTGATTCTGCCTTGTTTCAGTTGGGATCATTATACATACAGAATTTTATATATATTTGATAATAACTTTGACTTATAATTTGTGTTTCTTTAATTACTATTACTATTTTAAAATCATACATAAATCATTTTAGTCATTTTCTTTATATGTGATTTCATTTAATCATCATTATTTAATATAAACAACCAGGCTAACTTATGACATGTAATTTTAAATATATGAAATAAGATAAATAAAGGAGCCAAATTCTGCCTTTTTTATTGGTAGAATTCCCATTGAGGACTGTTGTTCTCAAATGGCAGAACAGAAGGCAAATCCATGAGCATGACTACCTTCCCTTCCCCACCAATTCCTTCATCCTCTCACCTTGTGAACAGGCAAAAGAACCAATCAATCCTAAACCCTTCTTTAATCTGAGGTGGCCATGTGGCACTCTGCCAACTGATGGGAATAATCATCAACCTTAAAGGAAACATCCTTTTTTAGATAAAAACATTGCTTAGAGAAAAGAGAAAGACCAACTCTAATTCCTACAGTCCGTGGGTTATTTTCCTTTATCTGTTTCCCAGCTGGGAAAATAGAAGCCATGTTAGACAAAACAGCAACCATCTATCCTAAGGCCAAGAAGCCATAAGAACCATGTCACACAGCTAGTAAGGGTTAGCATATGGAGTAGGACACAGCATTGTCTGATTTTCAGAGCCAAATGCCCTTGAGCCCTGTGGTAACTTGTCCACAAGATCCAGCATAAAATATCTTTTCAAGAAGCGAGTTTCAGATGAAAGAATAAATTATCGCAGTAGAAATTCAGAAGTGCTAGACTTGGGAGGACAATAGAATTTCAGGAGCTTAAGGGCCCTCCACAATGCCAGGCATAAAATGGAAATGATTTTCATATTTGTGGAAGATTATTTTAAGGATGGATTTCAGAGAAAAACTGCAATCACATGAATCAGTCCTGTAGTGCTGATCTAATGACAGGCGAGGCTGTAATGATGATAGATGTTGACTGCCCTGTGCACAGCAGGATTCACTGGGAGCTGAGGCAGTTGGTGGAGAAGGGTCCAGGAACATCTTGACATTTGGACAAGCTTTCTGTTTCTAAAAATAGGAAATTTTCTAACATCATGTTGGAGTCTGATAGTATGTCTTTGTAGTGTAGCTTGTGTGCCAGCCTTGTGAGAATTATTTTCTTATTATGAACAGCATTAATAAAAATTTAACTCCATAGCCATGCGATAATAATAATAATATTAAAAAGTTTTGGTTTCCTTGCTTGTAACCTGCATTTTCAGAAGGATCTCTTCCTTTGCACAAATCTCATAATTTAGAAAGACACAGGGTAGGTAATACATTGAGGGTTACTTTTTAAGCTTTATTCTGGTTTGAATAGAGCAGAGCTTCATAGGAAGGTGGGGAATATGTAGAGAGTGTCTGCAGCTAGGCTGTGAGCTAACTGGAGAATTGCTGAGAAGCACAGAGGCCAGGATGAGAATTTGATGTTGTAAATCTCTGGATTCAAGACATAAGAATAAATATAAATTAATAACTTTCAAAGCCTAGCACTTAATAGAACATTGTCAATTCTCATATCGGGGATTTAGGTTAAGTTTCTGTACTTAATTGTATAGCTTGGCTATCTATAATTCTTAAGTCATATAAGGTTACAACCAGCACCTTCAAAACATTACCTTTGCATGCCCAGTGTGTTCATACAAACTATGCCAAAATGAGTAGGGAAAAAAGGGGGAGTAGGCTTCTGTGGAAATTTTTTTTGGCATTAGCTTCATGAAGTTGGAGTTTGAGTGCCACTGATGGAATCGTTGCTACTGACCTAGATACAGGAGCACACAGGTAGATGTGCAAAGACATCCAGCCTTCGGCCCTCTTGGGAATCCATAGCTGGCAGTTAGTTCCTGGTGTAATGTTCTTACCCTCAGCCACAGCCTCATCACAATGGACAGTATGAAGGCTTCATCATTTTCACTAACTCCTGGCATCGATGCCGGAAGCCAAGGAAGAAAACAGAGGTAGGATAAATTTTTCTATACTGCGACTGCAGCAGCTTAAACCAGGTAGGTCTACTGAAAAAATTTTTAAGCACAGAGAATTTCAAGAATTGCTTTTGCTTTTGGGTCTATGTGACTATTTTTGTCATCCTTGTAACTGTTGACATTTTGTGTGGCCTCTTCTTTGTCATAGGGCATTTTCCGTACATTTCAGATATAGTTTAGCAGCATGCTGGACTCAACCTTCTTGGAGAAAATATCACCAACATCCTTCCTTCTGCCCCAAGTTACTGTAGTAAAAATACAAGTAGATGACGGTGAAGGTGCACTCTAGACAAAATAGCACTGCTCCTCTGTCCTCAAAGAATCAGTCTCTATTCAGAGATTCAACCCTGCCTGAAGTGTTCCAAATGAGTCTCTAGTTCACCGTATCAAACACAATGCAAATGTCATATTGAACAATGGATCTTTCTGTTCATATGGGAACTTTGGGGTATGGAAAGCATAACTCTGACAGAATAAGAGAAATACAAGACATATTTGAGGTTTGGAAGACAAACACATGAGAGAAGAAACATATAAATCCATTGCTTTTCTACAAGTTGGCATGAAGTGATAGAAGTAAGCGAGTATCTGGCACGACTCAGTGCCTTCCAGTAGGATATGCTGGAATATATACGGTTTTATTATACAGCTTAAGAAAAACTTCCCTTCAAGATATACACAAGAAGCTTTAAGATCAGAAAAGCATCCGTAGAAGGGAAAATAGAGGCAGGTACAAAAAGCAAACAGACGAGAAACAAGTCTATGGTGATGATGATTGGTTATCTGCAGGATGTCTGGTGAAGAGGCTGACATAGCGATGGAATGAAATGCAGGAGGAGTTTCAAATCCAGGCTATGGAGTTTTAGACTACGTAATTTTAGATCCAGTTGGAATATATGTGACCTGAGATTTTTAATAAAATAGTTTGATTAATCCTTCAAGAATTTCTTACATTCTATTTTGATTGATCAAATTCACTCCCTACCCCTCTTATAGCTCCTCCCAGATCCACCCCTTTCTCATGCCCCTCCCAACTCCATTTCTAGTTGAGTTTTATTGGTTATTTTTATTTCGTCTTGATAATGCACCGAATCCAATTTGTGTTGCCCATATAGTCATGTGTGGGGGACCATACACTCAGTGCTCAACAAATCAGGGGCTACACCCTTCAAGAAAGCAAGCACAGAAACCATAAACTGTCAATAGTTCCTCAGTTAGGGGTGAAGGGACCTGTGTGTCCCTCCCCACCCCATGTTAGCATATTCAGTTGGCACAATCTGCTGCAGGTCTTTGTGCAGGCAGCTACAGCTCTGGGGAATTCTTGAGTGCAGTAGTGTCATCGGGAGACACCCATTTTGCTCTGGTTCTCCCAGACCTATAGCTGTTGTAATCTATCCACCCTCTTTTCCACAATAGTTTCCGATCTTGGGAGGGTGGAAAATTATATAAATATGTAATTCATGGTTGAACACTCCGTAGACAGTTATTCTCTGCACTTGGAATAGTTGTGAGTTTCTGCATTTTCCATCACCTATTGCACAAAGCAACTTACCATGAGATTTGAGAACTGCATTGATTTATGGGCATACGAAAAATAGAGATCAGTTTTATAAATGTGCCCATTAACAGAAAAGGAGTAGTAGATTCGTTTATGAGACCTGTGAGTTCTCAAACCACGGGTTATTTACCAGATTCATCAAGCCTGTGTTCCCTTGTGTAGAGCTGGCCAAATATTCAAGCAGAGAATGGTTGGTTACTTCCACACCATCCATGCCACTATTCCACCCATAGCTATCTCTTGTGATGTCAGTCTTTATTGAACTTCTCAGGATTTACAGATGGGCAAGAATGTTAATGACTTCTTTCTCTTAGCAACCTACATAGCATCTTCTTCTACTTTGAAAAATAGCCAGCATGAAGGAAGCTTCCTGAACAGTATTTTAAATGCTTATAGGACTTAAACTTTACCTTTTATGGCTATCACACATTGTCACATTATATGTCAACCTCACTATATGTAAGGTGACCCGATATTTGGTCAAACACTATTATAGGTAAGTCTATGTGGTTTGGGGGTGGAATTAGCCTTGGCTAATGAGACTCATCAAAATAGATTTCCCTTCCTTTTGTGAGTGGGTCTTACCTACTTATCTGAAGGCCTGAACAGACTAAATAAAAGACTTTGTTAAAGCAAGAAGAACCTCTTCTGACAGTCTAAGCTTGGGCTTTCTTGCCTTTATATTCAAGTTCAAACACTAACTTTCCTTATCTCACCAACTTAGATTTTACTTCCTGTCTTTCAGTTAGCCCTGTAGTAATACTGTGGGCTCAGCCTTGTCTCTAGTGGGGCAACTTACCTCTAAGGACATTTTAACATTTATAGTTGCATAAACCAATTCTTTAAAATAAATAATTGTCATATAACTTTTTTCAAGTTATAACATCAACCTGGAAACAAAACTGCTGTGGTATCATGCTTTTGTACATTGTGAATATTTGTAACTCATATAAGTTTAATAAAATTCTGATTGGCGCATAACCAGGCAGGAAGTATAGGTAGAGTGACCAGACTAAGAGAATTCTGGGAAAAGGAAAGGCTGAGAGGCAGTTATCAGCCAGATGCGGAGGTACCAAGCCACGTGGTTAAAGGTAGACAAGAATTATGGGTGAATTTAAGTCATAAGAGCTATTTAGTAATAAGCCAGAACAATAGACCAAATACTTTATAATTAATATAAGCCTCTGTATGTTTATTTGGGAAGGAATGGCTGCAGAACTGGGCAGGATAAAAACTTCTATCTACACAATATATACATATAATAGTTAATATAAGTATGTATATGTCTCTATATCTGCATTTCCATATGTGTACAGAGAGAGAGAGTTGATTATTTCTGCTTTCATAGAGATCCTTCCAAATACAATATTTTGCCTGAAGCTATACTTAGTATATATTCAATTTTGTCTCTGCTTAGAGTAAAACATTTTTGATATGGTGTAAACTGTGCTTTTTATACTCTTAGTCTTATATCACTTTATTTTTAGCGATGTAAACACTTGTAGAGTAAAAGCCAATTTGAAGGGATGATCATGAAAAGCACATGACTTCAGTGCCAGCCAGACTGCCTGCAAGATCATGACTTGATTTACTGTTTTATAAACTAGACTCCATGATCTATTCTCAAGGATTTTTGAGAAGACGATGTTTTCTTTAATTTTCACTTTTTTATTCTGTTAGTGGACTAAATTACTACTCTACGAATTACAGATCAATACCTGGTTTGGGGAGTGATAGCATCCAATTGAAAAATGTTCAAGGATCTTGACCTCACAAGTCTAATTTTTCTAGCTCTTTATTCTTTATGAAAGGATTGCAGATTATTCCTACTTACAAACAAAAGACAAAAATCATCCAGTTTGGAGGAAAGCTCTGCGATCAACCTCCACAAAGCAGATTCAAGGCCTGATTTTCCCAACAACTGTCTAAAGATCACTGCCTCCCACAATTTTGTTATTTATGAAACACTGGACTTAAAATTGGTTAAGAATTGAGATTCCCCTCTACTCTAAGATTCTTTTTTCTAAGTCAGTTGAAATAAACAACAATGAAAGACAAGTTAATTTCAAGAAATGTTAAAAAGTTAGAGTTGTGATAACAACCATTTCATCAATTATTTCTTTGGCATTTCCGCTGTTCCAATAGTCCCTACATCATAGCCTGCTTCTGGTCACTCACTACCCCAAATCTCTGTGCCTTAGATCTGTGAATAACATGTATTGGGGCGATAGGTGAGTGAGTTAGAAGGAAAATAAATGAATGAATTCCCATTTATGGAGGAGAAGGGAGGCTGAAGGAGGAAGTTCTGTGTGACTGAGAATGCTTTGGCTCCAGGTTTCCTCTGTCCATGAGCACTTTTACCGTTCTGTAAGCTGTCAATCAGAGAGCAACTCAGACAGTTCTTACACAACTGCCAATCCTTTGCATTGACTTCCTTTCCTCAAACCCCTCTACCTATGTCCTTCAAAAGCATACTCAATCTCCATCTACACTCACTTCAATATTTGTAAATTTGTCTGATTTACATGCTTTTCACACTAGTTCTCTTCTTTGTCTAATTGTTAATCAACAAATAGTATATAATCTTTAAGACCTTAATTTTAGTTTCCTTAAGACAGTTATGATGTTGTCTTTTTCTGAAACTTATATCTTTTGTGTTTGAGGATGATCTTTCTTTTTTCTTTATTCTTCTCTTATACAATAATCCTGACCAAAACCTTCCCTCTCCTCCCCACCAATTCCACCTCTCCTCTCACCCAGATCCACTGCTCAGTCACTTCTCCTCAGAAAAGAGCAAGGCCTCACCATTTGCCCCAGTGATATCAGCCAATCACAACAACCTAGTACAGTGGAAACTTCCTGGAACTTATGGGGGTGACCCTAGAGGAATCCTAGTTATGGAGGATATTGAGCCTGAATCAGTCTACCCTTGATACAAATTTATCTTTTAATCATGTCTGCTACCTGTGGAGTAAATAATCTAGATTTCTATGGTAGAGCAATGGCATGAGATGTGGACTGATCACATTTCTTTCTGCATACCAGGAAAGGCTACCCAAAGGAAGTAAACCATTTCACTGATCCTACAGTGGTAGTGTGGGGGGGGGGAGCCTCAGGAATGTACTAGGGAGGGGCATCTCCAGAAAAACAACAAAAGGGCAGGAGTTGTGAGGGGAAGATTCTCATGGTACAGGAAGAAAGCCAGAGTTCAAGGCCAGGATACACTGAGTACAGTGGAGAACCTGGAAAATCAGGACAGAGACATCATCAAGTGCCAGGTTTGAGGGTCTCAAACGCATGAGAAGATGTGTGTCTTTTTTTATTCTTCCTGTAACTAAGAATTTGGGAGAAAGGCCATCTAAGCACTATTGCAAAAACTTCCGTGGGCTGAGACCTTTGATTTTCTGGTTTATGTACAATCATTCCACGACTCGTCACATTTGTCCTATGGCATAGGAAACTGGCTTGACTCCATGTCATCAAGGTCAAAGAGGAGGCTCAGAAGAGCTAGCTACTACCAGGAAACCTTTGTCACCAAAGGTGGTAAATAAAAGATATTTATACCATCTATTATCTGCATATTTGTGGTGAGTCATGAGTAGACTTGCGATTAAATTTTAGTTTCTTATCCTCCTTTTAAGATTATTTTCTGCATCTTATTTCAAGAAATATTTGTAAATTTTGATCAAGAATTCCTATTACTGCTATTGTTGAATTGATTCTGATTTTAAAAATCCTCAATAACCTTAGTGCATATTTCCTGTCACTTTTATGAATTTTTACTAGTCTGTGAATATACAACAAAACCAGGCATAACTTATAAATAGGCTGGCATTTAATTGTGGACCAATAAAATAACATCATCCTTCTTACTCCTGCTTCTTTTTTTTTTTTTTTTTTGGTTTTTCGAGACAGGGTTTCTCTGTAGCTTTTTTAGAGCCTGTCCTGGAACTAGCTCTTGTAGACCAGGCTGGCCTCAAACTCACAGAGATCCACCTGCCTCTGCCTCCCGAGTGCTGGGATTAAAGGCGTGCGCCACCACCGCCTGGCTCTTACTCCTGCTTCTATACTAGTAGTCCTGCTAGTAGTCAATAAAATGTAGTGTATCTGAAACCATATTTGTCACAGTTTTTAGGTTGGATACACAGTATGATCACTGTAAAAATGAGCTTGTATTTTGTTTCAGTTTTGGGGCTCTATTGCAGTCATAAGATTCACATTGACCATTAAATCTATTGGGGAGTGGAAACTTTATTTTCTGGGTAGGGAGAATGATAAGCAAATTATAAAAATCCAATCCCACCCAATGTTTGTGCTAAGGTGACTTGTCAGCGTCTTCAGTCTCCTTCATTTAGGTATTACCTTTGTTAGAGACTTGTAATTTATTTCTCATGGTTTAACGCTTTCGCTACTGGTTGAATAGAATCTACTTCAGTTTCTTTTCTTTGCTAAACTAGTTTGCCTAGGGTCCAATGTAGAGAGATATTCTTCCATCTCAGCATAAAAATGATTTTGGAATTTGACAAGCGAGATAATAACAACTTGGACACACACTGAAATGAGCACCAGCGGTTTCCCAGAGGTACAGTGACTGTATTGTGTGGAGAATATCTCTGCTGGAGTCGCCTGAATCATCCGACTTGGCCTTGTCCCAATTTTCTTTCAGCAAAATGGAGAAAAAGAAGAAGTTGGGATGGCTACTTAAACAAAACAACTGCTTAAAGATTAAAGAAGCACATGGGATGTTTCCCAAAGGACAGTCAACCAGAAATCTGGGGTCAAAAACAATCAACTTCAAATATCTAGAAGGTTAAGGAATTCACACCAGCAAATAAAATTACTACTCTGGTGTGTGTGTGTGTGTATGTGTGTGTGTGTGTGTGTGTGCGCGCGCGCGCACGCGCGCGCGTGTGTATCTGTTGATATATACACCTTCATTCATTATGTAGTTTACCTTAATTTTACATAAATTTTCCAAGCAGATGATGTCGAACCTTTACACTCAAAGTGACAATGGGAAAGAAAAATAAAACAATGAACAATAAAATGCAGAAATATTTTCTCCTATTGACTTTATTAGCTGGAAACCTTCTGTGTGACTTGCCTGCAGCTCAGCCCAGGAGGTCTATTTCCATAGATTCTGCACTTTCATTCAGCCTGGGCAGACCGCCTCTGAGTGGAAGATGCTTAATCTCTTCAGACTCCTGGGTCATCCATGGAAGGAAGTACTTTTCATTGCTTGTTCATGCGTAAAAGAAGCTGCTTGTTAAGCCTGAGAGATCAAAACACTGTCCTTAAAAAGCTCTCAAATAGGGCACCTTTTTTTCACATGTGTTCTACTAATCTCCTCTGGAAAAAAGAAGAAAAAAACCCCACAAAACTCAATGCTGTCTTTTTTTTTTTTCAAATAAAGAAGAATAAACTTTTTTAAAGGGAAAAATTAGTAACTGCTTTGCTGAACAAAATTAAAGACATATTCAATCATTCCACACGTGAGTCATTAAAATATCCAAGTATCAGTGCACCGTCAATAATTCCCTCCATCCCTAGGGTCTCTGAGACTTTTTATCTTGAATGGTCATCAGATTTTGTCAAATTCCTTTTTTACTTCTATTGAGATGATCGTTTGGCTTCTATATTTAACTACATACATAGTTAATAAATTGTTTATTTGCATACATTGAACCATTGCTAAACCAGCACACTACAGAAAAGGAGAAAAATCTTTGTCAGCTATACATCTGATGGAAAATTAATATCTGGAATATGCATAAACTTAAGAAACAAATAACATGTTCTGCATCTACATTTACTATCACTGTGTTTACAATAGCTAGGAAATGGAAACAATGTCTATCAGCTGATGAGTGGATGAGGAAAAGGTGGCATATATACACAATGTATATATGAAATCCTTCTGTGAAGAAAAATGGAAGAAAATAACAAGGAAACGAATGGGGCTGGAAAAAGTTATACTGAGTGGGGTAAACACATCTTAGAAAGTTAAACAATGTACATTCTCTCCTGTGTGTGAGCTAGCTTCAAATCTTTTTCCCTTAATTCAGAGTACCTCCAGAATCGAAGACAGAGGAAAGGGAAGAAGGAAGGCAAGTTTTATGAGAGGAGGGAAAGCAGAATGTAGATGGTGTGAAAGTAGAGAGAATGAAGAATCTAGGCAGGAAGGTTTAAGCAAGGATGGGGTGAAAACACTGGAGATAAATAGCAGGAGGGAGATAGTAAAAACTGGAAGGTTACATAAAAAACACATGGAAACTTATTATTTTGCAACCAATCAAAGAAGAAGCACAAAGGGGAGTTCTGTAGGAGACAGCTTGTGTGGCTGGAGAAGGCTGCTCCAGGAAGCTTTGGCTTAGTAAACAGAATCTTTGTGACGGGTGTGTGAATACCTCCTTCTGAAATGTTGGTCAGATAGGACCCAGAGACCCTTAAAACAGTTCAGGCTCTTGCCTCTTGATTGTCAGCAAGAACTGGGTGCTGAGACAACTGGTTTCAAAGACACCACACACCTTGATTGTAAAATGAAAGGAAACCAAGCTATACCTGAGCCCCAAACTTCCTCCCTGATGTCTAGCTCTTAGTGTTGAAATGTACCATACAGGCTGCTGGCGAAGAGAGGCATCGGTCTTCTTACCCAGCTGTGAAGCTTATGAATTACAACACCAACTTGTCAGCCAGGATTATGTCCGTTCTGTAATAGCGCTACAACTGTTATGAGAATATCCGTTGCTCTCTGTTTATATTCTGTCCTACATAGGAAGGCTCTCGTGCCTGGGAATAGAAACCAAGTTAAAAAAAAAAAAAAAAAAAAGACAGTGCTGTCTTAAACTCTCGGAAGGGACTTAACTACTGTTGTTTCAGACATATACACTACTAACCTTATCTATTGTATGTGGATGGGGAAATATTCTATGTTGTATAGAAGAATAGAAAGAGTCATACTTTTGCTGCTTATTATAACAATGACTGTCATCTTGACAGAACCTTGAATTACCTAGGAAACAAATCTCTTGGCATATCGGTGAGGGAGTTTTTATATTTACTTAATTGAGAAAACTCAACCTAAATATGGGCAACACAATCCCATGGGCTGGGCCCCATGAGTGAATGAGAAGAAGGAAGTGAACCGAGCCCCAGCCTTGTTCATCTTCTTTGGTTCCCTGACTATGGGTGTAACATCACCAGCTCTTTGACACTCCTGATGCCAGGCCTTCCCCAGTATGGTGGACAGCACTCTCAAACTGGGAGCCAAAACACAGCCTTTCTTCCATTCAAAAAAGACAGTTTATTTTATTAATTTTTATTGAGTTCTACATTTTTCTCTGTTCCCCTCCCTGTTTATCCCCTCCCCACTTAAAAAAGACATTTTTAAACGATAGGTATCAAATAGTGGTTTGAAGGCATTATCAACTAAGTCATTATAAACTAAGAACAGTTACGCTAAGTAGATTTAGAAGCCCATTGCCTAGTCTTCTAACATTAGTTAGATCGATAATTACATTGATTATTTGCAAAGTAGCAGTACGAGTTACAACTGTTAAAACCACTAATTAACAATGGTTCTTATAAAACATTTAATGCTCTTGTAAACTGTTAATAGACTTTATGCAGTTGCTTAAAGTGTAATGTACCTTTGTAAGGCCCTCACATTACGCGAGATGAGCATCCTATTATTTAACATCTTTAAAGGCTAATGTAGCTGAAGGGTAGAATGCAATTGCATGGAAAAGAACATAACGAAGGATGAAAAATGTTAACCTTTCAGAAGCACAGTTATTATAGGCGCTACAGAGATAGCTCAGTGGTTAAGACCACTTGCTGATCTTTCTGAGAACCCAAGCTCAATCCCCAACACCCACATCAGAAAACTCACAACCACCTGTAACTCTAGCTCCGTGAAATCTGGCACCTTCCAGCATCACGAGCACTCACACATATGTCTAAACACATACACATAAATAAGAACAAAATAAGGGCTTTGGGGGGAAAAGTTTGAGAGAAATATGAAGTTTTGTTGCTTGATATGTATTATGGTGTTAAGTTTACATGTTCTAAGTCTACATGACATTTGTCTATGTGTGTTTTCTTAGAACTGTGGTCCTGCAATTCACCTAAAAGCTTTTCACTGTAAACTCTGACCACAGTTAATTAGGACCTCACTTCCCCATTGGGTAACCAAGCAGGGACAAGAAGGCAATGTGCTGGGACATAAAGACACACGAAGTTCAGAATGACTTAGGCTCTCAGCCAGGCTAGCAAAGGTGCTGTTTTCCTCTCACTCCGCTAGTCATGAATTCCTGGCATGGAAAACCAGAGCTTAGCCTTATCCTAAAGCACTCTACCATTGGCCAGTGCTTTGCTCTCCATCTCTGTGACAGTTTCCCAGTGTTGAAGGAAGCTGCCTTGGTAATTTCATTGTAGCAAGGAAGCCACAGCTGCTGGAGTGTGAGGCTGCTGATCACATTGATTTCTTGGTTACGAAGGAGAGATGTAGATGCTGCTGCCCAGTAGACTTTCTCTTTCTTATTCAGCTTGGGACCCACCATTTAGCCTTTATGGAAACACCATATCGACACACCCTCTGATTTTAAATCATACCAAATGCACAATTAAAATTAACAAAACCAGTAGCTAAAAGAATTCTCTCTTATGGATAAATGTATCAGTAAGTGCTTACTGTATCAGTAAGTGCTTACTGTTTGATAAATATAACTAACCAGATTGAACTTACAACTCAAATTGGTTTCAATCAACCAAACAAATGCAGAACAAGAATTAACTATAAAAGGCATTCTCCTTGGGATCAAGAATTATATTCTTATGTCCTCAAAGTTTTTCCAAGCAAATTTACATTTAACTCTGTCTGCTTACCACATCGTTCAGAAAAAATGATACAATTTATTATAAGGACAAACCACTAACAAACACCATTGGCTCAATGTACAAGAGCTGTGTTTCTTATTCCTTTGGGGTCCTTTGGTAAGGGGACCTTGCTTTCTGTTGTACTCTTAGGAATGCAGGCTAGGGGATCTTGTCTACTAGACTTCTGTGGTTACAAAGGTGAGGGAAAGGAGCATGCTGGGTGAGGCTCTCTTAAACATTTTATGATGTTTATGATGTCTTATGATACTTCATTTTTTGTAGGACAAAGAGACTTACTTGATCCTTCATCACTGCAATGAAAGAATGTTTTATGTTGCTCTATGCCTACAAAGAAAATAACTTTAATGTTTAGATGAGACTAGTGATTTCTATAATTGTCTTCACCAACAGTGCATAACATCAGTGAGGTAAGTCATGAAAACCAGGCAGACTTCCTAAACTTAAATTTAAAGAAGGAATGAATGGACAGGTACACACATGGGTCAATCTTTCCCCCTTGATTCTCTGATCTTGTCCTGATGCCTAAAATTCCATTGTGGATTTCTTTATACTGAATCCTGTTTTAAAAGACAATAATACCAAAACTGGCCTCAAACTCATGCTCCTCCTGCCTCTGCCTCCTTCAGCAAATCCTACCAGTGTGCACCACCACAAGGAAGGCCTTATTCCCTCTGAGGAATTAATAGAGGTTGGGAAGGGGGAAGGTAGGAAGGCAGGAGAAGGGGATGGGGAAAACTGGGATTCATATGTAAAATGAAAGGTAAATTTTTAAATAAAATATTAAAACAGACAATAATACCTTTCCTAACAGTTGGCAAAAATGAGTAAGAGATGATGAATATGCTCACAATATAGAGATCCTCATACTGAGTTTTCATGAGCAGTAATGAGGTCTCTGTGACTCATGTAATATGGGCCTGATTGATTCTATTTCTGTTGCTGAGATAAAACACTCAGACAAAAAAATTAACTTATGGGAGGATGGATTTGGTTTAGCTTACAATTCCAGGTAACAGTCCACTAGTGCAAGGGAATCCTTGTAAAGGTAATAAGAATCCAAGATAATGTTTAGATAACATTCAAAGTCAAGATCAGAGAAAGAACGAATGCATATCCTTAGTACTCAGCTAGCTTTCCCTACTATTATAGAAACCAAGTACCTAAAAGGAGAGATCCACTTTCATGTTGCATCTTCCCACATCAATGAAGATAACCAAAATAACTTCCTAAGACATGCCCACAGGTCAACCTGATCCTAACAATCCCCCATTGAGACTCCCTTCTCAAGGGATTCTGGACAGAGATAAGTTGCCCAAATTAAGCATCACAGAATTCATTTTACCAAAGCAAGGCAGTCTTGGGAAAGAACCTTTGTAGACATCTTTGTAGATAAACCATGAAGGAGTTAAGTCATATATCTTCCTTAAAGTATCACTTTCCATAACTGCATAGAACAAGCTAAAAACAAGGAAAGAATGAAAGATGATGCATTTAAACAGCTTGCTTTTGATGTGGCAACCTAAGCAGAGTTTCATGGACACACGAAGAAAGACCAAATTCGTTTGAAATTGCTAATCTACCCCAAATTGAGTATGTCAGTCGAGGTCAATGTGGGACCCAGCAACTTGAAATAAGAAAAGTCAAATGATGGAGAATAAACTACCAGCTTCATAGAACTGTGATGCCCAGAATAAAAGGCAAAAGTGAAACAGGAAATTGATGGCAAAATCATGCTGCATTTTATTTTATAGCCCAGATAGGTAGCTCTTTACATTGCCAAGGTGGGTTTGACCATGAATATTTTTTCTAAATGGTGCTTCACTTAGTCTCACACCAATGTCTTGTTTTTCTCTGCCAACATAGTCATAAAATATTACTACATTTTAATCTATACACTTTAGCCAATGTTTCAGCTTAAAAGCTCAATTAGAAAGATACAAGTAGCTTTAGGGAGGGCATCTATTATGATAAAAAATTTCTTGCGTAAGATGTAGTAAAATATATAATAATTTTAAAATATGAAGGCATTTGTTCTAGCTGTTTTATTAATTGCTGACTCCAGGCTGAATTCAAGTGTAGGGTATTTCAAATTACTAAAACTTTAAATTGTATGAAATCTAAAGAAACTCTAAGTTATTTTTAGGTTAGCTGCAGTGTTTGCTATTAAGATAAAAAGGACTATTTCCTTTTTTACTTATCTTGATTTTTCCCTCTTAAGAATTGCTATGACTGTCTATAATATAATTTGTTATCAAACTCTTAATAATTTATTGTGTACATGGACGTGACTAAGTTTTTAATCCTCATTTTCGGTTTCTAAATTTTCAAAGCATTTTAAAAATAAATCTTAGAAAATGAATTACCTGACAAGTGTTTTATTGATGGCTAATAACAATGTTTAAATGTTGACTCTGCCACCAATAAAACACTTGTAAGGGAAGGGCACAGGCTAACTTTCTACATATAACAAAGGTTAATAGCTTTAAACAATCAATTATAACTTAGAAATCATCACAAAGAAGACTCGGGTAGGCACAACCCAAACTACAGCAGAAACACAAGTGAGGGTAAGAAAACTTCCCAATCAAAAAACATGAAGTAATTAAATAGGATAAAAACTGAACAGACTATGTGCTTTCTAATCGAACCCCATTTAATATGTAAGAACGCACACACTAAAACTGAGTGGTACAGAAAGTGGTGTGCAAATTGAAACCCAAAGAGCAGAGGCAGCTCTTCTTAGACAGAATAGGCACCTAGGGAGGAAAGGAAAAGAAATAGTCACAGAAATAAAAATCATCATTATTTAATGATAACGGGGTCAACCTATTGAGAGAAAACAGTCCACAGACAGAAGGAAGCAGTTTGGAGAAAATGGCATCCACATTACCAAGAGTTGGAGAGTATGGATGGTCTTTGATTATTTGGTGTGTTATAAATTTATTTTGGGGACTATAGGAATATAGGATGATAAGAAAACCATTAATCTCAGATATTTTGCTTTGGCATGAATTTTGGTATAATGGTACAAATTTGAAGTTAATTTTGTTACATTGTATATATGTTTCTATTCTTGCTTAAAGGATTTTTATATATCAACACAAATTTAAGGTTATAGTCCTTATACTGCACATCTTATTTCTATTTTTGCTTAAGGTACTACCTATGTATCTCATACCTATATAGCCTGCTTAATTATGCAATATGAAGTTTTAGTTCTTAAAAGCTATTCTGGATAATATAGAAAACAGGCTAATAGTGACCCATATCTATCAAACTTATAGTCATGGTAGTTAGATTTTCAAGGTAATACAGAGGTTTATTTTAGATAGATAAGTAATCTGTAAATACTTCAAAGGTACAGAATATGGCATTTAAAATGTTTTAAGAGCTTAGCCTTTTATTGACATAAGACACATCTGCTTCTGGCAGCACCAATTACTTCAAAGAGGATGATGGTCATTAAAGAAACTCATGGAATTTGCTTTCAATGTGACAAAGCTAGCTATTTGGACAAGAAATTTCTTTTGCCCATGCTGCTTAATAGTCATTATCTCAAAGGCAAATGATAACTGTCAATGAGAAAGCAGAAACATGAGACCCTTATATGCTGGTTGGAACACAAATTGGTACCACCACTACAGAAAATACAGACGTTCCTCCTAAAACTAAAATCAACATATTCATCAACTGACTTGTGGGTATAGAAGAACTTAAGCTGAGTATGTCCCAAGGACATGTGAACTTTCATGGTGCCTGCAGCACTATTTATAGTCATTGAGATGATATGGTAACAACTTACATGTCTATCAGTGAATGGATAGTAGAAATGTGTTATTTATGTATATGCACATATATATATATGCATTTATGTGATGGAATAGTATCTGATTCCAAGAAAAATACAATTTTCTGTTTTGTAGCAGTATGAATGAGCCTGGAAGATACTATATTATATGATCTTTAAAATATGTCGAATCTTTTAGAAGATGCTGAACTTGGGGCTGCTGGAGCGAGCCACCCGAAGCTTGTCACCGGGGAGATTCAGTTACAGGTGTGAGTTATCGCTCAAGTAGAAACAACTGTCCTGAGAATTTTCTTCATCTCTCTCACATGGAGTAGTTCACTATTGCTTTAGATGACTCATCTAATGGAAAGTTGGGTAAAGGAGTGTGATGACCAAATTCGGAGTACTTGGGTCACAAGAAATAGAAGGCATTAGTGTAGAGCACCGGTAGAAAAGGTGACCGGATAATGGGTCATTCAGGTGAAGAGAGAAGAGTGCTAAGAAGGTCACAACGGTGGGTGGTGGGGAGATAATGGGTGGAAAAAGCAGGCTCTACTTGCAAATATGTATTTCTAATTTTGACTGGAATTTACTTTTTTAAGTCTGTTTTATTTTTTCATTTTTTTATTTAAAAATTACTTTTCTTTTTACATACCAACCCCAGGTCCCCCTTCCTCCCCTTCTCCTACCCCTCTCATCTCCCCTTCCCATCCCCCATCCAATCCTCAGAGTGAGTAAGGCATTCCTTTGGGAGTCAACAAGGTCTAGGACACCAACTTGAGGCAGAACTAAAACCACCCCCTCCCTTGTATCAAGGTTGGGCAAGGTTAACTCTACTTTTAACAAGAATATTCACATATGTTTGTGAGGAAACATTATCAGAGGCTTATACTTAGAGATGTTAAACATACTTCAGCATGTCCTTGGAGCTACTCTGGTACATGAGATCCATGGCCCATCATTGGACATAGTAGTACAGACTATAAGGTTTTGCTTTTAAAACTTGCTCAGACCCTAATACGTTATGTTATGATGTTATATGTGGACCTGACCATGACTCTGGTGTTTTCAGAGGCAGAAAATACTGGGCTGCTTTCACACACACATGACACACAGTGCTTACTACCCCCTGCAGTCCAATTTAAGATGGAGAAAGAATCCACAGCTTCAAAAACATTCAAATCTTTCGACGTCACCTCTGCTCCACTTAGTGCTGCGTGTTTTCAGGTGAAAGGAATTTGTTTCTCTTTAATATCATTTCAGGTTTTGATGAAGTCTAGCACCAGACACAGTTTTCAGTAGGAAAGGCACTGTAGATGCCGCAAAGATAATTCGTGGAAATCCTCACAGAATCCAAACATGCAAGTACAAACACAACTGTTCAGCTTCTCAACATTCAAAGTGCATACAAAGAGCACAATCAGGTCTCTGTACAGTAATTTCCTTATGAAAAACGGTCAGCAAATGCTCCCCCTAGATAATTCTTTTAGCGTTATTGATTGTTTTCCCTTCTGAAAAGCTGTATAGAAACAACAGCCATTACGACTTATACAGCTTTGCAACATCTGGTTATGATTGCTGACAATTGCTCTATTCCTTATTCTCAAGGCTGCAAATAATACCACTGAGAACACCTTCATTAGCCGCCTACTATTCTCCTTTCAGATGGCACCTGGGGAAAGGCATGTAAAAGAGACAGATAGCTAAAGGCAAAGCAATGCTTATTGTCTATAAATTACTTGTGCTGCTCACCCAGAGGCTGCTCACTGGTAGGCTGGTAGAAGAAAACATTGCTTCTATGTTGATCACTCAGGATAGAGGTGCTCAATGCACTTAATAAGGAAAGCACATCCATTTTTAATTTAGGGATTATTAGCACATAATCTTGAAAATCTTTGTGTAAACACTAGTCCAACTGGAACAAAGTCCTCAACAGAAATCCCAATATACTGAACCTGATAGAAAAGAAAGTGGGAAATAATATCAAATGCATTGGCACAGGAGACAACTTCCTAAACAGAACACCAATAGCACAGGCACTAAGACTGACCATTAAAAATGGGACCTCATGAAATTGTAAAGTTTCTGTAAGGCAAAGGACACCATCAATAGGACAAACTGGCAGCCTACAAAATGGGAAAAGATCTTCACCCACCCCACATCCAACAGAGGGTTGAGTTTCAAAATATATAAAGAATTCAAGAAACTAGATACAAACAACCAAATAATTCAATTAAAAATAAGGTACAGATCTAAACAGAGAATTCTCAACTGAAGATTCTCAAATGGTCTAGAAATAGCATGCTACAATCCACAGACCCAGAGAAGTTAAGTAACAAGGAAGGTTCATGGGGGCAAACCCATATCTTTCTGGGAAGGGGAAATAGAAGAGATTTCATGAGTGCATGTGTGGAAGGGAACATGAGTGATCAGGTTGGGAAGACAGAGTGCAGGGAAGAGTACTGAAAGAGACTACTGGAAAAGGGGGGGCATTTCGGGGTCATGTAAAAACCTGGCTCAAGGAACTCTGCCAGGAATCTACAACGATACCAGGTAAGACTCCTAGCAATAGCAGACATGTTGCCTGAACTCTCCAACTCCTGTGATCAGATTGGTGCCTCGCCCAGTTGTCATCAGAGAGGTGTCACCCAGCAGCTGATGGACACAGATGCAAACCCACAGTCAAACATTAGGCAGAGTTCAGGGAATTTTGCAGAAGAGGCAGAGAAAGAATTATAGGAGCTAGAGGGATCAAGAACGCCACAAGAAACCTGAAGAATCAACTAACCTGGCTCATAGGGGCTCATACTTAACCAACAACCAGGGAGCCTGCTAGGGACTGACCTAGGCACTCTGCAAATATGTTACAGTTGTGTAGTTTGGTCCTCTTGTGGGTCTCCTAAAAGTTGGAACAAGGGCTGTTGCTGAGTCTTTTAAATGCTTTTGGAACTGTACTTCTCATACTAGGTCATCTTAACCAGCCTTAATACATGGGAGGTGCTTGGTCTTAGTGAAACTTGACAAGCCATGTTTTGTTGATACTCATGGGAGACCCGCCAAATAGATACAGAGGAGGCGTGGACTGGAGGGGTGGAAATGGAGGTGGGAAGGAAAATGGGAGGGGTTGAGAGGAGAGGAGGGAGGGTAAACTGAGTTTGGGATGTAAAATATATACATAAATAATTTTAATAAGAAAAAATCTTTGTGTATGTAAACAGCAATAATATTATTAAGCATTCTTGCTAACTAAAACTAAAAACAGTAATTTATTGACCAATTGAAGAGAAATTACATTATCATGGATGTTTAGGGAATAAGATGTGGAAATAAATGAGCAGAATGTGGAAATCCCAGGTAGGTGCCTAGGCCACAGGAACTATGACAGGAAAACAGGTCTCCCTCTGCTTCTGGAGATGAAGCAGGAGCAGCTGCACCACACACCCTGGGAAACAGGTAGGGCTGCTGTGCAAAGGAATGTGGTCCATGGTTGGAAGCATTTGGGTCTGGTTAGCTAAGCCTGGGTTTCATGGCTGGATCCTTGGCAACAGCAGGAAGGACAGAAACTGAACTCTAAATAGAAATGAAATGTGCTTCCTGGATCTTTGCTTAGGATTCAGGCTCTGCCTCCTCTTCAGATCAATAATAGTATTGACACGAAACACGGTCTTTACCTCAAAGAGGACAAAACACAGATTATTCTGAAGCCACATATGAGGGATCATGGTTTCAGGACATTGATGTAGGTTACCCCAAATTCAATGTTCCATCAATAAAGTAGTTTCATAGTAACAGAAGAGAGTCATGAAGCAAGATACTTTTCTGTTGGAGCCTGCTCCAACAAAGTCAGGTGGGGTGTCTGGAGGGGAGCGCAAGCTTGAGAAAATGGCAGATTGAAAGAAATTGAGATGGAAAACACAGGATAAATCTGGGAGGTCTGTTGGTAAATACCAACCAGCCCAGAGTTTATTTCGGACCTGCTTATATACAGATCTAAGGCAGAACAAAGGGCAGTACAGTCAGCTAACCACTTTCCCGCACTGTCTGTGGGAGAAAACACACACGAGCTCGTTATCTACCATGTGAGTCCTGCTAGCAGCAAGCAGTTTCATATTCCATCTAGACTATGTCTTCAGCTGGCATTCACCAGCCTGCGTCATAGCAGATAATGTGTTCTTTTTCATGGGCAAAATGCTCCTTCTCACAGCTCTCAAGGAGACTGGAGCAAGCAGAGAAAAAGGACTCCAGATAGAAATTGAGTCACATGTGGACTACCACACTTTTCCAATATGTTAGTGGAAACATAGACCGACTAAAGCAAAGCAGGGAAGCCTCCGCTATAAGCCTCAGATGCTAACAGATGACATTCTCAGCTTTTGATTAGCAGAAAATAGGGTTTTGTTAAGTTGGTAAATTCCCAACGGCTTTATCTGCTAGTCACAGGATGTTAGGGTCGATACAATGGTGGCAAGGATGGCTCTTTATGAAGCTAAATAGAGCTCAATAAAGCTTAATAAAGGTAAGTTGTAATTAGGCTTAGAACCTGCATCATTTGGACCTCTCTTCAACCATTGACGTGCTAGTCAGTGAATCTGCCTTGCAGAGGGCCATATGGTGGGTGTGGCTTCTCTCAAGGAGCTCTCCTCCATGGTAGAGACATGGAAAACAGGATGAAAATGATGGAGAATCTAAACACTCTAACTCAGACACTTAGGGCTAATATTCAACCTGAAGTTAGACTTAAGGCCCATTTCAGGACCTGTTAACTCTAAATGTCTAGATTTTAACATGAGCTGTATCACATCTGAAAGCCTGGAACTAGTTATCAAATTTATGACAAAATACTAGGAGTGTCTTAGTTAGTATGATGAAATACCACAGCCAAAGCAATTTGGGAAGATTTATTTCATCCACAGGTCATATTACAGTTCCTTATCAAAAGCAGTGAGGGTAGAAAGTCAAAAGAGGGCCCCAACCTGGAGACAGGAGCTGATGCAGAGGTCAAGGAGGAATGCTGCATTTTGGTTTGCCCCCTATGCCTTGCTCAGCCTGCTTTCTCATAGAATGCAGGACCACCAGTCTTGGGGTGACCCACCAACAATGGATTAGACCCTTCCGCATCAACTACTAAATTAAGAAAATGCCCTACACACTTACGTATGGCCCAGTGATATGGTGACACTTTCTCAATTGAGGCTCCCTTGTCTAATGACTCTAGCTTGTGTCAATTTGACATAAATCTAGCTAGTACAGGAGATTTAAGGAATTAAACCTGGTAGTTATTTTACCAAAATAAGAATCAAGTATTTGTAGCCACAGATACCAAGTTTGTAAATATAATCAGGTAGGTGATTTGCATTCAATATGTGTCATTTTACATATCATTCCTTCGGTTAACACACGCTCATTTTATATGTCCTGTGGATCAGGCATTGTTTTCCGTACTGGCAACTCAGAGATGAATCTGATTCTGATTCTGCTTTACAGCAAATATTCTAGTAGAACGTGGCTTGTGTTCTGCAGGGACTGGTGAGGGTGCTTTGCAGAGTATGGGGAGTGCAGGGGAGGTACAGACATGTACACAGGCAAAGGAAGAGTAGGGAGAAAGGCTGTGTCTTAGCATGGAAAGATGCTGTTCAGGGAAAGGAGAAAAATGGATTTTTAGACCTGAGAAAAGCAGTAAAAAAAAAAAATGTAAGTTTCAGGATGGATTACATTGCAGGGTACAGGGGCAGGTGAGTGAAGTACTAGATGAAATCATGGAATAAAACTGTATAAATAGTGATGATTCGGAGAGCTCATCCTTAATAGAGAATTTAAGTAGATCTTACAGCTAGTAGAGAGTCATTAGCAATTTTAATCAAGAGAATCCCATGTTTCTCATGTTTTCGTTCTGGATCCTATGTTTTATTGCACAGTTTATAAGGATTGCTGGGGTGAAAAATTGGTTGGGAAGGGAAAATAAGGCAGAGACATCTGATAATTTGGGGGAACATTTGCAGGAAGAGGTGAGACAAAGCTGCCGAAATTGAAATGGTAATGGAAAATGGAAGAAAGATTTGAGAAAGGACAAAGGGAAATAGTGCTAAAGTCTTGCACCTAGCGGCACACAGAGAAGGAAGAGGGGGTGAAGGAAGGTTTGGGCCAATAGCCACACTGAGACCCAGGAACCAGGTATCGATGGAAAGGGATTAACAGGTTTGATAAGAAAGCAGGAGGCCAGCAAAGATATATATATATATATATATATATATATATATATATATATATATCCTCCAGAGTGTAAGGCAAGGGAGAGATTTCAGTCGGCAGCAGTTCTGCTAATCCTGTAGTAGAGTACAGACCACCCTGTGGAGTTAAACAGCATGAAAGGAGAAGAGAGGAGCATATAGGAGTGTTGGAGCAAGAGATGAGCCCATGGAAGAAACAAAGAGGGCACAGAAATGTCAGGACCCTGAGAACAGCATAACAGAAAGGAGCGGAGAAATTTTTTTTTAAAAATGGCATGGCCGATACCCTATTAAATTGACATTTTCAATGTCCAAACGACCATTTATTGTCAGGGGGGCAGTACCTTTTTAATATTTGTTTTGTTTGTATGAAGATTTTGCCTCCATGTGTATCTGTGTCTTGTGTGTGCCTTCTGCCACAGAGGTCAGAAGGGTAAATTAGTTCCGCTGGAATTGTAGCTACTGCTGGTTCTGATCCATGCGGTTCTTAGAATTGAACCTGGGTTTTCTGAAAGAGCAGGACTCTGAAATCCCGAGCCATCTCTTCAGCCCCAGGGACAAGGCTTTTACAAGTCCCATGTGTCACAGCATCTGATATGCTATCCGGAACACACTACGTTCTCATAAATATTTCTTGCTTTTGTTTCATTTGTTCCTGATTTTGTTCCCAAACCAAATAAAGCCTTGAGCTTGCTACGCAAGCTCTCTACCACTCAGTGAAATCCCCAGCCCCTCATAAATGTTCTTTGAATTGAAGGATAGGCCCATCTTGATGCTGGAGGAGTCTTTGGTGACATAATACCATAATAATACCATCTGAAATCTCCCCTAGGGGGAGCCTGCGTACCCTGGATTCCCTGAGCTATCCTATTTACCAGAGTCACAGCATCAGAATCTTACCTTCAGGCAAGTCTCTGGAACTGTTGAAATAAAAATAAAGAAACTACTCATTTAATCTAAAGGAGACACATCGGCCTGCCAACCGGAAGTGAAAGCAAAGTTGCAAAAAACAGAAAGGGTAATGAAGAAACTGGCCAGAGACCTCCAGTGACAGGAACAGTTGTTTCCAGAGTCATGAGTAACCCATGTGAGCAGTTTGTTGAGCTTTCTGCAGGGATGTGAAGGTTCCTCAGCATTAAGAATACCAGGAATGTGCAAAAAAAATGAGACTGGGCTATTTTTGATGTGTGCATATTACAGGTATCATAAACATAGCAAGGTCCTGGGCCAGACCACTGAGCATCATACACACGTATGTGACCAATGCAGCATGGTACATTCAGAGAAATCTAGATAATGTATAACATGGAAGAGGACAGGTAGTAAAATATTGCCCAACTACGTTTTAGCATTTTCAGCATTTTAAAAAGATTTTTTTAGCATTGCTCCATTGGAGAAATATTTTGTTTCTTTATTAAGGACTATGAGAACCCTCTTGTAGAAGAGATGCCATCCATAGTGTATAATTAGCTAGATGAACAGTAAGACATGAAGTCTTCTCATTCTATAATGTAGGTATGACTTGTTCAATGATCTTCTGGTTTTGAAACTCTTTTCTATTCAGCAAGTTTATCTAAACACATGGTGAGGAATGAACATGCTGTTATAGATGCACAGAGGCACAGATCAATATGGCTGTCTATCAGACTTCTCAGACAAATGGTTCCAAGACACTTCCAATACTAAATCTGATGCAGCCCTACCTGATGGAGACAGCAAAAGTCACAAAGCCAGCTCAGCTGTTTGACAAAGACCCAGCAAACCTGAACAACAAGATGGCCACTGTACCACATTTGGTTTTCTTCTTGGTCTGTTGAATACTTTGGGGACTTTTAATATTTGTACAATTTGGGGTAATTGGGTTGATGGAAAATCTCTTAAGAATCTTATTAAGTTTTCTCCCATCAGTCCTGCTTCTAAGCTTCCCCAGGAAAGTCCTGATTATACTACCCCTTCCGCTTTTAGGGAGATATCCTTACCTACTTGAAGGTCTTCCTTATGCCTTGGAGGCTATGACACACATAAAGAAACCAGAGGTCTTCTAATGAGGGCATGAGATATCCTTGAAACATCTGCCCCTATAACTACTCAGGAACAGGATAATCAAAGCATTTAAAGGTCAACAAGATTTGGTGGGCTAGAGGAATTGGCTCCAGATCAAAGTACAAGCCTCTTCCCACTATATGCTCGGGTGATTGCTTGTCATATAAGGCAACAAAGTTAGGTTAGCTGAAGTTACCTCTGCTTTACACATGGATTTATTTATAAGGATGGACAAAGAATGGCATGGAAAGATGGTAAAGAAATGAGGTGTCAAGACCTCCATTTGGCAGAAAGTTTAGCTCATGACTCCAAGCAATATTAGAGAGAGTGCCTGAGCTGGCCTTCCCCTGTAATCAGATTGATGATCACCCTAATTGTTATCATAGAACCTTCATCCAATAACTGATGGAGGCAGATGCAGAGATCCACAACTAAGCACTGGGCTGAGCTCCCAGAGTCCAGTAGAAGAGAGGGAGGAGCAATAATATGAGCAGTGGAATCAAGGTCATGATGGGGAAACCCACAGAGACAGCTGACCAGAGCTAATGGAAGCTCACTGACTCTGGTCTGACAGCTGGGGAACCTGCATAGGACTGAACTAGGCATTCTGAATGTGGATGACAGTTGTGTGGTTAGGGTATTGCCACTGGCAATAGAACCAGGATTTATTCTTAATGCATGAACTGGAATTTTGAAGTCCATTCCCTATGGAGGAATACCTTGCTCAGCCTAGATACAGGATGGAGGTTTTTGATCCTGCCTCAACTTGATGAGCCAGACTTTGTTGACTCTCTATGGGAGATCTTACCATCTCTGAGGAGTGGATGGGTGTGGCATGGGGCGAAGGTGAGGGGAGTGGGAGGAGGGGAGGAAGGGGGAACTGGGTTTGGTATGTAAAATGAAAAACAAGATTTTTTAATGAAAAAAGGTAAATTTAAAAAACACTAAAGTCATGACAAGAAAAAAATTTAGCTTATGTAGAGCCACTGTGGTGTCTTATTAACAAGGAGCAAAAGAATACCAGGATTAGATATATAAATAAATTTTATAAAGATATTAAATGTAAACATTGTATTATACCTATTTCCCTACTTAGTCCTTATCCCAGCATCTCAATAAAAAAAATTCTACTACCAAGCTCAAAACTTTGCTTATGTGCAGACTATGAGATTTTCTATAAAACACAATATGAGAGCTGTGTCCTTTCTGTTCTTAACCTTAAATGTATTTATTATCTAACTCTGTGAATCCATTGCAACTTAAGAATTCTTAGAAAAGAAAAGTGAATGCTATTTTGATTACAAAAATTTTTATAATACATTATATCATACCAGAAATTGAATAATAACTACAGCAGCTTTGGCCTGAGGACTTTTCTTGGGCACTGTGACCATTAAGAGTTAATAATACATTGCTTGAGACTTGACAATCTGCCTGGGCTGACTTGGAGAATTTTCTTCTGCCTAATGTCCTTGAAGCCACAAGAACTGCCAGCCTGAGAACTGGCTATCAGATACCTCTAGATTCTCAAAAAATGGGATATGGTGTTGAAGAGTAAAAATGACTATAAAATGACTATAAAACTGTTATCAATAATGACCTAACTTGAGGGAAAGTGATTATAAAGATAACTCGGTTCTGTCATGGTTTATCAATGGTGACTAAACTTGTGACCCCAGATGTGCAAGAGAAAAAGTTAAGCACATGTCCAGAAACAAAAAATAATATGATCTATATTTTAGAACATGACTCTGTCCCCACGTACTGATTTCTATATAAATGAAGAAGCACTCTGACTGCTAGTCAGACAGTCTACAGGACTGCCACCACCACCATGGCTTGGCTCATCCCTGCCCTAGCCTACCCCTTGACCCCTTCATGAAATCTGTCAACTGCCAGGGCATGTCCCCAGGAAAATCCACAGATACCCAGATCCTTTTGTTAAGTTGGAATAAGATTTACATATGAACTTCACACATTCCTTTGTATTTCATTCAAATTGTCTCTGGGTTGCTTATAGCACTTAATGCAAGTGAGTGCGACACACATAAATATTATATTTTCAGAGAATTACAACAAGGAAAACGTCTGGATTATAGAACCAATTCCCCTGTGGATTCAGAGGAAAAGCAATATCAATTCATATCTATTTTCATCCACAAAGAAGTCTTCTCTTAAATACTTTTATTCTGTAGCTAGTTAAATTCTCGGATGTTGAACCTACAACAAATAAAGAGGGGATTTATATTTGCAGAGGTGATTTATATATAGGAACAAAGACATAGATGAGTGAATATATAAAAAATACTTGCGTATAAATAATTATAGCTATGGCATGAATGCAGAGATAGATATTTTTACTAAGTGGGTGTTCTTCGCCACTGCGAGATGGATTCATGGACCCAGAGCAATTATAAACAAGTAAGTAGTGTTGCCAAATTTATTTCACATTGTGTAAATGTGCAAGATAATTGACATGATGCCTGAGGTCTGCTTGACTATTTTTATGGAAGGAAAAAATAGGCAGGGGCTCAAACAAATGAAACTGGCTAAGTTGATAAATGTTGATGCAAAATGATAGATATAAAAATGCTCCTTAAATAAAAAACCGTCTACTTTTGCATTTGTTTAAATGTGTTCTTTCCCCAGAACTAACAGGTTTTGGCCTGGCAAGTGGGTTTTGGCTGATCAGGTAAAGGTGCTTGTCATCAAGTCTGACAACCTGAGTTCAATTCCCAGGATTGACTTGGTAGGAGAGAACCAATTTCCTCAAGATATCCTCTGAGCTCTATAGATACATTATGTGGACATGGACACATACACACATAAAAACACACACACACACACACACACTATATATATATATATATATATATATATATATTGTTGATATATATATATATATTGTTGATATATATATATATATATTGTTGATATATATATATATATATATCAACAATCTCCTGTCTGTTCAGAGGTGGTACTGGGGACTAACCATTCCAACTTAGTAAAAGGGCACTAAACATAAATAAAAGTAATTGAATATATGTATATATACATATATATATTGTATGTATATATAATAGTTTTCATAAGTAAATATTTTATTTGTTTTAAAACATTTTATTAAAGTTTTTCATGTACTATTTTTTGATCATGTTCCTTCCCCTTCCCCAAATCATCCCAGATTCTCTCCACCTATCGAGCCACCCAATTTCATGTTCTTTCTCTCAAAGAATTAAAAATTAAAAATTAAAAGCAGAAAAAAAACAAAACAAAAACATCAAAAAGTCAAAACAGAGTAAAAGTTAAAAAATACTAAAACAAAAGTATATATGGAAAAATATGGAATCCTTTTTCCCCAAACTTTAAAGTTTATTTCTACCGTAGACATTTTGAAATACAAACTACAAAGATTAAGTCAGAGAACATACTCAAGGAAGGTCAAGGCAAGAATGGGATGGAAACAGGTAACTGATGTTACATAAACTTTGGAGAGACAGGAGAGTATTTTAAACAAGGGGACACAATAGGGAAAGGGGAGTGGAGTGGTCCCCTAAGCAGGAAACAAACTAGCATGATAACAAGGGAATCACCATACGACACTGAATCAGAGAGGTAACTTTATCAACAGAATCCTTGAAGGATAACAGGTTCAATTTCATATCTATTGAGTAAAAAATCGGAGCCTACTGATGATTTTCAAAAGGGGGACTCATAGGAAGAAATTCATCTTAGAGAAAAATTAATTGAATTTAAAATGACAAAAAGTGGGATGACCAATAAAGTGAACCCTTTGATGTGATTTGATGGGACTGAATTGATGGGAATTGGGAGTAGGCATGAGAAAACTCTTAAATCATGAATTCAACAATCCCTTGTCTGTTCAGGGTGACCCCGAGGACTAATCATTCCATCTTAGTAAACTGGAACTATATATATATATATATATATATATATATATATATATATATATAATTGTAATTGATTAATTTAAAATACAGTGACTGGCAAGAGCTGGGGCATTGATTTAAGGTTTTAAAACATGACATATCAAGAAGTTCTCAAAAGCAGGGTTCCATCTAATTTTCTAAATTGTTGCCTCAGAGATGTTTATTTTCTTGCTTATCTCATTTTTATCTAAATGGAAAGACAGACTACAACATTTACAACAAATAATCTTTTTTTCTCTAGTGTGGGGGATCAAACTCAGGGCCCTGCACGTGACAGCAAGCGCTCTCCCATTCAACCATTCTATATTGAAAGTGTGCAACATATATTCTTAATAAATGTGGGTAGATATTCTGAATACACTGAAGGATACAAGGGTAGGGGTAACTGCAAAAGTTATAGTATGCAGACATAAAAAAAAAACATTTTAAAGCACCGTATAACCCATCCGGAAAAGAAGCCACAGCCATGGAATCCCATTCTCTATTCACTGCATAGGGATGCAAAGAGCATATCATTTGTTAGGTAGTGAGTGCGTCGGGACTGGTTCTGATTGACCATAAAAATCAAGAGTCCAGATTAAACACCAACTTTAAAATACCCCGAGTAAAATGTGTTCAGGCAGAGGCAGGCGGATCTCTGTGAGTTCGAGACCAGCCTGGTCTACAAGAGCTAGTTCCAGGACAGGCTCCAAAGCCACAGAGAAACCCTGTCTCGAAAAACCAAAAAAAAAAAAAAAAAAAAAAAAAAAAAAAAAAAAAAAAAAAAAGAGAAAAAGAACTGAGAATACTGTACCTCATGAGGAGTACTGAATGCGATTCCGAGTCTAAATAAGCACAGTTCTACGCAGAGGATAAAGAGCCAGAATGATAGGATGCTAACACATTATGACAGCTCCCGCGCTGCCTGACCCGCAACTTTTATGCAGTTTCTAAAAGTGCCTAAGAAGCAAATTTTATCATCCCATCCAGGACATTAACCTTATATTTTGAGGTATTCATTACCCACAATCCTATGGGCTCTGGGAAGAAATCAAGTTGGAGTTCATTAGTTAACATTTTAAAAGGACACGATTTGAAGATGCTCCCTCGGGTGCCCTGATTCCAGCAATTTTGCTTCATATGCCAAGTGCTGAAAACAGCTAACACCACTTTTACTATCCACAAGGAAATCCACCCACGACGCGGACCAGAGCCAAGCAACAGCTCTGAAATGCTGACAGCGTCCCAGGGCTTTCCAACTGCAGGGACGCAGAAGAAGCTGTGATTCTCCTCACCAATGCAGACGGCGAAGAGGGAGCATTTGTGTAGGTACTCGGGAGGGTGGATATGGACTGGAAAAGCCCAAAAGAACTTCCGCAGACGTCCCTAGCCGTGCAGCAGTTAGTTCCAAATGTTAGTTACTCACTGCTCCCGTCCCCCACCTGCTCCTCTGATTTCTCCTCCTCAGATTCCTCAATTACCATCTACCCAGTGATCCACGCTAGAAACTGCGAAATTGAATTTCTCTGTCCACTGCCCCACCCACACTGTCCGCCAAAGTGAGAAAACCTCCACTTCATCCCTCTTCCCCAGCCCACGCCTACACTCCCTTGACCTCACATTTCTCTAGACTGTTGCTGGAGGGGTTCGCAGGTTTTTGTTTGACCGTAATGGATTACTAAAACAGTCTTCTGTCTTTAATAGTGATTTGATGATATGTTAGGGACTTGATATTGGGAAACCCAAACTGTTAATTCAGAACATAGAAATAAAATGAGCAGTTGGAATCATTGCTAGGTGGTGCTCAAATCCAGAATTAATATTGAGCTTGACAGAATATTGGCAAACAGATAAATTATTTAATTAGATAGTCCAAATATGAAAAATTGCTAGAGCCTGGGGAGATGGCTGTCAGCAAAGTGCTTGTAGCAAACCATGAAGATCCGAGGTCCAACCCCCAGTATCCACACAAAAACCTGGGTGCAGTCGTATCTGCCTGCAATCCCAACACTGGGGAGCTGAAGACAGGAGGATTTGGGGGGGATTTCTGGCTAACTAGTCTAGCCAAATCAGCTAGCTCCAGATTCAGCTAGCTAAGTAGCCCCAAAATGAAAGGAAGAAAGTAATTGAGGAAGACAGCTGATGTCAACTTCTGGCCTCCAAACACATGGGTGCACATATGCACACACACACACACACACACACACACACACACACACACACACTGCTAAATTATTTCAGAGTTGATACCAAAGTGGCAGAGGTAGTGTTGAACTTCTGGCCTCCAAACACGTGGGTGAGCACACACACACACACACACACACACACACACACACACACTGCTAAATTATTTCAGAGCTGATACTGAAATGGCAGTAGTGTTAAAGGATGATGCCACCTTCCTGCTCCTGATGATTTCTTTTGTCAAGGATATGCCTATCGTATTCTTCTGCCTTCTGCATTTGGACATCCAACAAGCTTAAAATCTCAGAGGATTTATCTTCAGAAAATTAAAATGTTATCTTTGCTTTGTAATTTTGGAGGCTAATATAAGCAGTGGTCTCTACTTCAATGACAAAAAATACATTGAAAGTGAAGTCTCTTCTGAGGAATTCAGATCCAGTCTATGGAGTGACAGCTTAGAAGGGGGGCATCTATTGAGGGCTCCACACCTCTCCGGCAGGACCACTGTTTCCAACGCTGTCAGGAGGCAAGCCTATTGCTATGTGACAGTCACCTTGGAGACACAGCAAGAGCGGCTTCCTCTGGTGGCCTTTTCTTTAGTTCCTCGCTTTGAAAGCCACTTACACTTGAATGTATTATTTAATCTGGTGAAAAATGCATCACTCTTCCAGACCTTCAGAGTGCACACGGGTTTTAAATGGTCTGGAAATCTTTCTAAAGCTCAAACAGCGGCGTTCTTATCAGGACTATCAGCAGAGAGCCTGCGTGAGTCAAACAAATGACCAGTTTTGTGAATTTAAGTTCTGCGATGTTCATCTCCCCCAGGAAGCTTAAGGGGGCCTGGAATTTCATAAACCAATTATCCTCCCACCCTACTCAAAAGAAATACAAAATTGCTATGGTCATAGCCTCAAAGATGGTGTTAAATCCCAGACAAAAAGTAACCAGCAAGCAAAAGGAAAATAGCCTGACCCAGCTTAAAGAGCAAAGACTGACGAAATGCTCAATTTCCTCCCAAAAGGACTAAACTGACTGTGCCAACTGAATCAAAGATTGCCAATTCAATTAGTACATTTAAACAAGATTTTCAGAATTTATATGTGCATTTTCAAGACCTTTAATATACAGAATCAAGATACAGAATCAAACCACAGACAGGCAGAGAGACAAAAGCACAAGGTTACTCTGTGCTAAGCCACCTTATCTAGGTTTCACTACATTTCCCAGAATTCTCTTCTCTGCATGAAATGGAATCCAGGAGATATTTAGAGTCATTTTCTTAGATTGGGAGGTGAATGTGGTTTCAGACTGCAATGCAATTCATGGATATGGATAACCCACCTTATTGACCAGTCTCAACACTATCTATCTCAGGCTGCAATATTTTTAAGATGTATTTTTATTTACATATTTGGTAATTTAAACGAAAAAGGTCCCCATAGACTCATATATTGAGTTCTTGGTCTCTAGTTGGTTGAACTTTTAGGGATGGATTAAGAGGTGTGGCCTTGTTGGGGAAAAAGTGTCACTGGGGTTGGGCTTTAAACTTTCAAAAGACTCTCAAGCCAATCCGAGTCTCCTCCTCTCTCTGCTTCCTACTTGCAGACCAAGATGTAAGCTCTCACCATGTCTTTCATCTGCCATCATGGACTCCAACCTTCTAAAATGGTTAGTTCTAAACTCTCTATTCTATGAGTTGCCTTGGTCCTGGTATCCTATCACAGCAAGAGATGAAGCAACTAAGACAATATGTGGGTATTTGTTTCTGTACACTGCATTTTTGTGGGTTCCTTCAGAGGCTGGAAGAACATGTGGGTTCCTCTAGAGTTGTAGCTATGAGCAGTGGTGAGCTACCCAATGTGGGTGCTGAGAACCAAACTCTAGCCCTCTGGAAGAGCAGCGAGTGCTCTTAACTGTTGTGCCATGTCTCCAGCACTGGGTTCTATTTTTGAACTTAATATACTCTAAGGACCATGAATCACAGTATCAGCTTGTCTTCCAAGTCTCCTAGTCATCAAAATCACAGCCTTGAAGGCAGTAGCATCACCTCAGCCCCCACTGCATCCCGCAGGCTCCAGTTCACTCCACTGCACCCATTTGCCCTTGCTCCGCCTCATTTCACCTTCTTTCCTCTCTAGCTTCCTGAGCACTTCAAGCATGTCACCAGATGCAAACGCAAATGACCATGCAGAAACTGCTCAAGCAACCTGTCCAATGGAAAGAAGTACAGAATCGCTGCAGACAGAGCCTCAAAGGTTGTATTATAACTAGATGCAAAGATAGTGATGTGATAATCAGTTCCAGAAATTAGAAACAAGCTGATCTCATCGCCTGTCTGCTCGGTTGCAATGTTCAGTCCCTTTCACAAGTTCCTTATTTTGTCTGACTCCTGATGACTTACTCTCTGACCAAATTTTTCTGCCACAGGGGCATGCCAGACTCTGAAGCGGGCATATTTCTATTTGCTGTCCTATTAAAATTGCTCAAAAACTTCATGTTTAACTAAGTTGGAAAGAAAATTCTGCAAGTGTCTATAGTCCCACAAATCTGTGGCACCGGATTCAAACTTTATGTCATTACCTCTGTGTCACACAGTTTGATGAAGGTCCCTATCCCTGAGGCAGATTAAACACTGTTTTGATAAATCTAGGTGACAAGTTAAATAATTCAGCGCCAAGAGCCAGGTTTTAATGATAGGCTAGAGGGATACGTGTTGATTAGACCAGAGACAGAGCCAAGACACCCATGACAAGCACAAAATTAAAGTTCTGGAAGTAAGCATAATTGTCATGGACCAAAGAGCCTCAGCATGGTTTTCTAGGACAGAGAAAATAGTAGATGGAACATGTAATAATCCAGAAAGCAATTGGATGTTGGGAAGTCCAAGGGAAAGCAAAGTGAATAAAATAAAATTTTGGAAACAATACATCACTTTTTGAATGAATACTACATCTTTAAAAGATACACTAGATGCTGTCAGAAATAAATAATTAGGAAAAGCACAGGGGAAAGGTAAACTCATCATTGAGAATCCGACTACAAGTACGAAAAGGGGCAGGGAAATGTTCAGCGGGGTATTAGGCTGCCTTTATCACAGAGACAAAATGCCTGAACTGATTTTAAAAGTTAAGTGTTTATTTGGGTTCATAGCTTTGGTCTGTGGTCACTTGGCTCCAGGGCTCCTAGCTGTGATGGTGAAGCAAAACATCATGTTAATGAGCGCATGGTAGAGCAAAGTGCCTGAGCCCATGTATACAGGAAGCAGAGAAGACAAAGGAGCAGGGTGCAAGGTGCTCTGTCCCAGTGCGCATACTCTTTTCTAATTTCCACCAATCCCCAATAAAGCCATCAAGTTAGAAACCCATGAGTAGATTAGCCCATTCATGAGGAGCAATTACTCAGATTCCAATCACTTTCCTAATACCATCCACTAAAAAAGTTTTTAGCTCTCAAGTCTTTCAGTCAGGAGCCAATTTCAAAACATAAGAAATGGGATGGACTGCAGAAGGGTCATTTCTGCCTCCTTTTCTAGGTATTTTAAGTGGCTCTAACACCCTTTTCAGTGAAATCGTATCAAAATTGGTCTTGAGATTTAGGACCAAGAAGAAAATCATCAGGACTCACTCAAAGCCTGGTGAAGGGCAAGTCTGGAGTTCCTAAACCTCAAATAATATTTCTTGAGATTCTCTCTCCTTAATGGAGGTTAAGGTTGATTCCATGGGTGCTACACACTGAGATCAAATGATTATAGAAGGTGGCAGAGCTAGAAATGAGTAGGAAAAATAAGTGATAAATTTTGAAAAAAAAAGTTCTATCTATAGATGTATAAATTGAAATAAAATATTCTATTCCCAAATGGATGCCACTTACCTGAATTACATATATATTTCTATATCTAACCATAGACACACATGTATATAATTGTTATAAGCTATTGTACACAGAATGTATATTTATAACAGAGGGCATATATGCTTCATATGTATAAGAAAGCAAGGCTGAATCCATTATCATTGTATGAATTAAAAATTCTGTTCAGTGATTAGTTAAAGCTTTGAATCAAAACAATTATTTCCTAACCTGTGTACTAAGGAATAAGTTATTCTATTGGAATTATTTCCACAAGTGTTATCTTTCTCTTCTATTGCTTTATTACCACACATATGATATACTTTTCAAGTTTCTTGAAATTTAATAATTTTATCCCAGTATACATACAATTATAGTGACTAAATGTTGTGGAATAATCCTCTTGTATACTGTAAAGATTTGTCACTTGAATTGGTTTAGTAAAACACTGATTGGACAGTAGTGAGGCAGAAAGTAAAGGTAGGGTGACCAAACTGAAGATGATGGGAAGGAGAAGGGTGGAGTCAAGAGATACCAACCAAACTCAGAGAGAGCAAGGTGGTCATGCTGAACTGAGAAAAGTTACCATGAAGTGGCAGAGTGTAAATAAGGGATATGGGTTAACTTAAAATGTAAGAGCTAGTTAATAGTAAGCCTGAGCTATTGATCAAGCATTTATAAGTAATATTAAGCCTCTGTGTGATAATTTGGTCAGTGGCTTCTGGGTATTTGGGACCAATGGCTCCAAGACAGGAAACTTCTGCCTACAACTAAGCTTGGCTTTGGGTTCTATTATGTCTGGAGGTTACACAACAGAGCTTAAAAGCTAATGAGTTCACAAGTGTACACACTGCCATCATATCACATTTCCTTTGAATTTTCTATCCTTTGAAATAAGTACAAAGGAGTTCTTACAAACCTACCTGCTATTTATAGGCAGCAATGGCATGTTAAAAATAAATACATAAAACAAATACATTAATGGCAACTTTCTGTCTCTTTTGCTTAGCCATATGACTTTCTATTAATACAGACCTTCGGGACCCAGAAAACCAAAACACCCCTGACCAACTTGTGATAAAGTCCATAAAGGGAATCCACTTCAACAGTATAGCTTAGATCCATGCTTAGTAATGATCCATTTTAATATCCTG
Source organism: Arvicola amphibius (assembly GCF_903992535.2). Taxonomy (NCBI): domain Eukaryota; kingdom Metazoa; phylum Chordata; class Mammalia; order Rodentia; family Cricetidae; genus Arvicola; species Arvicola amphibius. The sequence continues at coordinate 103,685,632 of NC_052053.1, read as the reverse complement.
AGTCTTGTTGAATTTTTAATCTCTTCTTTCTTGGCTCTCTGTATTCTAACCAACAAAAAAAAAAGCTGTTAATAGTTGCCCATATGGGTTCCTTCCTATGGGGAATCTGCTCACTGTTCTTCTACAAATGAGGGAAGAATTTTTTAATGAATACTATCTTAAAGTAAATTTAATGCATTCAACCTGGACCAAAGGATTAATGCCACCTCTGCTGTTCATCTCCTCTTTCATTCCCAGCTATATATAGTTTAATCTGTTTTACTTTTTGTAGCATAATGTTTAATAAATAACTATTAGAAAAATCTTGAAAAGATATTTCTCCTTTTCCTAAATGTTATAAGTTCTGAATGGGATTATAAAGGTTGCAAGGGCAGAGGGTGGATACAAAGATATGAAGGAATAAATGGGATTAACGTGTATGATATAGAAAGCAAAGAATAAATTTAAAAGGTTAAAAATGCCAGACACAACTGCCAAATAAATAAGGAAATAAAATTTACCTGTGTAGTAATTGCAGGAATCAAGAGCTGATGTTTACTCTTGTCTTGTTTAACAATAAGAAAGCTATCTGGTATTTGTTTCCTCATAGACATGAACAGATATGAGGGTAATAGGAAAGAACGTAATGTTATATAGTAAAAGTAAGTTGGTGTACAGACCTTCAATAGAAGTCATGACCATAGTTGACTAGGGCTGATTCTGTTCTTTTTTGTTTCATGATTCTTCTGGGCTCAAGTCTTTAGCAAAGGAATCAGAGACATGAGAGGGCTTATGAAATTGTGGGTCTCTCTTCCCAAATAACTGAGGTGATTCAAGTCTTACTTATTGATCTACATTTTAGAAAATGTTGTTCTTATCCCTCATTTTAATGAAGCAATAGGAGGAGAATTAGTATGTCACAAGGGTGGATCAATGGTGGTTTCCATGCCATGAAGTCCACACCTACAGATATTAAAAACACAGAGGGGTGAGCCACTTTCTCCCAATGAGACAGCAGCACAGTTAGCATTTTTAGGGTAGTGTTTTCTCTTACTCAGTGTGAAAAGATCTGTATCTGTTAGTCTGCCTTAAAATCAAATTTGGGTAACCTTGTCACAGCCAACCATCACATGACTGACAACAAAGGAAAGCCCATACCCTAAGACATTTAGAAGGGTATTTCCCAGGATATTCTTTCTCTTTTCTTCCCATTTCTTGACAGTAAGCTGACTGAATAGATGTTGTCTCATTAAATTGTATGTGATCCTGTTGCTAATGTTCGATTAATAGTATCTCAAAGGACAAACTAACTCTTTAGTTTGTTCATCTTTTCTGTTGTTTCTTTGTCTCTGACACAGATTACCCTTTATCAGCTTTCTGAAAATCAGCAGTTGCTGTCAAGGATGTCTGCTACTTCATATCAGTCTCTAATATTCCTAGCTCTAGTTTCCACTTGAAGATTCACCATGTGAAAGTATCTCCTAAATCTTTTTTGCAAAAAACCAAGATCTGTCCCAGATATCAGGAAGTATTCTAAGGTGCTTATAGAAAGGAGAAGGATAGCTCAGAAAAAAAGAGGAAGTTTGCCTCCTTGAAGTTCTGGTGAGGAATTAGACAGGTGCCAGATAGAAATAAGTTTTCTTATTTGAGCATCTGCTGGACCTGGTGTAGGAGAGGTTCAAGTAAAAAACATAAGGGAAGAAGGAAAATAAAAAAAATGTGTTTTCAGAAAACATTAATAAAGCACTTTAGGGGCAACCCAGAAAGGTCAGCAATGAAGAATTACCAATAAATCACAAAACACAACAGAAGGGGTCAAATGATACTTAAGTGTCTAAGCACAGAGAAACAGCTAACAGTGGAGGTTCTGTCTGCTAAACACAGTTCTTCCAGTTTAAGAAGAAATATAACACTTCCATGGCTTTGAGTAAAAGCATCAAATATTTAATAATGAGGATCTACAGCCTGCTCAAAATAAGGAAAATATTGGCTTGGTCTTTAGAAGTACTAGAGGAGGCTTCTTGGTTAAAATGATAGCCATTTCTGTATAATGACATGGATTTATACACAGAAACTAAGTGTTGTGATATTTATGTTTGAAGGGTTACTTTTTTCTAATTTGGTTTTTAGGTCCCTATCTAGAGTAGACAAAAGTTAAAATAGTTGTTAGTGAGAGAAAATCAGGGTTAAGTGTATCAGTTGGATATTGTGAGGAATTGATACCCAGACGCTTGAGGCAGAAAAAAATATAGAAAATGTGTGTTTCAGATTTAAACAAGGTTAGGTATGATGACAGGTGACTGTCAAAGTCTACAGGCAGCGGGAAACTTAAGTAATGACTAGAGAACGTGAAAGAGCCTGGGTCATAGGCTTGTATGAAGTATCAAGGTTTTTTTTCTGGGCCTGTAGATTGACTGGTTTAAAGGAAACACCCACAAAGAAGACTTATGTACACAACTGTGCTGTTGAACATTAGGTTCTAGGATAGTCGATAGCTACAAGGTATGCTGGAGTAAGGGTCAACGAGATGAAGAAGAAATGGGCTACGTAGTAAACTACCACACAGCAGGTGGTAAGTTTTAATTAGGTCAAAGGTGTCAAGGAAGTATTTTGAAGACACAGACTTAATGATAAGGCATTTTCCACACTTAAGTTTTGGTAAATGAAAAAAAAGAGTGAGATCGAGAGAGAGGCTGTGGTGGGGAGAAGAACAGAGACTCACTTGGCTCATTTCAGACTCACATCTGAACTCAGCTAGATGCTCAACAGAAAGTGAAGAATGCCCTTACTTTTAACACTGCATAAACCTGTAAACATAAATGGTGATGGTAAATGATTGTGTTATAAACCCAATGTCTTCAGACTTCCAAGTAGACAAATTCCAGTCTAGAGAGCTGAAGTTGGCACAAATAACCACTCCTAGTCAAGGAGCTCCTGGCAGTTCCTAGCTGCTGAAGGAGAAATGATCAGTTTTCTATAAGACTGTGGCCCCTCTAAGAATAAGTCTATCATGCTTCAGTGGAAGGTCACACATCCAAGAACATTTGGACAGCATAAATTGTCCTTGATGGGTATTAAAAGGGGGGGGGGGGAGGTAAAGATGGATGGGAAGTGGAAGGGACAGATCTGGGAAGAGAATTGTACATAGTTCTCCAAGAATTAATACATATGCATATTTATCTGATAGTTTTTAAATCATTTTTGAGATATCCAGACTCTAACTGACTCAAGCATTCAAGAAAGTGAGAAATCCTTCATTTTTGTACCAGCTTTGCTTACACAAAGACTCAATTTTTTCATTAATAAAATATAACTGTGGAAACAAGACATTGTCAATTGTCTTCTACCTTTATGTTAAAAAAGTAAGATTTAACAGATATCATCCATTCAGACACATACAAAGATCACATAGGCTTTCCAATGTAAATTGCCCAGGTACCTTTCATCAACATTCAACACAGTGAATAATAAATCCCTTCCTGGAAACAAGAACTCTGTGTGAACATGTTTCTTCTCATTCTCTTCCCAGATGTTTTCCTGGCACCTTGTAGGAAGCTCATACAACAGAAGAGGCTCAAAACAAGGTACCCAGCTTTTAGTGTCTCCACAAGGGTGCTGGTCACTGTCTGAGTCATTTGGTTGTTCAAACAATCTTTCCTCTAATGTAGTGCATTGTTTCTCAAACTGGCCTTTTCTTTACCTCCACTTCACTTCAAAACCTGTAAAGAGAGGCTGCTTGTTTGTTTCCCGGCAACCCAGACCAGAATAATCACACAGAAACTTTGTTAATTTCAACACTGTTTGGCCAAAAGTTCATGCATATTTCTAGCTAGCTCTTACATCTTAAATTAACCCATTCTATTAATCTGTGTATCACTACAAGGCTGTGACTTACCAGCAAGGTTCCTGCAGCAACATCTTTCTCCTTTGGCAGCAATATGATGTCTCCTTGGCTCTTCCTACTCTCTCTGTTTGGATTTCCCACCTGACTTTACTCTGCTAAGCCATTGGCACAAACAGCTTTATTCACTAACCAATAAAAGCATCACATATGCAGAAGAACATTCCACAGCAAAACTGATCTTCCTGTTGTTGTGCTGTCATGAGAAGAGACTGTGAAAAGCAAAATTTGTACCAACCTTCAGGAAAACAACTAGTTAGTTGGAGTGAGATCAATGGTCTTGTATTCTTTGACTATGCTATTTTATTCATAAGAATACATTATAAGGAGCTATATCCATGTTGCAGGTTTAATGTATAAAGATGGTCACTGAAGCACTAATAGTGCAGTAAGGCCATGTAAATAAATATAATGCCGAAAATGCTAATTAATTCCATTTTCTGTCAGGACTCTATAACATAGAAGAGTGCTTTCCCAGGAAAAAAAAAGACTCAAAGGGAACGTGCATGATATAAAAGTGGAGTCCAAAGCTTGAAATCATGCTACTAATGTATATATTCAAATTTTAACCCTTCTCTTTGACAGGATTATGAGTTGTTTTAAATGAATAGTTCATAGTTCCCTGTGCTTTTTTTCTAGGGAACATTGATTCCTTTATTACAAAGAAGAGCATTCTAAAATGTACTTCTGTATGAATGCTTTTCTCTTTTCTTTATTCTTTCTTTTAATAGACTAATGCCCCTATGTACCCACATAAAGTTCCCCTCTCCATTTCATTTCTTCCATCTCAGCTATCCTCTCTTCATTTTAACAATAGTTTCACATTCTGTAAGACATAAAAACAAATAAGCCAATCTCATACATGTCTCCTCTCTGCTGTTTAACATACTTATATTATTCATTTCCTTCTTTGGTACAGATTATTTACATTATTTTGAGCAAAAGAAATAAACGAATTTACATCCTAGAAGTCTCCTTAGCTGGAAGGGAATTCTCTTTTGCCTGAATTCTGCCACTATTTCTTGCCTGAATGTGTTTCTCACTCATTTTGCTTTTCAGCTGTTGTCATATTCTGTTTTCCTCTAAGGAGGTATAATTCTACACACAAAGCTATTGTCTTTAAATGGCTAGTAGATTCCAGGTCATTTTATGATCTTGTCTGTGCTTCCTCCAACTTCCCCTATGGGCCAAACCCTTATTTTTCTCCTGGTCCCAACAACAGCTGTGAGAATGAGTATCAGGCAATGATGATCATTATAACAATTACTAGCAAATGATTTCAGCTATCAATTGTTATTAAGTGATTTCACAGAAAGTTACTGAGCAGGTGCTGCACTGTCAGGGTCCCACATTGGGGCATCATCTGTCATGGTCCAACCTCAAGGGGTTCACACAGTCTAGGGCAGGGGCATGTGGATTAGAAACATTATAGGCAGGTAGAACAGAGATACAAAAGAAACAAGCAGAGACACAGAATAGAGTCAGGAGGGCAACTCAGTGAACTCTGAATTTTTCCATATGCTTATATACCCCAATCCAAAACGGGGAAAGAAGATAAAAGATGTATTTACATGATACAAAGAAGAAACAGAGCAAATACCTCCTCAGTACCTGAAACATCAAGCAGCTATATCCTGAGTTAAGTATTTTGATGTTTAGGCAGGACGTACAATAACCACACCTTAGGTCAAGCATCCTGAAGGCAGCCACTCCCTGGCAAACCTCCTATCACAACCTTGAAGGAACAAGAATAGGCCTGAACTCTCTTGCCTTTGGTCAAGTTGGAATGGATCCTTATCCATGGACTCCAACACGGCACCATAAAATGTAAACAGTAAAACTAACCAACGAAACTAACCTCTCCAGAGTGACACCTTCAATTCACAGTTAATATCTGACTAAGAGGTAGATACAATCCAGGAGTTCTTTTCTCCAAATGAATGTTCTTAGTGTTTGTGTTGTGCCATCTCCCCATATTCTACATCAAATGAATCATTTTAGAATGATTATTCCTAGTAAAATTAGAATATATCTTCAGTCTTGGCATCAGAAAGAGCATTATCAAAGAGAAGAAATCACAAAAATTGGGATCTAGCTAAATACTATGATAAATATACACTATGGGTTCAAGCAATGTTTCTTAAATCTTTTTGTTGTTGTTGTTGGTGGTGGTGGTGGTTAAATCTTTAAGAAGCTTGGATATTGAATTCTCTAAAAATAGCAAATAAATATTACTCTACTCAGGAATAAAATGATGACTATTATTAATACAAATTTATATGCTGATTATTCTGAAGATTATTATCTGTAAAGTGTAGTTGAAAAAATACTATAGGTCACCAGAAATAGAAATCAGCACATGAAGAAGCATTTTCATTTTCCTTGAAGTTGTTTGTGAAGGGAAATTGGATAGTTCTGCTTTTTTGTTTTCTTGGGAATTTGTTGTTGTTGTTTTTATTTTTTTATACTAATGATGTTTTCAATAACATCAAGTAAGATATAAAGAATATGCTCAGTGCAATTCATCATCATACCCTTAACAATGTTTTCATATTCATCCTATACTTTCAACTATATTTGGTTCAATAGTATTCATCAAAATTCTTTCCTAAGCAAAGGGATGTGATTTTAAAGTCACCTAATGTCACTGTGGCTTTTTCATCAATTCCCTTTCAACCTAACAGAACGGAAACTGAGTAAAGATTTACGTGTTTCTGATTCATTTTCCTGGGAAGTAAAATCAATATTTTTGCAAAGAAAAGATGTATTGAATATTTAATTTTTTATGCAAATGACTATAATAAAACAAGCAGACCTTAGCCCAATACAATAACAAAGCCCACCTCACTCATTGTATCAAATTCTTTTTTCATTATTCTAACTGTGGAAGCTGAAAATGCCGCTGCAAAACTTGTTGTCATGACAACAAAATCCCCTCAGAAATGATGCAAGTTTTCATATGAAGGAAGTATTCATGATGATTTAACAGAAAGATGCTGCAACCATCCACAACAAACCCATTTTTCCAGCTTGTCTATTGTTTGCTTGAATGCTTTAACAGCTAGCATAATCTCTTTCCTACATGGCTCTTCAATATACTATAATTAATAATTATCTGAGATTTCCTACATCAGCTCTTGTTTACAACAAAGTAAAAAAGACAGTTGCTAATATCCACCAATATTTACAAGTTAAGTTAGATACATTTTATTTGTCCTTGATGTCCTTAAACATCCTTCATCACTGTAAGGAAAGATTTGCTAATGCTGCACAAGGATAACTTGTAAAATAGTCTATGTCTGTTAACAAAGAGGGGAAAATAAAAGTGAAAGGGTAAAAACCATCATTTAAAATAATAAATAAATATATATATATATGTAGTCATACATACATTCAAAGTCCACCACCTCACACAAAAAGCTTTCTACCATGTTACCTCCTTAAGATTTTACTCTCTGTATTCTAAACTGAGACTACAAATCTGAAAAGCATCAGAATGCAAAATACTGGTGACTCCCAATCTTTCCACTTGGAAGTTTGAGAATGTTTCTTGTCATAATAAATGTTTTCTTTATATATATTCCACTAGTTACATGTGTTCTAAGACATCACAGCATCTGTATACACTTAGCTTAAAGCCTAACTACTCTGAAGGAAAAAGCATTTTATTTACTTTTTAAAGTTTGCTTCTGTGACTCTTCTTTCAAACCATAGTGGGTCTATAGAAAAAAATCTAATAATGTATATTAATAAAATAAGACATTTCAGGAATTATAGGAGATTAAAGATCATACATTTATACATTCAAAAGTTTGCATGCTTTATAATGTTATCACCATATAAAATTATCACATAAAATGCTGGTTTCTTCATTTTAAGTACATTGATAAAAAAGCAAAAATAAAAATATTAAATACCTGAAAATACTGAGGGGAAGACAGTGGCTCTGGTAGGCAACCAGTTGGATACTAAGATAATCATTCAAAACAATGTTGACATTTTAAATGTTAAGCTAATATTGAACACCTTCTATTCACAAATACTTGCTGAGTATATTTCAGAAGCAGGGCTTACAGGCAGGTGCTAGAACGAAACAAGTATCCAGGAGACATGGTCTCTGCCTACTCACAGTCAGGTTGCAGAAACAGCCAAATAGGAATGAGATTTCTTTTCACCAATTTGAGAGAATATGGTATACAGTTCACAAGCTCAGAACAGATGTATATGGAAACAGTATCATCTGGGGCCCAAGGCTGAAGGACTTCTCCCCTGGCTTCTTCTTCCTAATAGTTGCTGTTGCTCAAGCTGTTATAGAAACAAAGAAACCCACAGCCTTAGACTGGAGTAACAGCAAATCTGCCTAAATGTGAAGAAGTCGACTCTCTTCAAAACAATTCAAGTTCCTTCCTTCCTACAAGCTACTCCTGAAAGGTGATCTCTTGCCAAGATATCAAAAGATGGTGATATTTTCTTCCAAATTTTGTAAGAACTTCATGATGCAGACCAACAAATATTGATTAAAAATGAAATAGTAGGTATGTCTTATACCTGATAGATAAACCACAATTTCTCTGTAGAGAATGCTGTAACACAGCCATGTCTTCTCTCTTAGAAAAGCAGAAGGATCTTTTTATTTTAGTTTGACTTAAAAAAAAATCAACCAGAGAAAGCACAGCCTGCTGGAGAATGTAACTTCTCCAAAGAACAGAGGAGCTGACGGAAGGACTGAAAAGCCACTGAGTCCCAGCACTGACTTTTTAAGTTGCAAGGAATCAGTCTTTTTCTGGATGTTCATCTCTGATTTTTAAGATGCTCATATCTGGGGTTGGAGAGATGGCTCAGCAATTAAGGGCACTGATTGCTTTTTCAGGGGAGCAGGGTTTTGTTCTCAGCACCCCGTGGGAACACATAACCATCTGTAACTACAATTTCAAAATAGTACAGTGCTCTCTCTATGGCTTCTACAGGCACCAGGCACACATGTGGTGCACAACATATACGCAGATAAACACTCATCAAAGTAAATCTTGTTCAAAAGGATGCCTTAATTTGAAGCTTCTTGGGATTTCATTTAGTATTCATTCAAGTAAGGCCGCCCCATATTTCGTTTCCTTTTCTGACTAATGAAGTCTCTGAGGTGAAAATTTTTGGAACTGCCGGTATTTTCAACACCAGGCACCCATATTTAGTGAGCAGCTGAAGTGAGATCCATCATCTTAAACACCAAAGGGAGCACTTCCCAAAATGATATTTCAATTGAACTCTTTCTCCAAAAACTTACTAAAATGTATAAAAAGATCATACTTGAATAGCTCATAAATCAATTGGTTGTCTATACAGGGCTAAAAAATGTGTGGAGGCGAGAGGGGACAAGAGGTTTACTATCTTTTTAGGGAGTTGTATTCCAGTGCAAAGTTCCCCCAAAAAAAAGAGACAGGAAGGGGCATTAACTATTCCTAAATCATTAGAGATACACACTATTAAGCAACAAGATACTATTATAGACTTACTAAAATGTATAACAATAAAAAATGCTGGTAATATCAGGTGTTTACCAGAATGTGGGTAAACTTGATCCATTGCATGTTGCAAGTGCTAACGTGAAATGCACAATCACTTGGAAACCTATTCAGTATTCTTGTAACAAAGCCCACACATGCTACCAAAGGCATACTGCCATACAGTGGTTCTAATCCTACATACCTAGCTAGGGCAAATGAAAATGTACATCCACACAAATGTTCAGAAAAGCATTATGCATTACCCGCTAAATAAAACCTGGACCCAATAACAAAGTGTATTAATCGGTGAAAAAAAATAGAGTATTGCTTTGTATTAGAATGTTACACAATGGTAAAAACAATATTTATGTGTGCATCCATCATTAATTAACCTCTAAAATATTTTAAGTAAAAGGTGAGATATAAATGCTTATGTATTGGTTATATTATCCTTATTTTATTCAGACGGGGTCTTATTATGTTGTCCCAGATGACCTGGAACACTATGTAGGGGTCACAGAGATCCTCCTGACTCTGCCTTATGAGTGCTGGGACTGGGATTAAAGCATGTGCCACCATGTCCACTGTATTAGCATGTTTAAGGAAAATTTTTAATAAGCACAAATCTGTAGAAACAGAAAGCAGACCAACAATATCTCGGTGCATGAACATGACAATTGACAACAGGTTGATGTAAAAACTCATTTTGAATTAACTGAAAATAGAATCATGATGGCTGTGCATGATATATTTTCACTATACTGAAAAGAATAGAATTATCTACTTATAGTGAGATATCCATGTTACTTAAAAGTTATTTCTTGAGAATCATTGTTAAAAGGTAATAAAGCCTTTGCAATGAAAGTATCTCCAGTAGATATGTGTACCTGGCTTTGATGCTGCAAACTGATTTGTAAACAAACTGCCCATCACTGTCAGTACTAGGGGGGGCAGATCCCTGGAGTCACCGTATTCATGAAGAAATGAGGGTGGGAATGCTTCAGTGGGGCTTATTAGCTGCCGTATGCATTCTTGTTTAGTTTTCAGTGCTGTGAGATACACACACGTGTAGTTATGCATTGGCCATCGCTTTCAGGCAGACAGAGATAGAGAGAAACAAACATGCAGGATTATGCATGATGTTTTGTGCTGACCTGCACAGTCACATCCATCATTGTCTGTTGTGCACATCCTCTTCCCAGTGGCTTTTAACTCATCACTCCAAGCTGTGTACAAGTAAGGAGAGACACAGGAACAGGAAGGACAGGCTCTTGGCACAATTCAACCGTGGAATCCCACTTTGAAAATAATTATACTGCATCTACTGAAGGCATTTTGCTGACATTTATTGGATCCCTTACAGTTTCAGCTATAATGGATTGGGAGCTATCATTTACAATGTGAGGAATAATTAAGAGTCATTTTATGACTGATAAAAATATTCTCCCAAAGTAAAAGTTCACTCTTCCATTTTTTACCACATGAAAGAAGTCAGTGAAACAATGGGAACTCTACTGTTAAATGCAAGTATAAAATTATTCTGTAAGGGCTCTCACTGAGCCGGAGGCTATAACATTGCAGTGAGGGCTATTGCTTCATCATAACTGACTGCTGGTGTGCTCTGCTCAGACAGGTGGGAAAAGACCATGACTGTGGGGTGTGTACATTAGCCACAAGCTGAAAATGATGGACGTTTTGACCTGCTGTGCTGTAGCCCCAGCTGCTATTGATAATTCTTGGTATTATTTCTAGAAACATTCTCAGGGGCTGTCTTCAGAATAAGCCAGCCACTGACTCCACTAAGGGCAGATCACTCACAACACAGTTTGTATCATTTGACTAGGGAAAGTAGCCTACATGTGGTCTAAATTAAGGTTCTCAGGCTCAGTCCTTTAGACACATGGCACAGGATATTCCCTGGGATTAAGGCCATCCTACATACTGCAGGATACTCAGTGACTCCCAACAGATGCCAGTAACACTCCAGCCCCCACTGTAACCAAAATATGCTTCAAGAAAATGCAAAATATCTATAAAGAGGAAAAAATCATATGAGTATTGATGACAAACTCAAAATCTTTGAAATAATCAAAACGTGTAGAGTTTGAAGAATTACCATGTTTTTCACTGTTGGGTTGTTCAGGAAATTTTATACATGTTGATACACAAGACATTCAAAGTGAAAAATCTTAGAGGGAACATTTGTAAGAAGGAAAAGGTACATCATTCTGTGAGCAAACTCCAGCACCTAGGTCTCACTATGTGCCTGATACTCAACAGAGCTGAACAAATAGCCTTGATTTTGAAGTTAAAGAAACATATCCCAAAACAGAATCTAAACTTTACACCCAAAATCTATGACTTTACTTGATGTCAGGTCTTAGTGTGTGTGTGTGTGTGTGTGTGTGTGTGTGTGTGTGTGTTTGTGTGTTGTTGGGTTTTCTGTCCTGCCTGGTTTCTGCAACCATTTAATCTCAAAGAAAACCACGCAGAGAGTCTACATTAGTTATAAACTGATTGGCCCATTAGCTCAGGCTTTTTATTAACTCTTATAACTTATATTAGCCCATTATTCTAGTATATGTTAGCCACATGGCTCAGTACCTTTTTCAGTGGGGCAGGTCATATCTTGCTTCTTCAGTGTCTGAGCAGGACTCAGAAGGAATGGGATTCCTCCTTCCCAGAGTTCTTCAGTTCCATTGACCAGCTTCTGCTTCCTGTCTGGTTGTTCCACCTATACTTCCTGCCTGGCTACTGGCCAATCAGCATTTATTTAAAACATAATTGACAGAATATAGACAACTGTCCCGCACCATGTGTGTGTGTGTCTGTGTGTGTGCATGCATGCATGCTCTGCATGTACACATATGCATATTTATGTGTTATATGTGTTTGTATGTATACTGTATGTGTATATATGCAAACCATACACACATATATATATATACATATATGTATATATATATACATATATATATATGAACGTGTGTGTGTGTATACCAATGTAATTGTGAAATATATAAAAGTGAAAAGGCATGTATTTGGTAATTGACTGCTATATATCACAATTCCTTGAACAAAGTGAATTAACATTGTGCTCTAATAGCTTGCTAGTCACACCATTGATGAAGGTATGGACAATAACCAAACCTCAAATAAAATGCTGAATAGATTAAGTCAACAGCAGTCTTTTGCTCATATATACTCACAGCCTGGAGAATGGAGGACACTCAGCAAGGAGACCTGAAATAGGATTGCTCTGAGGACAGAATCAAGGCATTTGAGAGGCTGGCTTTGTTGCAACAAAAAGACGGAGAGAGTCTTGGGTTTCAAGGAAGAATGTGATAGGCTTGAATATGCTTATGGATAACGTTAACAATCTGTTAAGAGGAGAACTGGTGAGGTGTTTTCCCCTGAGGGGTGAGGCAGTGTGGAACTTGTGTATCAGGAACAAGAGAGCCTATACTTAATTTTAGTTCCTATGTGGTACAAAGTTATCAAGGCAGAGCACAACACGAAAGGCATCATGATGCATGTTCTTAAGATACCTGTAATTTATGATATCTCATTCATCTTGAATACAAAGAAAAGACCAAGCAGTCAACTCGTTCCCCAAGGACTTAGTGGTACTAATGCTTTGCAAATTAAAGTCTTCCTTCAAAACTTTTAATTTCAGTAAATGGAACTAAACACTTCTAAACACTGCAGACAACTGCAGAAGAAGACAAACACAGCCCTTTCTTTTCAGTTCATGTCTACATCATCTGAGAACCTAGTTCTGAGTTTGGAGCTTCTGTGTGATATCTCCCCACAGATACCATGAAGAAGGAGGTGGTACTGGGGACTGAAATGCTCCCTGTTTGTGAACAGGTAGACCACAAGCTGGGGTCTACCTTAGCATACTTTTCTGCCTCAAGAACTTCCAAAAACTGCAACACCCTTAAGTTCTATAATCAGATTGTTTTCTAAAGGTGCCCTCAACTTCCAGAGATATTCCCCAAGTAATTTTAGTATGTATTTAATTGTATTTTATTTCTATAATCACTGATACAATAGCTAAGTTTCAGAACTAGATCTGAAAATCATTTGGAGTATTAAAACAATAACTAAATAAAGAGCAAAAGCTTGATTCAGCATCAGAGATCTGAGTTTGAAAACTTTTCTGACAATTTCAGTCTACGAAAGAGTTCAGAAAGGCTGTTCATCACCCATAGCCTAAAGCCTTATTTCTCCAATGGGGTTGATGAGAGAATTACATATAAAAGTATTTGACTGCTCTACTTGTCTATCCATCCACTCATCCATCTACCTATCCACCCATCTACCCATCCATCCATAGCATATAAAATAATGAGAATCTCAGTTCCATAACAACAGTGACTCAATGGAATAATAAAAATAACTATGAAAGCACAGCAGACAGAATCTTGACAGACAGACATCTTCATCTTCTTGATGTAGTATAGTGACCCCCATGTCACATTAGAAATGACACATCAAACTGTCATTTGTTCTATCATTTGTCATTTGTCTTGTCTTTGTTCTATCTTATGCTTATATCATTTGCTTAAATAATTTAGGTGAGAGGCCTACATTAATTCAATATCTAGTTCTCTGTCTGTCTATCTATCTATCTGTCTCTCATGTTTTATCTTGAACTTTTGGATTTTATTTTGTATGTAGAAAGAACAGCAGGCTGCATCCTGCTACACGGCTAGCTTTACCCAAAATAATTACACAGAAACTGTATGCATTTAAACACTGCCTGGTCCATTAGTTTCAGCCTCTTATTGGCTAATTCTCATATCTTGCTTTAACCCATATTTAGTAATCTGTGTAGCACCACAAGGTGGTGGCTTACCAGGAAGGATCTTAGCCTGCGTCCATCTCAGAGAGGAGAGCTATGGCATCTGTCTGAGGCGTCTGCCTAACTCTGCTTTCTTTCTCCCACAATTCTGTTCTGTCTACTCCACCTACCTAATTTTCTGTCCTATTAAAGTGCCAAGGCAGTTTCTTTATTAACCAATGAAAGTAACACATAGACAGATGACCCTCCTCCATCATTTGTAGCTATAAATTTTAAATCAGGACAAATTCTATAAGCATCCAAATCCTAGTGTATGTGCCATCCAGAATCTCATAAGATATTGCAACACTGGGAGTGAAATAGGACCACTCTCTGGAAATTTTCTATTTAATTTAATAAAATTGGGGTTATTTTTTATGTAGCTGAAATGTTAATACTTTTTAATACATTCCTTGAAGTATAAAAGGGAATGGTGTGTGTGTGTGTGTGTGTGTGTGTGTGTGTGTGTGTGTGTGTGCGTACTGGGTGGGGCTATTGATTGTGTCTGAGCAAACTTTGAACTTGTCCAGTTTTCTCCATGCATAGAGGGAGGAAACTGGGAGCTTTATTCAGGGCTGAGTGTCAGTGCAGGTTATTAATATTTATGGCTCCTTCTCAGTAAGTCTGAAATCTATTCTAGCCTGCTAAGAAAATCAATGGAAGCTCCATATAGCCCACTCTATCCTTTAAGACACTTTCATGCTATTTTCTCATTTGATATATCCCCAACCTACTTTAGGCTACTCAAAAAGATGGACACTCCATCAAGCAAAAGAGAACTCTAACATGTCCACCAGTGCTGAAGTTTCTTCATTTTCAACTGATGTCCCTAAAAGCCAGCATCTCCCAACCCCCACCACCTGATCCTCCACTTTGTTGGGGATTTCCTGGTGATTGTGATTATTGAACATGTTCCCCTACTCTACCTTTTTCCCCTCATGCTAGGCAGGGGACCTTGAAAGCTACCTCAGACTTTAGGTTACCTACAGAGAGTCTCTTCTTCTCGGCCTGCTGGTAGCACAATGAAAAACTACAGGGAAGAGGAGGGCACAAGCATATGTGTGCAGTGGGGAGAGTCACTGCCTTCTACCTTTTGTCTACTTGGTAAAATTTGGGGCTAGCATGTAAAGACAGACAATGTGGAAACTTATAGAAAGCAGACTTCCTTCTCCTGCCAGTAATCACTTGTCAATAGCTCTTCAGGTAGGGGCTCCTCCATGCTGGGGTTTTGTCTGGCTGGAGCTTGCATAGGTCATGCTATCACACTTTCTGAGAGTCCCTATGTGTAGCTGCCCTGTTGTGTCTGGAAAACACTGTTTCCTTGAAGTCTTATACTACCTTTTGTCTCTTACAATCTGTCTTCCTCTTCTTCCACATAGATCTTCTTGAACCTTGAGGGTAGGAATGTAAGACAGACATCCCCTTTAGGGCTGAGCATTCCATAGTCTCGTACTCTCTGCACACTAACCAGTTGTGGGTCTCTGTGTCAATGTCCATCTACTGCAAGAAGCAGCTTCTCTAGTGAGGGTTGAGCTATGTATAGTTGTAAGTCCTCAGGGGTTGTTTCAGTGCTATTCTTGGGGCATGTTGTAAGGAAATAAGGATAAAAATAGAGGGATCACTGTTTACTCATTTGTGTAGTGTGTTCCACACCCTCTTCTTCGAGGATGTGGTATGCGTGATCATCACACCCTTGACTCTTGGGTTACTGGGATTTAACTCAGAGTTTACCACCCATATCTTGATGCTTCCACTGCAGAGGCAGCCCTTCACTAGCTCTCCTTCAAGTGTGCTGCTGTATAAACTAAGTAGGTAATTCCAAAACACCATATTAGAAATTATTGTTACTATTGATACTAATAAACATTAGAGTTCCTACATGACACTCCATGTATTATTGTATCCTATGTGACACTCTTGTTCTTACATGACACTCCATGTATTATTGTGTCATGTGACACTCTTCTTCTCACATGACACTGATGTGGGATTCCCCTCTGTATACTGTGAATACCAGTGGATAATAAAGAAACTGTCTTGAGCCCATGATAGGGTAGAACAGTGCTAGGCAGGGAAAACTAAGCTGAATCCTGGGAGGAAGAAGGTGGAGTCAAGGGAAGCCAAGGAGCCACCGAAAGAGACAGTCATGATGAAACCTTGCCAGTAGGCCATGAACCTCATGGTAAAAAATTAAAATAATGGCAATGAGTTAATTCTAGATATAAGAGCTAGCTAGCAATATGCTTAAGTAATTGGCCAAACAGTGACTTAATTAATACAGTTTCTGTTGTGGTTATTTCTGGAGTCTGAGCAGCCCGGAAAACAAACAAGCTGCTTCTTACTACAAATTGGTGTGCCAATTTAGTCAACTAAATCCATATAAAACCTTAGAGTGCTTGGAAAGGAATTCTAGACACTAAAAAACAAAGTTTAGCCACATTTATTTTCCCGAATGAGTTTTTCTTGCAGGCGGCATGCTACAGCTTTTTTAAGTGAGGTTTTCCTGATTCAGTGGTAACAGAAAAAAATCCGTGGTTTTGAAATGCTGGCTTCATATGCTGTGCTGCCAGCATGAACTCTGACTCTTTCTGGAGGTCCACTATGGAGCATTTAAATGAGTTTGTGAACAGAGAGCTACAACTTGCTTAATGGCAACATAGACTGGCTGTGTGCCTAAAAATGTGGCTGTGAACATGGCTCTCAGAGGCAGCAAACAGCTCTGCCATGCTTAATTGAGTGGGACAGGCAGGCAGCAATGGTGCCAGTTAAGTTTATGAGAAGGACTTAGCATTTTAAAAAGCACTTCTGGTTAGAAAAGGATTACAGATATACAATAAAAACAAATCCAGATGGAAGAGACCTCTAAATGGGTCACAGTGTGTTTAAAAAATGTATGTAGGCTTGGGAGAGAGAAGAAAAGAGTATAAAAAGTTAAGTAGACAGTTTACAAAAAACTAAAACAAAGTATTTAAAGAGAGAGTGCAGACAGTCATAGATTAAAGAAGTAAAGATGATAAAATAAATATTAAAAAGTAATAGATTAAAAACAAATAAGCCACATAAAAATGGAAAATTCAAAAAGATTCTGGATTATGTATACTATTGTGTTTTCTTTGAATTTTTACCTATGAATGAGCTAAGTACAGAGAGACATTTTATTGTACAGGCTGCTAAGCTAAACCAACATATATATCTTAAAGGTGTCTTGACTTCAAAATATGGGTCTAAGGATATGTTGCTTTGGAAAAAAGGTTCTGCTTTTGTTTCCACAGAGGATGAGAACCTATGGAGTCCTTCCAGACTAATGTGGTTTGATGGACAAAGATCCCCTGAAAGGTTGCCTTGGACACCTCTCAAAAAATTACTTTGCTCAATAAACAGCAGGTAGTTTGAAGAGAACTACCCCCAAATTCCCAAATATTGTTTATGTTTGTTTACATTTAAAGGGGGATAAGCTATAGAGATTTGCATTGGTATGGATATTGGTTTATTGATACAAATTTAAGGATAATTTTGTTATACTGTGAATATATATATATATGTTATATATATATACATATATATACATACATATGTATGTTTAAGGTATTTTGTTTATGCAACTCATTTTAAAATATAAAGTTTATATTTAAAATATAAAGTATATATAAAATATAATCATCTATAATAGTCAAGCTTGTACTCATGTTAGTTAGATTTTCTAGATATATATTTATTTCAGTTAGATAGGCATTCTTCAAACCTTTCAAAGACTACAGAATACGGCATTTAAAATGTTTTAATTAGGACTTTTCATGACAATGAGATACATCTACTCCTGGCAGCACCAATTACTTCAAGAGGAAGATGGGCATCAAAGATACTTCTTATGGAGTTGGTTAGTCATTTGGGCAAGAAACTGCTCTTGCCTGGACTTCTTGATGCTATGCTGTATGAACTAGACATGCAGGACCCACAAAGAATTGACTGCTGAACTTGAATAAAGATGAGACCAGCCTTCAGGTTTCCTGCTTCATGAAAGAGTCTGCTAGACAATCTGCAGGACACAGAAGAAAGTTACTGACAAGCTGTTAATATAGGTGGAACTATCTTTGAAGTTTCCTGTTTCGCGGAAAAGTCTGCTGGATACTGTGGGCCAGTAGGCTGAATATGGATGCCCCAATATTACAGAAGAACTTTGGATGACTGTCAGGCAGCAAGATGTCTCTGTCAATTCTAGAATTTTGGAAGTTGCTTGCAATGAACTTATTGTTTACTTAGGTAATATTATAACCTTCTGGTATCTTTGATGGAGTTGACGGATTGATAGTTATAGTTTTTCTTAGTTGTGATAAAAGATAAAGTAGATAAAAATATTGTAACTATAATTCTTGCTTGATACCTGTTTTGTTATATGTAATTGTATTATGTTAAAGTTAAAACCTTCCTTTTTTATTTAACCAGAAAAGGGGAGGTGATAATCGGATTCCTCTCTGTATGATGTGAATACCATTGGTGAATAAAGAAAGTGTCTTGAGCCTGTGATAGAGTTGAATAAAGCTAGGCAAGGAAAGCTAAACTTAATGCTGGGAGGAAGAAGACAGAGTCAAGGAGAAGCCATGGAGCTGCCAATGGAGACAGACATGCTGAAATCATGCTAGAAGGCCACAAGTCTTGTGCTAAAATATAAAATAATAGAGATGGGTTAATTCTAGATGTAAGAGTTAGCTAGCAATACACTTAAATAATTTGGCCAAGCAGTGATTTAATTAATACAGTTTCTGTGTGGTTATTTTGGTAGTCTGGGTGGCCAAGAAAACAAACAAGTGGCTTCTTACTACATGACACTCCATGTATTATTGTGTTATACATCACACTCTTTCTCAATTATTTTTCTCCCTTTTGTAATAAAGCATCATCATCATTTTGTTCCATGTTGTGTCTTGAAATAATTCCACAATGTCCTATTATTAGAAGAATTTTTAATGCATTGATAGGCTTAAGAAACATTAAAATAAAATAAACTTTATTTTCAAATTAAAACTCACAAAGTCTACTTAGACCAGATAATTAGCTCTCATTAATAATACATGAGATCTAATTTTTCAAAGAAATTTACTACTGGATCATGGCAATATAACTGAATATGATACAAATTTTATTACTTATACCATGCCAGATACAAATATTGCACAAAATTAAGATGTCACTGGTAAAATTAATATCAAAAGGCTTCTTATGCTGGTTATTTTCTGTCAACTTGACATAAACTAGGTCAACTGGAAAAAAGGAAACCCAGTTGAGAAAATGCTTCCATCAGATTTCCCTGTTGTTAACTCTGCGAGGTGTTTCCTAGATTACTGATTGATGTTGGAGGGTCCAGCTTACTGTGGGTGGTACCACCAATGAGAGGCGGTCCTGGAAGGTTTAAGAAAGCAAGCTGAGCAATAAGGGGGAAAGCATATAAATAGCACTTTCCCGTGCCTTCTGTGTCAGTTTCTGCCTCAAGGTTCCTGTCTTGGCTTCCTTTAGTGATAGGTGTTCACCTGGAAGTATAAGAAGAAATAAACCCTTTCCTCCCTTAGTTGCTTGCTCATGATGTTTATCACAGCAAT
Organism: Arvicola amphibius; assembly: GCF_903992535.2. Lineage (NCBI taxonomy): Eukaryota > Metazoa > Chordata > Mammalia > Rodentia > Cricetidae > Arvicola > Arvicola amphibius. The sequence goes on along the minus strand of NC_052053.1, from coordinate 103,665,811 downwards.
ACAAAGCATAAAGACACACCCCTGAACTTATTCCCATGGATTTTTCATAGGAATCTTTTCATGTACATAACCAATTTCAAAATTCCAAGAAAGACTCATTAATTCAAACAAGTTCCATAAAATGCACATTTTATTCTGTATCATGAAAAAATATCCACATTTAAATAAAGTGTGAAAAAAAGCAAAGTTAATCCTCCCTGATGAAATACAGTTTATTGTGCTAAAACCCAGAATTATTTTGGGTTAGAAACTTCCACCTGCCAATTCATTTTTGGAAACAAAGATTTCTTTAGAACAAACTTTCAATAAAGTGGAAATTGTGACAAACTTCCCAACTGCAATTGAATTTGATCACAGTATTTCAGAATTGACCTTAAAGTCTCCAATTTAAGATGTTTTCACATAACCTCTAAGCAGTTGAGCAATAAGTCAATAGTACATACAAAATTTCTATATTACACACTGCAATGCCTTGATTTAAGTAGAAAAACATGACAGCCTAGCATGAAGCAAATTTTGAAAACTATAGACAAGTACTGTTTAACATATTGGTATTAAAAATATCTTCCACAAAGTGTTGACCTACTTCCTTAGTCAATAGATGAACCAAATTTCCTTATCCAATACATAAACCAAATATTTTCACCAAGTTAACTCTTAGGAAGCATTTTTAATATCCACAAATATGGTTACAGTGGCAGAAACATTTTTGAGAACTTGAAAAAAATAATTCCCTGTAGCAAGATCAGTCAGGAGTTTACATTGTAAGGTACAAAATGGTATCACTGGTGTACACAAAGTCAGTAGAACACAGAGTCAAAAGAAATAAATAATTTTCAATATATCTTAGATATGGATAATTCAGTAGTATTGTCTGAATACCAAGCATTTCCTGAAGTCACTGCCATCTCAATAAACAACAGAAAACAACTGCCAGTTGTAACAGAAATTTTTACCACAACATGTAGGTGTGGAAATGATTCTAACCTACTGTCCAACTTACCCTAAGCCTTTCACCAGGGAGGAAAATATCCATCGACAAAGAGAGTTTAAGTCAGTTTCTTAGGTAAAGCATGAATATTCCCTCCTTCTAACTATAATGAGCTTTAGCACAGAAGGAGGCTGCTACAGAGGGAAGCCAGTGGATCCGATATAAAAACTGAGCCAACTTAACATCTCATGTCTCTGATGGAGATGCTGAGACTCACAGCATCAAACATTCCCCTGGGGGTCAAAAAGCAGTCCCTGCCACTAAGACTTCTGAAATGAAATATGTTAGATAACTGATTTTAAATAAAGTACATTGAGATTTTATTTAATAATCCACTCTTATGAGATAAAATAGACCAATATTAAAGACTCAGTTCAGTCAAACTTGGACACAAAACTGAAAAATAGCAGTCATTCTAATTTGCATAGTTTAATGCCTAGCTCATCTTCCTACTTGATCAACTGGGCTACTATCAGGAATATTTTCTTAGCATTTGGGTTGAAAAAGTCTGGAACCAACTCTTTTAACACTTTTCAGTTTCCTTTACTCAGTGACGCACCTCACCATGGGAAGAGGTGGCTCAATTTTACATCGCCAAAGATCATTTAGCTGAGAATAAGGATACAATACTTGTCAATGTTATTTACATAAGTTATTAAGTGTAAATATTCCATCTGCTTTATTCAGTCATTGAGCTAGCTTTTATCCCCCCTTGTCTGTGCTGGTTCTTCATCAACCAGTGATTCTTCATAAATGTGTCCTCTGGAAACTGTCTAATCAAGAGGCAAACCAACCACCCAGGTACTTTAGGGACTTGGACTTCTGGATTGAAGCCAAACTTTACGGTAAACTTGGAAGCGAGTAGAAAAGCATCCTCTCATGTTAAAAGCTCTAAATACCTGACAAGTTTTCAAACTAGTTCACAATGTTTCATTCAAAACAAAACCACGGTTGTAGCTTGTGATTTCAAAGTTAACCAAACAAAAACTATTGAAAAAAGATATCTCACAAGGAGGAATCACTTAGAAGGCAACAGCATTCTCCCAATACCCTGTAGCTTTTCGGCAGTGTTCTTTAACCAAATGCCACAATCAGCACAGGTTAGCAATGAACATGTAGCACCTCATTTACATGAAAATGCCAAAGATGAATGTGACCTAACCATGAGAACTTTGGGTAGAGTCCCAGGGATCCTCCCACTTAGACAAAATCTGTGTGCTAGTCATAGTTCCCTCTGCCTCCTGTCACGCACAGAGTAGCTTCGGTTGAGACCTCTGCACTGTGAGGTGGTCATGTCCTATCTGTCTTTCGTTCTCTCAAGACACTTCCTTCAAACATCGCAAAAGATTGAAAAACAAAATCGATCGCATTTTAGATCTTAACTTTTTCATCAGAAAAATTAATTTGTTGAAAGAAAATATCTATCTGACTATATAGAGATAGATAACAGGTGCATTAAATTTGGGTGAGAACACAAGACTCCATTCTAAACAGAAATTGTTCATTTGGAAGATGCATTTAATAGTGGTTTGGCAAGAAATGGTCATCAGTATAATCAATAAAAAGGCTTGAAAACTCTATTTAAAACACGATGAGTAAAAAAAAAATTAAAGACTTCTGATGACTCACCTAAACTACAGAAAGAAAAAAAAAATCTTGAACACATATTGTTTTCTTATATTAAAAACCCCTCTTAGGTGAAAATTCATCTGGGAAAGACAACATAAAATACTCACACCTGTCGTGTGTTACATTTGTCTCTTATAGTAACTACATTCCCCAGTTTGTAGCCATTGGTGCCTCTCAGCTGCTGGGAGAAGCGAAAGGAAATTCAGTTTTTAGATCATGGCTGATTTTATTCACAACAGTTCTCAACCTCTGCCATTTACTCTGGCCACCAGGAAAGTCAAGCATTGACATTACAGGGTACAGTTTTGTTTTGTTTTGTTTTGTTTTAATTCTTTTTATTTAGAGAATCTTTGGCTGTGTATGTCCTGATTAAAAAAAAAATGGAATTCATGCTGGAAGAGTCTATCCTTACAGTCCTAGGATTATGCAGAAAGACATTTTTCTAAAGTTCAACTGCTTGTGTTTGAAATCCAGCTTTATTGATCTGTTGTTTATTAATTAGGTACTGCAATCCTATTTAAGTTCCTTAATTTACTTCTTCATAGGAATGCTGCAGAATTAAATATGATTATTTAACTACCTTGATTAGTGCAGGGAATACTCAGTAACTATGAGCCTAACTAGCATTCACTAAGGGGTAAGAAGCACACGGAGTTGACTTCTCTCGGCTAGGCTGTGCTATCTCTGGTTCATTATCCAATCCCTGAGTGGTTTTGACTCCCACAAAGCATGCAAATTGCCTTGTATTAAGAAGCAAGAGACAGAAAATCTTAAGTTACAAAGCATACTTGTACTCTCAGGACATATGACACGTGGTAGGTACTTTAAAATTTCTGATTCATGGCCCTTCCCTACATAGCATGACTCGGCACTTTAATGATAATCTAGAACCAGCCTCAACATCTATTGCCATGTAAACAAGTTTGGGCTAACCTATTCTTTCTATATCCAAATTCACAAACATGTCCAACTTCCTCATTGAGTTCAATCAATTTTAGTACTCTAAAGATAACTTAAGCAAGGAAACGCTCTGGGTATGTTTGCCTTCCTGAGTGTTTTTGAGGTACAAGAGATAAAAGAATAGTGTGGGCGAATCCCATCTTGCTTCAGGACCTTTGGACACGACCCTTCTCAGTTAGCTAAGAAGCATCAGTTGAGCATAAAATACTTTGAAAATTAAAGTTATTAATCACAATTTAAAGGGGCACAGCCTAACACATTGGTGTGTTGAATATAATTAGGTATCACTATTCAATTAATTTGTTATTTAAAATATTTTAGCTTTAGAGAAAGCGTTTCTTTGTTTTAATTTTTAAAAGTCAACTGACTTAACATCTGAGAGATATCCTAAATGAGAAAAATTGAGTCCAGTCCAGGAGATACAAAGAGGACCTCTATAAACGTGCAGAAACTTAATTTATGTTTTAGCACAGAGAAACAGATGGGGAGACTAACAAAAGGACTACAACTCCTAGTTAATACTGAGCTATGGATGATAAATATTTCAAATAAGTAAAATTTGAGAATACTTCAGTGACGATCTAAGCTTTAGATTGGAGAGACATGGAAATCAAGGACAGGTCATTGAAGAGTGGCAACTCTGGAACTTCATTGTCGAGACCGCATTTCACACATTTCACACAGTTCCTCTCTGGGGACTTGAGTCAGCTCGTGGGCGAGTCCCTTGCTTAGAAAAGAAAAACTAACAGTAAAGATAAATCTATTCAGCACAGAGGCATCTGACTTTATTTCTTGTTCGATTGCTACAGTTGAGCCAAGTTTAGTAACTGATATCACTAAATGTTTAAAAACTCGTTAAGATTTGGAATACATATATGTTGTCCTTTTACCTTTCAGGGCAGAGGTGTCAGTCAGGAAAATACATGATAACTCTAGGAAAGGGATAGTCATATTTTCCTTTTGCTTGACTGTTTCTACTCAGAGGAAACTGGTGGAAAGTATTTATGTGTATGTGAAAGCAACTGTTAGCTGTAATGTTGTAACACAGTGGATAAACATATAAATATTACTAATAGCTTAGCAAATAAAGGATACAGTAGATAGTAAAAAGTTGGGGCCAATGACATTTTTAGCCCCCTTTGACCCTAAGTCTTTATTTTTAAAGATTTTTAAAGCTAATGATTTTTTGATGCTTGCAATTATGTGTCCTTCAAAATAGTCGTAGAAAATTCTTAGTTGGAAACAGACTTTTAAATTGCAGTTAGGTGAAAATCCTAACAAAATCCAGTGAGAAATCTAAACATAAATGTTCTTTCTGTTGAAAAAAAGTCCCCTTTGTGTTAGTGTTCTTGTTCTTTTCTTACCCTAAGCCATCTCAGCAAATATAACAAAACGACTTTATGTGGAACCCTGAGGACAAAAGCTTCTTTGTAGAATGGGAAAACATTAACAAAATTGCCTTCAGTTCAAAAATCAAATGTCTATGTATTGAACATTGCTTCCTTGAATTCTAACAATAACAATCCCATCAATTTCTCAATTAAAACGCTGTCACTAAGGACACACAACACGAGCAGGTTTTAGTGCCCTTTCAAATGACTAATGTGGTTTTCCTGTAAAAGAAAGGTGACTTCCCCTTGACATCATAACAGCTTGATAGAACCTGGGAGTAGTTGGAGCCTTTGTTAAGGTACTCAGTGTTTGGAAAACTGAGACTGAAAAACAACACACTAAAGACAGTTACCCAAACTTTGCTAGATGGACAGAGTTGGAATCAGAATTGGAGATGGCACCCAATGATGTTTAAAATTTAAGCATACTTTCTTCTCTCCCTTTCCAGCAGAATCCCAGGAGCCTACTCACATCTAAGAAAGATATCAAAGCACAGCACTCACCTAAGAAAATGTTCGTTTTAGAGGTATCTATGTGTGGTAGATCAAGACAAATTTTCTCTTTCTCTTCATGAAACACTGGGAGCAGGGGACTCAGGAAATAACTTTAAAAAGAGAAATGATACACGGTAGTAAAATTCAGCAACAACTAAGTTAGTGAAAAAGAAGAGGCCATGAATTGGAAGGAGAGAGAACATGGAGGGGTATATGGAAGGGTTTGGAGAGAGGAAAGGGAAGGGAAAATATTATAATTAAATTATAACCTCAAAACTTTGCAAAAGGGACAATTTCACAAGGACCAGCTGCTGCACAATTCCAGGCACTTCTTTGAAGATTAATTTAAATAAAACGAAACAAAAGCAACAGGTTTTTCCAAAAGAATTCTGAAGTTTCCCAGGTTCTCACAGGTAAACAATATCCTTAAATTCCATGTGACTGGTATTTGGAGTCCAGTTAGTTTTCAAACTTTCATTTTGGTTTGCTGTTATAATTGACATTCTTATTAAAGTACTAGGTACCACTGAGTAGGTCATTGTTCTAGGAGCCATTTAAAACCCCACATTCTCATGCTCTCTGTCCTCTGACCAATGCGAAATTGTAGAAAATTTTCTTAATTGCGACAAATGTGCAACCAGGGTTGTAATAAAAATAAAATTCTTTAAAGAATGAAGTTTGGTTGTGAGTCTAGCCTTTGAATTCACAAGAATGACTCCAGCTAAGAATCTAATATTGGAAGAGTACTAAAATACCCTTCCCTTGTAATCAGATTCATGACTACCTTAACTGTAATCATAGAGCCTTCATCCAGTAACTGATGGAGGCAGATGCAGACATCCACAGCTAAGCACTGGGCTGAACTCCTGGCGTCCAGCCATAGAGAGGGGGAAGCACTGTTATGAACAGAAGGGCCAAGACTACGACGGGGAAACCCACAGAAACATCTGACCTGACTAGTGGAACTGGCAGCTGTGGAAACTGCTTAAGAACAAACTAGGCCCTCTAAGTGTGGGTGACAGTTGTGTGACTTGGGTAGTTTGTGGGGCCACTAGCTGTGGAACCAGTATTTATCCCTACTGCATGAACTGGCTCTTTGGAGCCCATTCCCTCTGGAGGGATACCTTGCTCAGCCTAGATACAGCAGGGAGGCCCTTGGTCCTGCCTCAAGTGATGTGACAGCCTTTATGTCTGTCACATGGGAGGCCTCACCCTCTCTGTGGAGTGGATGGGGGTACGGTGGGGAGATGTTGGGGAGAGCAGGAAGATGGGAGGGAGAGGGAACTGGGATTGGTTGTAAAAAAAAAAAGATTGTTTTAAAAATTAAAAAAAAACAGAAGACTATGCTTTTAGACATTTTGAAATCAATATTCATTTTTGACTTTGAAAAAAAGAAGAGTGAAGTTTGGTGTGAATTCGACTACTATTCCTGAACTATTTCAAAGTCACTGATGTAAATGGGAGGTACTATGAGCTTTGATGCTTTTTTTCTACTTTTGGGGTTTCTATTCATCCTTTATTACAAGCTCTTCTGTCTGCCTGCCAAATCACATTCAGTGTGAGGCTCTCCTGATACTTGTCATAACCACCTGCCCAGAATACAGTGTCTAATCTTCCACAGTCATAGCATCATGACAGAGTTAAAGATGGATAGATTGCTTTGCAAAATGTTTTCATTTCAAATACATATCCACTTAATCCTATTAGTAAGTTGTTCAGAAGTATAACAATAAAAAATATTCTGGATGCATCAAGAGCACCTATACAGTGTAGGACTAAAACATGCAGTCAGCTGGTCCCGCAAAGAGCCTGCACTGTCTGTGTGCTGGCTGAGGCTACCCAGGCTCAATGATACACGTGTGTATCATTATCACATGTGTGCAAACAAGCGCTCACCCTTCGTTAAAGTCTGACTAAATTCTACTGCGGAGAATTTTAAAATCTGGAAACCTAAGACTATATACAATGGTTGCTGAATATGTGCAGAGTGCATTGAGCACCACATCGTGTCATGCACACAGAGGACAGGGGTCTGGAAAAGAATACTGTGGAAACTGCACCAACAAAATAAGCAATTGATACTTTCCCTTTCTATTGAAGGCCCGGCGCAGTTCAAAACCATTATGTCTCGTTCCCACCTATGGGAACATGTGTTTAGATAGAAATCTCATTATGGCTGATGCTGTAAGTCATTAGCTAAAACTGTCTGAGTCATTGTCAGATCCTGGCAAAGGTTTGTAAGCCTGATATGAAAAGGCATGTGTTCCATTTCAAACCTGTTTCCTGCGCCAGCGACTCTCTTACAGCCTGAGACCAGCTGTTGGCTTTGAATGCAGCTAAAGTCAGAACAATGATTTCTGCACTCATGGTTTTTTTTTTAATCACCCATTCAGCTTTAAAGGTATTTGTCACACTTGACTTTAACAAATAAGAAAACACTCTAGAACCCAGTAGTCTTTGAAGTCAAGGACAAGGTATCTTCCAAGTGCAAAAGCTAAAACAATGCCCCCAAACCTCAATTTTAAGGCTAATTTTGTAAGTTCACTTCCTTTTGCCCATGGCAGGTAGGTTATCTTAGCAGAACACAGAAATATCTGGCCCTGGAAATGTTCATTTTGAGCAATGGAAAGGAAAGGAACCATAGGAACCATAACCTACTGTAGCTAATACACATTCCAGGAGCCCTAGAACACAGGGGCACATCCTATGTGAAGAACTTTAAATGTATTTCCTATTTTATACTTCTCCTGTATGACTGTGGTAATTCTCCTTTCTATAACTTTAGAGAGACTGGAAGATAGAAAAGCACATAAAATTAGGTATAAAAGAACAAAATATTTTTTCTTTGATTTTTGTCACCATCTTTTGTATATTCACCTGTGTATATAGGCATATACAGTGCATGCATGTGTGTAGCCTAGCAATACACAAGTGACTGGCATACATTTGCAGGTTAATGCAAACACCAGCTTCCTTACTCTTGATATTAAATTTTATGCCGACACCAACTGAAAAGCATGTGCCCAGGAAGAACTCCAAAAACCCCTGGACTGAGAAGAAACAGCCTCCATGGCTTCTCAAGAGGGGTCTGCATTTCCTTTTGAGTGTTATCATCTGAGGGCCTAAATATAGACAGCACAACATTTGTGATGTCTCTTTTGGTTGACAATAGGCGCTTTCTCAGAAGAGGAATTGTTCCTCAAAAGACTATGACATTCAGCCCCATAAGCCTTTTGTGAGCGGGTCTGCCTGAGCCATGGTGGTCTATTGTTATCAATTCAACAGAAGGCCAGCAATGCAACTGTGTGCAAAAGCTTAGGGAAATTTGTACCCAGAATACAGTCATAGAAAAGCAGTTATCCTTCTAGGTTGGTTATTTTGTAAGTTAACTAAAACTCATGTGTCACCTCTTCAAGCAACAAAAATCATGAGTCGGCATTTCTGTACCTATGTCTCATTCTTTCTAAGCCATGGATGTGCAATTAAAACATGTCTAATTGCTTATGTTCTTTTTTAAAAAGTATATCATTAACAGTTAAATTTTTGATATGTTTCTTTGCGAAGAGCCTTTCAACACCCCCTTTTGAATGAGCTATGGAAATATAAATATAGACCATTTATTGCCTTTTGGACAATCAGCATATCTAACACATTGTTAAAAGGCTCTTATACCCTGTGGTGCAGTGTTTCTATAATAATGTACACTATATTAACAATTGAGTATTTATGGTGTTGATAATGTCAGCTCCCAAAATGACAGTTGTTCTCCAAGACGGAGGGAGCAGGGAATTCTTTACATAAGAGCTAATGATTACTATCTAATACAATGCTAAAAAGGAGAGGTATCATTGAGTGGAAATGCAATACATGCACAAAACCCATAGCAGTATGTTCTTGGTATCCGACACTGGCATCAGATGTAGGCAAAAACTCAGTCATTTCAATGGAGCAAACATTGCCTGTAGGGAAAAAGAACCTAACACTACGTTACAGAAAAATACCCTATGGTGTGAGATCGTAAAATGGTCTGACAGCTTCAGAAGCTGAACTCTCCCTTGACATTAATCTATAATTTTAAATAAACAGAATTGTGAAGAAATGACAGCTCGATATACTCAGCCTGAGATCAAGTTTGTCATGGCAACATTGGCAGGTTGGACCCTGATTCTTCAAAGATTACATTGCCTTAGTTAACAAAATTCATACTTTTTTTATTTCAGAATAGAGATTATAAATAAATGTAAAGTGTGCATGCAGTCAACTGCATAATATACAAGCAATATCTATGTTTTGAATAATCTTCTTTGGCAGGCCAGAATCCAGCTGGACATGCAGTATGTACATATCAAAATCCATATTGTGTTCATCATATTGAAAGCAAGTGAAAATATATATGTATATACTATATATACACACATATGTATATAGATGTATATACCATTTTAAATATATTGACAAATATATATGTATATATATTTATATATTAAAAGTTGATTTCATCTTTGTCAGATTCAGGTGACTCAGGCCTTGAGACACTAAAAATATCCTGACATGGTATTTGGGGAGGTACTTGGAGTGGCATTTGGGGTTTTGGAGAGGAGGTCTGGGGTACACTTTTCTCTGAGAGTAGTTTTAAAATCTCTGCCACCTGCTTTTCCAGGGCAGTCATTCTGCAGCTCAGCAGCTGGATGTCCTCTTTCAGTTCATGTTTTACTTCCTGCAGTGTGGTTTGTAAGGCCTGCTCCGGGATGGGGTAAAAGGGATGCTTGGCATCTGCCTGGCTAGGACTGTGCTCTAGAGGACTTCGGGCCTCACCAGCTTTATCCAAACGAAGGTCACTTTTTGTAATCCCACTGTCACAGGAATCTGTTTTCCTTAGCGGGTTCTTGATCACACTGTTCTCCGAGTCACTGCCTTTGGGGTCCTCTGACAACAGCCCCATCGACTCAGCCTTGGTGACATTATTCCAGTCTTCCTTTTTCTCCTCGTGAGCCCCCATGTTGTTCTTCAATCTTAGCCACCCCTTCCCATTTCCATTTTTCATTCTGATGGGGCTGTTGACTTTGAGACATTTTTGCTCAGCACCACCATTGGGCTTCAGTTCCATGGCATCACGGTTGTTCTGCTTAAGGGACTCACTGGCTTTCACATAGGCCAGAGAAGTCTGGATGGGGGTAATCTGTGACACGGTGACCACACTGGTACCTGTGATGGAGGCTCCGTTCTGCAAAGGGCGGCTCTCTACCTGAAGCTGGCTCCTCTCAGGGTCACTTTGCACTGAGCCCTGGTTCCTCAGTTCCTTCTGCTGCTTGAACTTCTGGAAGAGCTTCCTAACTGGGTGGTCCACAGGGATGCTGAGAGTCACCTCATTTTTCTGCCGCAGTCGCTCCTCTTCTTCCTTCTTCACATCACTAATTTTACGGAAGATGATCTGGGGAATGGGAGAGATGATTAAACCATGGTTACAGAAGCAGATGACTTTATACTCGTGTGATACTGTGTTGGGTGTGCTTTGCTTAACAAAGAAAACATCTGCACGTACCACATACAGAAAACATCTGCACATACCACACGCAGAAAACAACTGCATGTACCACACATAGAAAATATCTGCAAACACCACACAGATAAAACATCTGCACACACCACACACAGAAAACATCTGCATGTATCACACACAGAAAACATTTGCACACACCACACAGAAAACATCTGCACACACCACACACAGAAAACATCTGCATGTATAACACACAGGAAACATCTGCACACATCACACACAGGAAACATCTGCACACATCACACACAGGAAACATCTGCACACATCACACACAGAAAACATCTGCACACATCACACATAGGAAACATCTGCACCCACCACACACCCCTTTCCTAAGGAAGAAGCTATTATTCAGATACCATTGAACAATCCAATATACCCGAAATCTAACACAGGAACACTGACTACTCTCTTACATACAAGCGGAAGAAAAGCAGTTGACACACCCCATAAAAGTACTTCATGGCCTCATATAAAAGCATATATACAAATATATACTAGTATGTGTGCATTTGTGTATGTACAAATATATAGTACTTAAATTTCCTCATTTTGGTACGGCTTCTCCTTTTCTAACTTTGTTTCAATATTATCTATATTGAATATTATTGCTTTAATATTATCCTCTATTTATGGATAAGACATCAAGAGTTCAGGCTTTGTGAGTACTGAAAAGGTACCAAGTCCTCCAGTGACATCACCAGGTTCCATGGGAGGGGCTGTAGAGTGAGGTCATTTATATATGTGTCCGCAAATGAAGATCAAGAATCCATGAGGAAAAATTTCTAAGTAGCAAGTGTAAGTTAACACACACCCGTAAAGCTGGTGCAAAGTGTACCATTAGAATCTCCTGAAAATGTTGAGAAGAATTGTGGTGACAAAGTAAAAGACAATAAAAGTGATCGGCTATACGGGGTGTTACCAGGCATATTTTCAGTTAGAAGTTAACTTGGTGACAGACACTGTTGTTGTTTTTTTTTTCCCTCAGATTCCTGAAAAACAAAGTAACCATAGGTGGAATCTGAGAGGAAAATTCAGAGGAGTTTCACCATATAAAGCACTTTCAGAATCAAATAATTTCACAGCCCAAACAAAATGACTTCTCTCTTTCACCGTCCCCACGTTGTTGTCTGAGTAGAAACACTTGTGAATCACATGGTCCCAACACATAACAGACCTCACTATATCATGGTTCTCGCCCCTCGGACTCAAAACACCCCCAAATTGTAAACACTTTTTTATCACCTTTTAAAGGTTCCTTGGCCCCCAGGTATAACATATAGAATCAGGTTTTATGTCAGAAAGAAACGTTAATGATGACCTGTGTCAGCAGAGAAGTCAAAAGTCAAGTTGGCAGCAATCCTCCGTCCGCGCCATGCCACATTTTCTAAATGGAGATTGGTGCACTAATGCCAGCCTATCAAGTGGTAATAACTTGTAATTTAAAAATAAATAAATATTATAAATTCAATAATTACATGGAAAGGCTACCATATGTTTTCCTCCCTGGTGGCACATGAAATTGGGCCTTTTTTAACAGATGTGACACTAATCTCAAAGTCTCACATCAAAGCTATCGCAGTTTAGTTGGAAATCTTCCTCATCCTTCCTACAGAAACAGAGCATGCCATATGCCTGCAGGGCATTAACGCCCTTTGGGGTCAGACAGACCCCAACAGGGAAAGCTCGACACTATTTTTATCCACTCGTGTTGCTGCCATGAGCTGACAGAAGAAGCCTGGTACAAATGGCTCTCCATGTCCCTGTCTAACTCACCCCAAGACACTGTTTTAAATAAGTAATGACTTAGCCTAGAGCAGGGAGAGCCTTAGTGTGATCCTTGACATTAGGGGAAAGGGAACTCACTTCAAATCTCAGTGGAGAGAGCAAGTACCTGACACACAGGAAGGACAGACATATCACAGGACAACCACAAAATGTGGGGGTTACACTAAACAAGGATACATTGTTTCCCTGAGTAGGGCACACAGGGAAGTGTCTGGTTTCACATGAAGTTTTACTTTAACATAGTCTTGTATTTTTGTGACTCCACTTGGTATCCCTCTTGATAGATGATATACCTCACTCACAGTTTATAGAATCTCCATGCTTGGTAGCTCTGATGATTTAGAATTATGGGCATCTGAACTCAGAAACATTTTTTAAAAGATTGCCGATATAATAGCTAACCATTATGCACCATTATTGTTGTGCTTCTCAAATTCAAACTCAAGATGTTGAGTGATTTAGGCTTGTAACATACCTATGAAAAATACCGATAAAAAAGGCTTTTCTAGACCAAAAGCTGCTCATACTCACCCACTGAAACAGACAAAGGTATTCAGATTGCTAATATTAAATTGAGAACAAAGGCTCCAAATACCAAAATACCTAGCACAAAGGGAGGCCTGGCATAGGGCCAGACATCCTGTGTGCATCAGGAGACAAATGAAGTAGAATTGGATTAGCTTAGTATATGTAGCCACCGAGAAAGTAAAAGGAATTTGGAAAGAGGAAGAACTGGAGTTTGAGATGTTGGGTAGCAGAAACCTGCCCTGCACACTACCACTGTTCTTTATCTCCCTACTGCAGAGGGGGAGGTAATGAGGCAGTAGATACGTCTAGCTTCCCACGTTTGGGAGAACATGAACATCAAGACTGGCCCTGATTTCCTATCTGGACTTGATGGAGCAGCAGAACCCACATCCCTTCTCAAGGCTGCAATGCATGTTGGGAAGAAAAGAAAACAAAGAAAAAAATAACAGCATGTCTCCTGCGGAGGCTGAAGGTTCAATTCTTTGCTTCCTTTGTAAGCTAGATAAGCATTGAAGGGGATGGATATGGGCTCAGGACTTGGGACTTCAGCCTATCAGAAGCCAGATATTGAAAAAGCAGTGTGTAAGGTAGGAAGAGACATTGCACTCTGTGGAATATCTGCTACAAGAATATTCAGACCTTTAAATAAGCCACACACAGAGGAAATGAGCAACCGAGTGAAAAGTTTCTGCACACGAATAAGCCTCTCCACCGACGCAGCAATCCAAATCAGACCAAATAAAACTAAATTAGAAAAGCCCAGGTTTAATGGGTAAAACGCTCCCAGATGATTTTCCAGCCCCCAACAGAAAAGACTGGGGAAAAAAAAAGACCAAAAAAATCATGCATCTGTTTTTGTTGAGGGGGAGCAGTTTAAAAGTACCTTGTAGGAGTGGTCTTGACAATCTCTGGGGCAAAGATCACCATTTGGTTGGCTTTCTGAGATGCAGCAGGGTTTGGGGAGGGGGCTTGTGGTGGAATTTCTACCTGAACATTCCAGACTCTTTGGGTATATGGATGCCAGGGACTGGGGTGAAGCATCCACCTGAAAACCAAGCACAGCCTATACCTTGAGTAGTGACCTCAATACTTCCAGACCTCAAACACAAGCCTGAGGTTCTGAAACAGGTGAGGCCACCTTCATCCCTTAACAGTTCAGTCTTGAGCCTCGTGAAAGCAGGCCTGGAAGAGAGGATTATAAAATTCTACACCCAAAGCATACATTTTAAACTAAAACCTAGATACTAGCAAGGCCTGTGCATTTGATCAACTGCCTAACATAATAATCTATGTACTTCAAGCCAGGACATAATTTTTTAAGTATTTAATTTGATGGCGTTCACTAAATTATAAATAATTTACTATGGAACAAAAAAATCAATTAAATGTAAAAGTCATCAAAAAAGTTTACCTATAGCAACATAGTCCCTCTCAAGCTTGCATCTCCCCACTTAACTGCCTTCCATTCTGTGTGAGACGGATCCCATTAGCCTCATGTAACAGAGGAGCAACTGCCAGCTCAGAGAATTTATATGGTTTGTCTTAGGCCGCATAGCTAGCAAGTGGCTAGGATTCAAATCTAAGAACTTGAACTTTATATAATCCTAACCATTCACTATTTTTTACACTCAGAGCAACTTAGTGCTGCCCCTTAGACCATGGGAGATCCTTGGATAATTGAATGGATGGAGCATGGAGTGATGCAGGCACTTCCATACCCAAAAAAGTACCCTTTACAGAAGACTGGCTATGGAGAAACACCCTAAAAGAATGGAATTGAAACTCTTTGCTTACTGGATCAGAGGCAGCCTTGACTAATGACTGGAGAGATCTCTATGAGAGATTTGTATGATTCTTCAATGAGGGGATTTCCAGGCTCCCCTGATACTCAAAAAAAAAAAAAAGCCAATAATCTTGTTTCACTACCCTCCATCAAAATACATGCTGCCATTGTACATCTATTACTTCCCTTCTAGGAGGCCTGTGTTTTCTCTTCCTTATATACATATCAAATGTGTTACCTTCATGTAAAACAGGGAAGGCAGGATCAAATAATGTAGTGTTCCCTGGACTCTGATACCGTTTTTTTTTTTTTCCCTCTCACATCTAGATTTATTTGTTTAGGAGAATGGAATTTTTTGTCTGTTTTGTTAGCTGATATATCTCTACAACAGGGCCTGTTAAAGTGACTATCCTTTAAAAATACATTCACATATCTAAAGTTATGAATATAAGAGTGTCCATGTGTGAGTATGTGTATATGTGAGTGCAGGTGCCTTCAGAGTCCAGAAGAGGGTGTCAGAAGCTGTGGAAATAGAGTTATAGGCAACTCTGAGGCTCCATATGGGTTCTGGAAACCAATCTTGGATGCTCTGCAAGAGCAGTAAGTGCTCTTAAACACTGAGCTGTCTCTCCAGCCACTCAATAGCAAAATCTTAATCTGAACAACCTCATCTACTTAGAAAATATATAGGTAATAGAGCTGTACTGCAAATAATGGGTTTTTCCCTACTCTAAACAGTCAATGATATCTGGTTTTTCAATTTTAATTTTTATTTGTTTTGAGAATTTCATAATTGAGTACT
The DNA here is from genome assembly GCF_903992535.2 of Arvicola amphibius. Taxonomy (NCBI): domain Eukaryota; kingdom Metazoa; phylum Chordata; class Mammalia; order Rodentia; family Cricetidae; genus Arvicola; species Arvicola amphibius. The sequence goes on along the minus strand of NC_052053.1, from coordinate 103,649,884 downwards.
GTATTTCTATCATTTCCAACCCATTCCAACTCCTCTATCGGGAGCTTGTTCCTGGAGAATACAGAAACTCCCTCCCATAGCAGCCATTAATTATTTATAGATCTTCATCTGGGAGTGCAGCCATGGGAGACCTAAGGTAAGTGGTGCTCTTACTCCTCATCAAAGAAGTTTGTTTTTGCAACCTACAACAATGTGCTTAGCAGTCCACACTGTCTAAAATGCAGGGAACAACTATCCTTGGGGTGCTCAGCTCCACTTGATACATAATAATTTAACCCCTATCCCAAAGTTCAGGGACCAGCACAAGAAAAGAGGAGAAAAACTGTTAAGAGCCTGGGGACCAAGATGTCCGCAGTAAGATAGTATCTTCAGACGTTGCAAGACAGTTGCACCTATGAAGTCTGGGTAATTTTTCAAGGATAACTATATATACTACAATCTCTCAGTTGAAGCTACTATTGTAACATCCTTAACATCTGGCCCACAAGTAGGTAGTTAACAAAGTCATGCTATGTAGTCAGTTCAGAATTGACCCACAAATGCATTTGGAAGGTTCTTTATTCAGAATAGTTATAGGGATATCTACTATGAGCTTAATTCCTAGTTTATGGCAATACTCTATTTTCTTCCTGAAAGGAAAGAGAATGTAGATAGAGAAATGTGAAGCTCTCCATAAAAAGAAAAAAAAAAGAATTTATGTTTCTGAAGGTCTAAAAGCTTGTCTACTGGGCTCTACCATAATCTGAAAAACAAGAAAACAAAATGTTGAGGATGCCTAACGAGGCAACTCACTGCATTTTTAAAACACTTCATATTACACACCTTCCCTCTTACGTTCTCATTAACCCATAATTCTTGTCTGTGTTAGCCATGTGGCTTGGCACCTTTATCTGTGAGGCATTCTCATCTTGCTTCCTCTTCATCTGAATGATGACTGCAGACTGAGCCTTTCCTCTTCCCAGATACGGTTGCCCTGTTCATACTTCCTGCCTGGCTACTGGCTAATCAGCATTTTATTAAACCAATACAAGTGACAAATCTTTACAGAGTACAAGATCATTGTCCCACAGCAGTTTTAAAGATAACTTTAAGAGCCTAAATTTATATGGTAATTATTTTATACAACCATTGCAACATTATTTAATTAGGTCTACTGAATGCTTCCTTTAATGGAAATATTTATCTTGACATTTTTATCAAGTAATGAAATGTTTCAAGTAAATCCTACAATAGAAAGACTGATAGATTTTATTCAATAAAAGCCTTTATTATAAAGTGTATTAAATAGATAAAGTAATTCTGACTGCTATTTATTAGGCAGAGAGAAAACCTGCAAATAATTAAGATTCCTTATAATGCTTTTGAATCTTTCATGGACATGTAATTAGAGGTAGCAAACAGTATCCTAATAATTTGATATAAGCTGTATAGATTAATTTTACAAAATATTGCATTTGAAATAACGCTGGATACTCCACAAAGCCAGCGTTAAAATGACCCACAAAGAGATTGTTATTTTGCAGAAAAGGAAGAAAAATATAAATCTGTGATTGCCAATATAGTATTAAAACAAACCTTTCTTTTAAAAAAATTCCCCTCAGTATTAATAACCTTATACTTGATGTACTCTCAGGCCATCTTTTGTTCATAGTAGATCAAATTGCTACTGAACACCACAAAAATCAAAGACAGAAGTAAGAAGAGCAACTGGAGCATCAGGCTACACCCACTTCTTGCTACACATTATGGGTAGCATGCATAATAGCCTGTGCTGTATCAGCAAAGAGGTTTATTTCCTTTAAGCCTTTCTCTGCTGTGCTTCATTGTGTTCTGAAGAACCTGCTGGAAGGTCTAATTTATTTAAATGATAAAAGCTTCTTAAACTTAACAGGGAACATGGCCAACTGAGCTTTCCATTTAAAAAGTAGGACATTTGATCACAAAAGTGATATCAAAATTGAATAATTTGAATGTGTACTGAACTTTGAAATCCAATAGAGGCAAGGGAGAGGAATCATTTGTTTAATAACATGGGTTTAGTATTATGTAATTTGTGTAGAGGGTTTTTTTTTTTCCCTCAAATGGCCCATAACTTTCCAGATCTGTGAATCCAAAGAATTGACTGGCAATTTACAGCTCTCTGTGATCAAGCAGTGAGGAGTTACGGTGCTGCGGATTCTCCTGGGATCCAACGGCTTTGACTCTTTAGTTCATACCGCTTCCCATACACTCAGTCACTTGTTCTAATTCTAGCTCTTCCAAGCCATTTCAACCTGAGCAAACACAAAGCAGTATTTATTAAACACTATCCTGGGCAGATCAGAGGCAGTGAGCTCTGAATAAATCACACGATGTTGTCTTTGTAGCTGCCTCTTCTATACATTTGGATGTGTTGAGGGTGATATTAAAACAACATGACCTTTTCAGACATGGCAGCTTTGCTTTACCCCCCTCTCCCCCCCTCCCCCCCGAGCTGCACAGGAACAAGGTAGTACTATAATTCAGGTGACCCATTATGTTTTCAAGTGAAATCTGAGGAATTCATAAATTAATTAAGTAACTAAGATCTAAAGTGAAAGGGAGGAAGGAATGTTAGCAGAGAAGAAAAAGAAGGAAGGGAACATGAGAGAGCCAGGAAAGGAAGTACTTTCATGTTGGTTATGTGTGGGTGCTGCCTCCTGGCACTGAGGGGTGGTTGGTAAGAAGAAAATACAGAAAATGTCTTTTCACACACACACACACAGACACACACACACATCATGAAAGCCACTAGAAATCACAGTAAAGTGTTAAGCCACATTTAGAACTTTTTCTTTGCATTAAAAGTTCTAATAAAATTCTGTGCACAACAGATTTTCAATCTTATTTTATTCCTTTGAATTTAATTCTATTTTCTTTTCCATACCTGCCTAGAATCAATGGACATGACAAAGTGGATGGGGGAAAAAGCCCATGAAGCTTCAACCCTACACAAAGAACAACAGGCAACTGAAAATGCTGGGAGCAGAAGTGGGTTCTCCCCAGGGAAGAGCACACCAATTGCTTGTCCAGTGCCAAATGATCAGCCCTGAAACATATTTGTAGGTATATTTATAATATATACATATATATGTAATAAATATACATGTATGCATATTTATACATACAAGTACCTTTATACAGACTAAGCAGGTTATATTCAGGAATATAAATGTATATATGTAATATATGTACATATATATGCATGCAATAAAAATTAGTGGAAAAAGAGGCCATGCCTTTGCAGGAGAGTAGGGGGAGGCAAATATGAGGGCTTCAAAGGAGGAAAATGAAGGCAGAAAGGTTGCAATTACCTTATAATCTCAAAAATAAAGTAAAACATTTAAATGAGCAAGAGAAAACAGAAGCTGGGCAACTGTTCTCTATGACCACTGCTTTCTCTTTTCTAACCTGTATTAAACAGAGCCAACCTCAAGCCACATGAACTACTGCCGACACTTTTCAGTTTTTTCCCAGTAAAAGCACAGCGTCGAGGGCCATCACTGAGAGCAGTGTCACCAAGTGATGTGTCACTGGATTGGCTCCTTCCTTCCAAGTCTCACATACTAGTTTTCTTTTCAAACTTTATTTTTTTGAGAATTTTCTATACATGGGGTGTGTTCACATCATGTTCACTCTCTCACCCCCCCAACTCTCCTTTGTCCTCAAAACCCCATCTGAAGCTCATGACCTCTTCTTTACTAATATTATCCATATGTAGGTATGTGTGTACACACACACACGAAACAAATGAGTTCATTTAGTGTCATGCATGTGGCCTCTTTAATTTCCATATTATTTCTAGTCTTACATATATTTTTGTGAATTTTCTTTTTCAAGAATTATTTTATTTTTAACCAGGAGAACCCTGAAGAGGGCATCAGAGCCCCCGGAGTTGGAGTTGACATCACTTATAAGACATTAATAGAAGTGGTGGGGACTTAGGCTAAGTGCTGCTAAGTCCTCTTTGCAAAACAATGGTCTATGCTCTTAACCACTGAGCCATCTTTCCAGCCCTAATGATTTGTATTTTAGAATAAATGGTGACAGAGTCCACTACTGGCATTGTTCTGAAGAAAATTCAAAAGAATAACATAATATTATTTCTAAGAATTTAGCGTAAAAAATTTAGCATGCTCAAGTTCAATGATACATTTTAAAGTCCGATAAAGGAAAACATCAGCATTGTGTATTGCTGAGAAAGGGAGATGACTACTTCCAACACTTGCCTGAGTCCCATAAATGAATCATTAGACCACATTGTACTTGAGATATTCACTCCAGCTATAATAAAAAATAATCACATGTTTTTATCTCGGGGAACATTAAATGCCAATACTTAGGAAATTGTACTTCGTAATTTACAGGGATCATTGCTGTATTTAATCATCTCATGAACCCATGTTAAAGAAGGGAAAACTGAGGCTGAGGAAGATTTCAAAATCCTCCCCAATTTCACAGAGCTGAGTAACAAGGTAGGCTTTATGAGCCAGGTTAATGGACATAAAAGTTAGGTTACTGCATGCAATGCAAGAATTCTTTAGTTAAAATTTTACATTGGCTTAGAGGGAAGGCACTTAAAATGAAGGAACTTGGAATTTAAGAGATGGCTCAGTGGTGTTTGCTAGTCTCCCATAAAACCCAAGTTCAATTCCTAACACCCACACCAGGCCATTCACAACCAATTGTAACTCCAGCTCCAGGAAATCTGATGGCCTCTTCTGGCCTTCTCAGGTACCGCCTGCATACCTGCATATATGCAGCATATTCTCTCCCCTCCCTCCCTCCCTCCCTCCCTCCCTCCCTCCCTCACTCCCTCCCTCTCTCTCTATCTCTCTCTCTCCTAAGTGAAAATGATTATTAAGGAAAAAAACAGTGAAGGAAACTGGAGACTTCTATGGCCACGTGCACTAGAAGCCACTACCGGAACTGGACTGTCAACACGAGGGAGATGTATTCATAAGAGTGGAGACTCTTCAGGACAGATGTGGACCATAGTGTTTGCCATTGGTTGTTGTGATGCACTTGACAAAGGAGTTCAGCCTGTCACTCCCATTTCTCCCTGCAGCTCGGCACTTTATTTGCTAGTATTTCCATTCATCGTTGTCCCCATTCAACAGATAAGGCAAAGAGGAATTATATGAGTTTCCTAAAATCATTGTCAGTAAATAGCCAGGAGGAAACCCATTTCCCAAAGCAACACCAGTGTTTTTCCTGCTATTCTATGTTAACAAGTGGACTGAAGGTGAGGTGTATGTGTGTGTGTGTGTGTGTGTGTGTGTGTGTGTGTGCATGTGTGTATATGTGTGTGATGTGGGTGTGGTGTGGGTGTGGAGGATATGAATGTGGGGGGATGTGTGTGTACGTGTGTGTGTGTGCGCGCGCGCATGCGCGCGCATATGTATGTGTGTGTGTGTGTGTGTGTGTGTATGTGTGTGTGGTGGATGTGGAGTGTGTGTACGTGTGTCTAAAATTTTATTTTGAGCCAGGCATAGTGGCACACACCTTTAATCTCAGCACTCAGG